>NW_006711148.1:1800000-2198954 GCF_000167675.1 Trichoderma reesei QM6a
GTTCTGGGAGGGAGATCCGAGTGCGAGATGCTGCTGTCGAATGTCCCGGGTCTTGGTTCAGCTGCCTTGAGGTTCCTCAACAGCTTCTGGGATCTCGCCGATCCTCCGTCTGCAGCAGCTGGATCACCGCTTCCGCTGGCATTGGTGACACCGCCATTGCTGGCCTTTGTGGCAATATCCAGCTTTTTGGCTCGCCACGCCGGAATGTGAACCGGCGCATACGTGCAGCTCGGGGCGTTTGACTCGACGCACTTGTTGCACGGCTGCGTGCGGTCGCAGCGGACTTTTCGTCTTCTGCATTGCTCGCACGAGAGCGGCGGGCGACGACGTTTCTTTTCGGGCATGTTTGGAGGGTGAGAAGGAGGAGGAGGAGGAGCTGTAGGAGTGTGTTGTAATTGCTGTTGCTGCTGCTGTAGTTGCTGGGATACTGAGTCCATGGTGATGACTCGTGCGGGACCGTGATTGTGGCACTTGGTGTTTTCTGGCTACACGCATAGAGTTGCAATTCCGCTTGGGAGAACATGAAATAAGCATATCCTCGAGAAATCACAAGGCTGAACCTGTTGATGACGAATTCACATGAAAATCACCAGCAGCCGATGACGAAGAGCTTCAGCTCCTTCCGCTCAACTCAGAGTTGAAGCTCGGAAAGCGGCGAATTCGACACCGTGCCGGTGTTTTTGGCGGCTTCTCATTGGTCAGCCTCTGCCAATTCACCGAGCGCAACTGATACAACCGACTTGGAATGAATGAGCAATCGAAGATGAAAATACGGATGATTCATTGCGAGAAGATGATGGAGATCAATGGACAACCAAAACATGAAAGACTGCGCATCTCTGTTTGTGATTTCCCTTTGCCACTGCTGTGAAGAGGGTAGAAGCTAGATGTAACCTGAAGAGAACCGCGCTCCATGTAAGTTGACGGATTCGGAGCAACTCCAGCGGCCTCTACAGTCAAAATGAACAAAAAGAACTTGTCTATAGACATACTTGGGATCCTCTTTGCACACCTAATCTCTCAATCCTCTGTCGCAGAACGATCGTCCTCCGTAGCAGTGCTTACAAATATGGCTGCTGGATGTAAAGGCATTGAAACCATTTAATGGAAGCTTTAGTTTTGAGTTTGTAGCTTAGGTACGGCAATGGTACTTAGTATTGCTTGTATGAATCTCGGAAGACTCTTGTTCCTCATCGAGCTAAACAATCAAGTCACTCCGGGAGTATCATTGAACCTTCACGATAGGTACCTACTAGCTGACAATATGGGACACTTCTCTCCACCTGCTACAATAGCGTTGCATTGCCGGAAATTAGAAAACAACTAGACGTTCTCTTTTGTCTCCTCAAGTCAAGGCTTGTGTGTATCTAGAAGCAACGACCTCAATCGCCAGTAACGAAAGCACACCATCTTCTTCGTATAGTACCATAACCACCACACCCTGCGTGGGTGGGCAAGGTGGGCACATGGCATTGAATCCAAGGCAAATCATTGCCAGGATGCTCTCATCTATCAAGGACTGCAAAGTCAGGGCCCAAGAGCGGCTCTTGGCAGGGCCACAACTCACTGCCAAGGTAGGGACACAGTCCACGGTAGTATCCTGGTGAACTTGGCAATGTGCCCTCACACGAGCAACAAAAACCCGTGGAAGATGCCATCGTAACATCCCACAGTAGAAAGACACACTGGCTCCCTCCCGTCATGGAAACGGGCCAGTAAGCCCCCCGCCTGCTCATTGGCCGTGCTCCTGTTCCAGAAGAGTCCAGACAAAATAACGAGGTTGGTAGTAGATGGCGAGATGCAGAGCGCAAATCCTATCCGGAGCTTGTATCATGACAAACAGGCGCCTCACCTATCAACCCATGGCCGACGGCCAGGCCGGTGACCGAGGCCCTGTCGAGTGGCGTTTTTTTCCTACACATTGCCAACAAACAAGCGCTTCTCGAAGACGATTCGTCCACGCACTCGGATCTTGTGATGATGCTGCTGCTGCTGCTCATGGCATGATGTTTGCTCCAACTGCAGCATTGATCAGCATCCGTAAAGTATCGAATGGGAACACCTGCTTACTCGCTCATTCCGCGTCGTCTGCGGCGCTTGAACAGAGCGAAACTAGCAGCGTCAGTCTATGGGGCTGAGCCTGAATCCTCCTCGGAGTGATTCCTGGCTCACTGCTTACCACTGGACAAAGGCAAAGCACCAGAAGGGAACCCCTGTGCTGGCCCTCGAGAGTTGGCAACCTCTTGCGAGCGCTGGGTACGGCACTATCGTGGGTCTCGCGTCGTACAAGGTGCAAACCGTTGGGAAGGGCTTCAGCTCCGTGGCTGCCCTGGAGAAAGGTCTCCGATGCCCCGGCTAATCGTATGTTCACTTCAGCTCCCAATAAACAGCAAACGAGAACGACAAGGCCAGAAAGAGTGCGGGATCGTCGCCGCCCTTCATGTAAGTTGCAGCCTGGTGCCAGCGTTGGCTCCTTGGCATCCGATGTAATCACTTGTAATGCAGCGGCATCTTGGTCTCACCCGTCTTGCTTGTCTCAATAGCACCTGTCCGTTGCAGGACCAGGTTCAAGACATGGTGCCTCATGCTGAACAAGGCCGACTGCGAGGTCGATGATACCTAGACGGGTGCTCCCAGCTTGGACTTGCATGAGCCTAGCTGCATGCTCACACCAACGCCCACCTCGTCTCTCCTTTCTTCCCGGGTTTTCTTCCGTAATCTCCTCTGAAGGAAAAGGATAGTCATGGCATTGTAGAAGATCAGGGCGCATGGGCTCAAGATAGAGACTAAACGCTCCGCAGCCGCTGGGGATGAGATGCGCAACAGGAAGAGGAGAAGACGCTGCTTGCAAACTTCCCTCCGAATAGCTTACCGTTTGGCGCTCATCGGGCAGTCGTCGTGCCTGTTCCGTGTTCGCATGATCTGCAAGTTTCGATACGCATCGCTATGATATCAGTCGCGCCTCCCTTGCATGCAATACATATAAATATAGCCACCACGAAAGCCATGGGGCTCTGCACATGTAGGCGCATATATGGAGACTGATGAGTTCCGTGGCAGCATCTGATTAGAGAAGGGGGCCCTCATCCTCCGCATTAGTGCGCCCAGGTCCACGTCGGAATCAAGAGCCTCTTTGGCATGGCCCATGTTTCTAGAACAGCGTTCACTCCGGCCTGATGCGATACGTGTTTCGTCGTCAGCCCTGCATGCCACTTGACAGGACGGGCGCATGCCTCATACCCGTAACTCCCCCCCATCTTGGTTGGCGGTCGTTTTCGTCCCATGTGTGAAGCTGGTCAAAACGTAATACATGAGTCTTGTTTTCGAGACGCTGGATCCGCTGTGCTGGTTGTTCCAGGCAATTATCTTTAGATCTCTTCCATATCTTCCAAGTCGTCCAGGGCCGGGAAATCCCCAATTTCAACCCTGTCCGGCCTCACAAAGACGCCGTGCTTTAGCTCAGAGGGCTCTCCCCAGTAACGCTTGCCCGCGATGCTACCGTCATTCTTCCCCACAGGCTCGTCCAGATGAACCCCCACCCACGGCCCAGCGCCATTAGGAATCTCCTCAACGTCACCAACGTACTTGACCTCACCTCGCCGAGTGTCCTCTCCACCGACGCGGCATCTCTTCCCTACCTCGATGCCACGCTGGGCTATTTCCTCCTTGAGAGCCCTGATCCTGGCCTCCTCGCGGCTTGGCGCTGTAGGGTCAAATCGACCAAGTTTCTCCGTCTTCTTCCAGGCTAGGACAGAGTCCGTCTTCTTCTCGTACTCCTCATCGGGCATCACATACTTGTCCACGCCTGAAGTATCGGTGAAGTTGGGTCTGGCTGTTGGTGGGCGGGTGTCAATGACCTACGGAAAACATGGCGCGTTAGCTTCGTCTCCATCCAGGCGGCGCCCCCCCTCTTCTCTGCCGTCTGCATCCCCAGCGAATGCTGCATGAAGGCCGCTCCATCATGGACAGCAGGGTCCAGAAGAGAGGGCGTTTGGCTGCCCAAAGCCACTCCACGAGAGGCCCGCTTTGGGATCTCATGCCGTTCCCTTTCAGGCGCTGAGTTGATTGCAAAGCAACCCTTCCCCCTCCCCTTCCCTCCTCCCCCCCCACGTGTGTGTAGAGAGTAGAGAAGGGGAGATGAAGCAGAGGCTGAGGAGAAGAAGAAAACAGAAACGGAGGGATGAGACAAAACCCGCGACGAATCGCGCTGCCCAGCACGGCATGAAGTCAAAACGCCTCATCCCTGGCCAGAAAAAGCGCTCGGCGGCTAATGAGATCGAAAACGGCTGACTTACATGCAGCTCTGCATACGGAGCCAGGGGAAAGCTGGACAGGCGGACGGCATCCTCGTCCGCTGCCTCGACGGGGATCTTTTCCGCCCCGGACGATTGCTTGAGACTGAGCTTCTGGCACGAAGGAGGGATGCCCGTGACGGGCTCGAGCTTGCTCTTGAGCTGAAAGATTGTCCACGACGGCGTGATGCGACGCTCGGAAGCAGCGTACTCCGAGATGACCAGCAGAGGCACGTCCGCCATGGTGTTCGTTTCGAGTGGTGTGAGAGTGTACGTAGTTCTCCTCTTGGCTGTCTCAGCAAGGGGACCGTTTTGCCCAGATTTGGTGTGTGTTGTTGTGTCGCTCAAACAAAGCTGTTGTGATGGTGGCTGGTCTCGAGTTCTTTTAGGAGGCCCAAGGAACGGCAGTTTTCCACCGTCTCCCCTGACAAACTAGCGGGGTTTGGCCCCTGGAATATCCAAAGCACAGAATGGAGAATTTCGTCGCTAGTGGCTCAGTGACAAACGAGGCTTCTGAACAGCGACACGATGCGTTGATGAGTTGTTGAAGGGACAAAGCTGATGGCGAGTCACGAGGAAAAAGAAAGAGGCACAGCTTCCACTTGCGTGCCAGATTATATGGCCGATTATTTCAGGCATTCAAATTCGGCCAATTACCAACAATGGAAGGCATCAACGAAGTACACACTTTCCGTGCCAAGACCTCTCGCGCCACAGACAAGCCACAGCTTGCGGCATCATTGACGCCTCAGCAGTTTGATGATGCCCTTGGTAAGCTTCGTGATTGTGATGGATCAACTGAATTCTACCTTGGCTGCTTGCAATGCCTACGCCCTCATCGAGGCACGAATCTCTCAAATTGATGCCTCACCGTGTTTTTCAGAGCACTCAATCGCGTTAATGTGGGCCTAGGGTGTCTTCTCTGGTTGGTTGGGACAGCTGTCAGCGATTGGCCTTCTTCACGTCTGCCTTGGGCTCGGATAGGTATTCCGTAGACGGCGATGCCTCCAAACTACATGTACACCAGGCAGTCATTCATTTTTTGCTGCACTCTACAACAAGATATCGGCACATTTACTGTACTACAGCAGCAATACATAGATAGAAAGAAAGGAAAGCTTGATCGAGGGAGACAACAGCCCTGTCCCATCCCAACTCAAGCCCATTCACACACTCCCTTCAGCATACTCAGACGTAGTGGCGCTTTTCGTCGATGCTTGTAGAAGCATCCAAAGCCCGGCTCCGGACTTGGGCATCGCTCGGGGCCCTGCAGAACCCTTACCCACATGGCCGGTGGCAAGCAAACAGGACACGACTCCGAGACCCTTGCTCTTCCGGTTGTATCACCCGCCTCGGGGTATCCGCCGACGGCTATATACGATACCACGCTGGCCGTGTCATAAATGACCAGATTGGCCTGGATGGCCTGTGTTTGCATCCGAGCGTTGGCAGGGTGGGCGCGTTTGAGTGCGAGACCAGGTCGCAGGTTGGGATAGATAGGATCTGAGTGCCCAAGTACTAGGCCGAATCGATGCACCTCGATACTACTCTGTCGTCTGTCCTCTGCATTCTGCACTATCTGGGATGCATGTGCAGAGCATCAAGTACGTACAAGAGCGGGTATACCGAGTCATCGACGTGGTAGCAGCAGTAACACACCGTCAAATTCATCAGACTGCCCTGCCTGTTGACAGGGTAAGCCGGGACTGTTACCACGAAGCATTTCAACATCGCTGCTAAATCGGACGCTATCAGCAAGCAAGTAAATGGAAGAAGGAAATAGGGTAAAATACATTCGAAACACTTCGTGCTAGTCAGTGCCAAGTGCTTCGTACCGAGTGATGGGATCATCTCCAGATACCCTGGAAGTGTCAGCGTCACAGGAACTGGTATGATGTAGTCTTTTGTGACGAGAGATTTCTGATTTGGGGGCGGTGACGAGATCGAGCAACCACGTCGAGTTCGCATACCTGCTTGTAAGCAGCCTGAGTGTGACCTTTGGCTCATTGGTCCAGCCCAACCGATACAGCTCAGTCCATTGGTGTGCCAAAATTCTCCTGTCACACAACAGACGGCAGCCCTGTCGACATCTAGATCGGAGCGTGCTCCGTCAACAGAACCAAGGCAGTGGTGCAGCACGTTACTTTCTAGGGAAGTGACAACTCACGACAAGTATAATTGACAGCCATCTGCTCTGCTTCTCCCAAGGGAAGTAACAGAAGCCAAGGCCTTGAGACGTCCTATGCAGTGCGAGAGGATGGAGGACGTGCCCCAATCACTTGTGCCAAGGTTGGGAGCCGTTCCATCAATGCATAATTGCCTGGATGCCATTGACTGGCCACGAGATATGCCCATCAAATTGATAGACGACATCTTGTCCTTGCAGGGCCGCTGAATCGCTTCGTAGGCCACTTGAGATGGAGCAGCCCCCCCCGGAGTTGGTGGGATGACCCCGGCCAAGCATGAAGAGGCAATGCTACCCTAGCAATGTATCACCTCAACCTCCTCTTCCAAGCTTCGGTGATCACCCCCGTCCTTTGGGGGCATCATGGCGCCTGACCCAAAGGCTCACCGCCGCCACGTCACAGCCTTTAATTGCTCGGAACGAGGACGGCCTGCGTGTGGTACGTCGGGGAGGAGGGGGGGAAGAAGGCGTAAAAAGAGGAGAAAGTCGACGAGTGCCAGCAGCCGCAGCAGCATGTTATATTAGGTAGTAGCTGTCGCAGCTGCTCTCTATAGACCCGCTTGTCTAGCAGCAGACGTGGAGTCAGTACTTCTCCTCTGGTTGCGCTGTCATGTGCAAAGCAGAACGCTCTCTGCATGTGGAAGTTGAGATTGAATCTGGTTGGTGGGCTCGTCGGTAGGGTAATCGAAATGGTGGTTCCGGACTCGCTCCACGCGATTGGTAACGGGCAAAACCTGATGCACGTCCCGCGATGACAGACAGACAGATGTGAGATATGATGCCCAGGCCGGGGAACGGCTCCTGGAACGACGTCGTCTGACAGGGATGATTCTGGGGGGCACTCTGCCGAGCCAACAAAGCTGCCTGTGGGTTCAACTCATTCGTGATTGTACGTAGTCCGTCTGTGAAGGATGCTTGGGGCTGCCATCCTGAGCCAAACATAAGGTATGTGACGAAGAGAACTGTACGGGCTTGGTCAAGCCTACCTACCTTATGGATTGATAACGTGGACATCACGGTGCCTACGGGAGAACAACCATAGTCACCCTGTTCTAGTATCTCGGCAGCAGGGAGTCAGCTCATCCTCATTTGTGCCACATTAATACACTGCATACCTGGGGTGCTAGTATTACTGCGCGCAGCACCTGTTTGAAACTGTAAAACGGACCACGATCACAATACCTACCTTGAAGTAGTTAGTGATGGCGCCTCCGGAAAGGACCGCGGGGGGCCATGTTCGGAGTGAGCTACGGAGTACGGAGTACTCGTGATGCTTGCTGGGAGGAGTCTGTTGCACGGGCTACTGGCAAGGACGCTCGCGGGGAGTTAAATGACTCTGGCAACCCATATCCTTGTCTGCCCTGTCTCTGCTTAACACCCTGTCCGTAGGAACTTCTAAGTACGGGCTCCGTTAGCAGTCGTTGCGTTTATGGTAAGGTAGGCACCGTTTACCAGTAGGTAGGTAGCCGTCCCCTGCACCATTAACCCTTGAGAAATGGAGTGATGTGATACGGTCCGTAGGTAGCGAAAGCGGATCTGCCTAGGGGAGAATGCCGGTGGTTTTCGGTTCTCGCTGGTTTGTTCAGGCATCAACACTGGTTGACGGACAAGGTAGTGTTCGGTACTTGGACAACCCCTAACAGTACAATCAACCTCTTCAAAGCAACCCCCAGTCGTACATGCTCCTGTTGCTGTGTGCAATAGGCCCGGACAATAAGCATTGCGCGGTTGGTGTAGGCTGCAATTGCGTTGTGGCGTGTGGGATTGCTGTTGGGAAGACAACCCCAGACATGCTCTGCCCGTGGGGGGAGCTGCGTGTTTTCCTGTGCAGAAGCGTGGAGTGCGCAGGCTGCACTTCGGCATGGCCGTTGAGAAATGGCAGAGGGAAGTGGCTGATTCTGTTCACCGCAGATCTTTTGTCTGCTTCGTAAAAGCTCGTCTCGAGTCCTAGATATGTTTGGTCGCGTTCAAGCGATGCGCCTCTTCGGAGGTTGTTGTGGTCGTGGTCCAGTAGCAGTTCGAAATAGGGTCACAAAAGAGGTGTGGTGGACCGGAAATATAAGAGACATGGGGGAGTTGAGGAAGCAAGCGGCGCCATGATTCAATATCTGAAGTGGCCCGGATGACGGTGCAGCTGAGAGGTGCAGACCGCCGGCGAAACAGAGCCTGAGCAAGCAGAGGGCCACGAGGGGCGTACGAACAGGATCGAGGAGGTGACCAATCTCATGCGGCTTTGCACTGGGCGATCATGGTTCGCAGTCCGTCGAACGAACGATGGCGCCCTGACCCTTGGCAACGGCTTCTGAGGGCCAGCTCACACACGCACAAACACACACGCACACACACACTTTGGGGCAAGATGGCGCCTATGTATGCGGATGCCTCCACGCCTCCACGCCTCCACGCCTCTTGCATATTCGTACTTGATGCTCATACGAGTTGCTCGAAGAAGGTGCGCAGTTGAGCGCGCAGAAGCATCTGCTGGAGTTTCACGCACCACCGTCAACGTATGTCGTGCCTCGAGAGTTTGGTGTTCTGGCCACGGTCCATCAAGGCAAACGAGAGCTGTAGTTGACCGCCAATTCGTCGGCAGCCCCGGACGGGTTCCCTGGAGGCGCTGATGGCGCTCGAGGTCAGCTCGCCTGATTTTGATTCCTTTCAACCGCAGTGGCCTGTTTTGTCCAAGGCGGCGGTGCAGGTCGAAGGCAGTGGGCGTCGGATGAGGTTGTACAAATGGGCAAAGTTGGAAGAGAAAGAGTGTGCGAAGTATTACTCCCAATCTGGACAGGTTAGTAACATGTACGTATTGCATCAAGCTGAGTGAGGTGGCAGTAGAAGTTAGTTGGCTGGGGCAGGCATGACCGACGTCCTGCGTGCGTACCCAGGTACCTTGTCCGGTATCTAAAATGTGTGCAGACCGGCAAGTGTAATCCGGTACCGGTACTTTATAGGCTAGGTACCTACCCCGTCTGTGCCTGGGATTTGGAAGGCACTCTCGTGCAGAGTGCCTGACCTGTCTGTGACAGAAGCCAAAGTATGAGGCTTCACCCAATCACCTCAGTCAAGCACTTACGCGGCAGGCACGCTGAAACAGCTGGAAATGATCAATTAACACGTACAGGTCTGCTCAACAAAGTCAGGTATACGTGGCAGGGATGTCATTGGTGGCTTCGCCGTGGAGTCTTCCTTGTACTAGTGGTACCATTAGGTAGGTACAGGTACCTTGAGTGCTATTTTTGGCTGGGAAAACGCCGCTTTCAGTTCCAAGGCAGCACTCCTTACCATCTTGAATCAGCCTCCTTTGTACTACATACTGTACCTCACCAGGTAGAACCTGGAAAATTAGAGGTGCTTTGGGCATGAAGTAAGCATACAATTACATGGGGATGCAGGCTTCTCAGGGGGGTGCCTGGAAGGAGTTCCTGAGCAATGACAAACAGTATTGGAATGGTGAGATACTGGGCGATGGATCTTGGTTCAATGCCCGCAGAATTCCCCAGTCTCTCCAGGTGTTGCTCTCTCAGGCGAGGCACTCTGATCTCTTTTGCTCCTTTACCCTCAATCAAACCCTCTGCTCTATGGCCTACAATACTGTACACCATACCTACTTCAGGGATTGCCTGTCAACCTCTTTGACGACTGGGATGCAACATCCTCTGCCCTTCGCGCATTTGCTTCCGCCCACAAAGTACAAGCACATGCATTGCTCCCTGACCCTGGACTGACTCCTGGTAAAATACTAGGTAGGGATCTCGAAGAAGTGCCGGACGACAGATTCCTTCAGGGGCGTCGCCAATACTCCAGACAATTGACGCTTCCCCCAAAACTCGGTGCAATAGAGGTGCTCATACTTGGTACAACCCGGTAGTGTTATGGAGTAGCACCTTTTACGCCCGTTGGATAGAGCCAATACACACCAGGTTGCGACGTCAGCCTGGTCGCAATCATCTACTTTGTAAATCCGCTCCCGCAAAGTTACATCGACCTAGGATATCCTTTGGCGTTATTGGACGAGGTCCAGGAAATGCCCATTCAAATGCAGGTGGTTCATCAGGCTATAGATGTGATAGATCTCGCAGAAGCCTTAGCGTCTGGCTTCAAACAAGAGAGCACGACCATGAACGTAAACACTACGTACTACGAACAACTCCGCGCTCTGGTTCAAGAGGCCTCCTTGCGATTAGGTCAGAAGAATGAGAAGAAGGAAGTGAAACAACAGGAGCATATCGAACAGATCATGGAGGGAGCGTTTACAGAGCTGTGAGATGGTGATCTGATTTGGCGCCCTGTGCTCCATACCGGTATAACACCGTTCCCCCTGGACCAGCAATGGCTCGGGATGCGAAGAGGGTGGACGGAACGCGCATCCGGAAAGCGATAGATGTTGGCTGCAGACTTGTGGCGCTTCTAGTCGTTTCCATCCCTTCGAATATGAACTCACAAGTGACGGCATGCAGCATCTCGGACGTGGCAGCCTAGGATGCGTCGCCTTTACGAAGAATACACGTACTCATACCTGAGTCGTCTGAGGATGCAGTTGATATTCTCCGTAGAAGCCCGAAGGAGGGACAGTTTGTTTAAGGGAGAGTTGCTCACCGCGGTTTGGGCCTCGACGAACCAGGACGAAGCTCGCTTGGCCTGCTGACGACGTTGGAGAGCTGCCATTTCGAACCCTGCCGTGGCGTTCTCGTTGTCCAAATGGTCGTAGATGCATGTCTTAGAGTGTCTCAGGAAAGAAGGAAGATGACGCAGTACTGTCTCGCTACGGGTATTGCAGAGAAAGTAGCAAGCCAAGACAAAGACCGTCGAGATGCCTTTGATTGAGTGACAATAGTGGCGGAGGGGTTCCAAGATGGCGAATGAGCTGACACGATAAGCTGAAGACAGCTTGACCAGGTTTGAATTTCGAGAGCGCGACTTCAGCTCTATCCAACTAGTCCCCAGTGCTTGACCTGGAGGATTGTGAGAAGAATTGGAGAGACAATACTGCCTTGGGAGGTGGCCATTCGCAAGCTCGAGATAGAAAGAATGACGGGAGTCCTCCCCGTAAGTTGATCGGGACACCCGCTCCAGACACACCGGGACGTGTGGTCTTGAGGATACGCTTGGTCCCGAATTGTGGTTTCTCGCTATTAGAAGCACGGCCATAGCCGGAAACAGCCTTGCGGATGGTACCGGCCATTGTTTCACCTCCTGAAACATTCCGGACACTCTGCGCTTTGCCATGTGACAGGAATCTCTCTGGAGACTTATTCTGCTCCCGTTCTACCGCTCTAGTCGTCTAGTTCTTGGCAAAACGCCATGCGTGAAGCGACACCGTCCCGCAGAAACACGGTGGTAATATGGTGGAGGTGACGCTAGGGAGGAGGCTCAAGAATACTACTCGACCCAGACATGAGAGCATGGCTCAGCAACTTCATGTTGACAGCAATTTGGGGGCGGCGAGTTTGCCAACGCAAAACCCATGCCAGAGAGCCTGACGAAACTCCGATCACCAGCGATCCTACCTAGGAATCTCATGACAACGTGACAAGCAGGAAGCAAGGAGGCAAGAAGAACAGCAGGTCGAAGTCCATATTGCCTCTGCTGGGCACGAAGGACTGGCAACTATGGAACCCGGTGCGTGTGCCCAGCAGACTTGAGCATGCCGGATACCGTGCTAAAGCACGTATCTCACGATTAGTAGGTACCTGACGATGCATGAATGCGTGTTCTGGTCATGTGCTACACTGCATATAATATATGAGGCCCCAGGCAGAGGATGCGGTGGCTGCTTGAGATGCGCGTGGTGGTAATAATACCTATCAGGTAGGTCTGAGGCAGCTCGGAAAAGGGAATCAGACGAGACGTTAATTGAATGATGCCTGTAGCCCATTGGCCAGCTGTTGAAGCATCAAATGGTGGATGTTTGATGTGCGGGATACGGAAGAAGTATTTCGGCCTTAACTTTACCTTACCTCACCGTCATGGAAAATTTTACGGAGCATGACGAGTGAGGTACGTAGGTACTAACGGAGAGGTACGCGGTACCTAGGTAGGTACTTGAACACGCAAAAAAAGCCACAGTTGGCTTGAACGGAGATTTCCGCAGGGAAGGAGCTGGAGAGGGGGCGTGCGCTGAAGATCCGGGCAGTTGAAACTGCTGTGGCTAGCTGACTGTACTGAGGTGCAACCTGGAGGCCACAGAGAGCGCTGTGGGAGGCCAGGTAGCTGCCAGGTACTGTGCCAAGTGCGCCGCCTCACTGGGCAGTTACAGCACACCTCAATTAGCACTTGCCGCGTGCCTGCCCTTGTTGTATGTACATACTGCTTGTACTTCGCACCTACCTTACCTTCGCAGGACCTACCTACCTACCTACCTTACCTTGCTTACCTACCTCCTACCTCAAGTCCCCAACTCTCAGAGCTCAATACCACGCCCCCTCCCTTTTCGTTGTCTCCCCCCTCTCCAACCCTTGTGCTTGCGCTTTGCTTCCGTCCTTCTCCGTGACATGGATCGAGGGACAGGTTTCCGACCAGCTGCATGGTAGCATCAACTTGGGAATGCTTGCCGCATACGCCATACTACCGAGTCTCCTCTGTAGGCACCCAAACGCAAGGCCGTGGCAAGGCGCGATACGCTGGGACCCGTGGGACGGTACGAAGCGGTGGGTGCATGTCCTCCGTTTTTTGGGTACACTCCACGCGCAGGGAAAGAAAACGAGAGAAGCCATTGCCTCTGTGCCTTGGTGCTGATGGTTGTCTCAGGCGAGCGTGAATCGCAGACGATTTTAGATCGATGAGGCAGAGATACAAAGTGCTGGTGCTGGTGCTGGTGCTGGTGCTGAGCTGATGCTGATGCTTGCTCATGCTAACCTCAAGACTTCCAAGACAAGGGCCCGGCACTCGAACGACGACGTCCTTCGGTTCGACCCTGTCCCGGTACATGTACGCCGCACTTCGTATGTACTGTACTTCGAACAGACCAGCTGTTGCGGCAATGCATGACCAGAATAGCATGGAAGGTTGGTGATGCAATGATGCACCGCCGGCACTTGAACCCAGAGCCTCTTCAGCCACTTGGACGAACGACGTGGAACAGCTGAAACGTGCAACCAAGAGGCCACGACGCCGCTGCAAGATTTCTCAGCCCAACCTCCAGGCATTGGAGCCCTCCACCCTCCACCGGCCTAAAACGCAGAGAGCCTGTGATTAGCTACCGATAGACGTTGTCATGCACCTCGCCTGGTGGCTTCTTCCAAGTATACGGACACCGCCCTGTTCACCGACTAGATATTACATCGACAGCTGGAAGACTGCCTTGGGCAGGCTGGTAGTACTGAGTTTTTCCTTTTCATTTCATTGCTTTTTGGCAACTATTTGCTGTCGACTTTGTTGGTCTTGTTTTCAGCTGCACCCCTCCCCCTGCTCAGCATTTGGGCTTCGTCCTCTTTTTCTTTTCTTTTTTCTCATCTTCCCTTCTCCCCAGGCGTTTCTCCCCTTTCCTACTTGATTCTTTCTTCTTCTTCACTGTGTTGCTGATTTGGCTTGGCTTGGTCTGCTCTGGTCTGGCCAAACAGCCATATAGTAATATCCCGTACACTGTCCTCGGCCAGCCGTGCTGTTCTTTTCCATCAGCCGCCTTTCTCCTCAATCTCCCGCCTCACTACGGGGCCAAGTCCTTTCACTCTAGTACCAGTGCTAATTAAGTGACTTCATTATCTACCGGGAACTAGCCCTATTGCTCGGGCCCGTCCTAGCTTCACAACCCCAGGCTGATTCATGTTGCTTGCTTCTCCATGCATGCAAACCCGTTCAAAGCCAGTAACAACATGCCACTCTCTGGTCTCTCTTTTTGGCCCCCCCTTGAATGCACTCGTTCCCAATACACTCCCCCCACCGTTCCCCTTCTCCAGTACAGCTGGCATTGGCAACCGCCAATCAGCTTCTCGAATCCTCTTTGTCTCTCTCTGTGGACACCCCTGGGAACTGGATTGCTTGCCCATTTCCCTTGTCTGTACCAGCAGGTGGCTTCCCGGTTGGCGTCCGCGTCCCAGAATTGGGTCCTCCCACCCCTGCCTAGACCATCTGACTTCCACTCTCTCATGGAACTGTCGAGATGGAACTTGTGACTGTCCCAAGGTTGTTCTCCTTCCTACAGGCACTGCAACCCGATCTAATGACAGGGTCCCGGGCTGGCCTTGACGTAGTGGCCCGCGTTGCCGCCGAGCCAGGTCTGCTTCATCGGCTCCTCTCATCTCCCACCCCCATTGGCCCCCAGGAACCACCCCGGGAACGCCAATCATGTTGGCATTCTCTTCATAAACACGTTCCCGGGACCAGACGCCCATTGTATTCAGCCCTGAGACAGTACCATCCTTCTTTCTCCTCCGTACCTCGTACTCTTTCTCCCCCTTTCACAGTACCTCGAGCTTGACACGATCTGAGCCTGAATCTTTGTCCATCATCGACTCTCGATTCTGCGCCAACGTACCCTCTGAACGCTAGGACACGCCAACCATACCTCCATCTCGATCCTCCCCTTGCCGCCTCTGACGCCGTGACTCCCCCTTTGACAGCACCGGTCTGCCTAGTGCTGCTGTCTGCTGCCTTATCTGGCTCTTGTTGGAACAGCAAGCATACCGAAGCGGGAGCATCGACGATCTGGAAACCGCGTGTGTCTGCCACATCTGCTGACACGGCTTTGCCACCTCACTGGGTCTTGCCTCGCCGGACCTCTTCATCGCCTCATTTGCATAGCCCACGCCGGGCTTAATCAGGCAGTCGCTGAGCTGGCTCAACTCCAGAGCCAGTCGCCGGTCTGCCTCCTGCAGGCAGGGCCACCAACGTCGTTCAACGTGGTCGCACACGGCATCGACCTGCTCCGCGCTTCTGGCGCAGCTGCTGACCGACCCCGTATGGGCGGCCGAGGGTTGCCAGCCAGCACCGTGGATATCGCCTCCCTGCTTCGGTTCTCTGCCTCAAACGATCCCCCTGTGTCGCCCCCAAGACAGCTTCGACCTGCCTCGGTGCCATCAACCCCTAAAAATACTCCTCATGATCTCCTCCCTCCGCGTGCGAGGCCACCGCCTGTAGCTCCGACGCTCATCCCGAGCAGCAGGCGAAGCATGACGCCTCACGTCCCGGATCAGCCAGTCAAGAAACAAACCAAGTGGTCTTCGGAAGAGGATGCCCTCATCATTGAGCTGCGGGGCAAGAACATGAAGTGGGAGGACGTTTCGAAGCGGCTTCCTGGACGCAGCGCCATCAGCTGCCGACTTCACTACCAGAACTATCTTGAGAGACGGAGTGAGTGGGATGAGGAACGCAAGAACAAGCTTGCCCGGCTGTATGAGAGGTACGTACAGATCGTTCGTGAGGGCAAGGGGGCTCTTGTCAACTTGGATCTCAACGTTTGCATCGTTCCCTCCCTTTCCTTCTCCTTATTCACGATCATACAACAGCCAACAGACTAACATGTCAATTCCCAGATTCAAAGCTGATATGTGGGCCAAGGTAGCTGAAGAGCTGGCGGTGCCATGGCGGGCAGCCGAGGCCATGCACTGGCAGCTTGGAGAGGCGGACATGGCTCGACGTGCTGGTGTGGTTCCCTTTACTCTCGCTAATGTCAACAACGAGGCCGGGAGCAACAGAAGCGTGGCTGGCCGATCCCAGGCTCCGATTCAGCCGCAAGAAACCAGCCGCGAAATGAAACCACCGTCCCCCCCTTCCAGCTACAGCCGCAGCCAGCTGATGCCACCCATCGCCCCCATGACCCCGGCGCCGCGAACTCCCCGACGAGGACATGTCAACCCGCAATCGATTCCCCCCATGCTGCCTCCGCAACACATGCATCAGACACCCCATTCCCCTCACACAGTCGTGCCGGGGCCGGCTCTGCAGCAGCAGCCACCGCCACCACCACCACCGGCTCCCGCCGCTGCTCTGCCACACCCTCTTGGTGACTACCGCCGCAGCCCCGGCCCGGGCCTGGCGCCGATACAACCCCACCCGCCGTCTCACATGTCGGGCCCCTTGCCGAGTGTTGCGCAATTGACGACGGGCATGAGTCCGTATCGTCCGCCGAGCGGGCCGCCAACGCCCACGTCTCTGCCTGCGATGACCACTACGCCGTTGCCCCGTTACTTGCCCCTTGAACCGGCGGTATCGGCGGGGACAAAGCGGCGAGCGAGTCCGGACATGACACGGCCCGACAGCGCTCACAGGCGAAGATTACTCTGAGTCTACCTACCTCGTCACCCAGTTGGCTACCAATTGGTGTGATGTATTGAGAGAGAGCAGAGGAGAAAAGAACCAAAGGGTATCGCGCTGTGGAGCAGAGGTGATGGCGATGGCCTATAAAGTAGAGCAGCCCGTCGCTCATTACGCTTTCTACTTGATGAGGGGCAACCATACACGATACACTCACACCTGGATGGACCCGATAAGATGATGGATGATGCGGATGGATGCGCATCGACCTAGACAATTGATTGCCATACCAACGGACGAGGAATACAGAACGGAGTAGGGTAGGAAGCGGGGGAAGGGATCAACAGCACAATACGCTCGACCACGACACTCATACAGTTGCTATTTGTTTCCTTTGTTTACTGTTAACTGTTGACTTTTTTATTCTCTTGTTTGATGATTTTCCATGTTTTGTTGACTGCTTATGGCGTTTTGATACTTGCTTCTTTGCGCTCTCCTTTCATATTTTCATTTCTCATTGCTGCATTTTTTCTCATATTTCACTCTACTCTTTGGCACACGGCTAGAGGCGCTTTCTGGATTAAAGAAAAGGCTTTGACTTACTGTTTTGCGAGGAAGGGTATGGAACTTGACGGAGCATATTGATAAGGCTTAGAGGATACACGACTCGCCGACAGAGGCTGATGACAGAACCTTATTGGGCATCGATGGCAGGCGTCCATGGGATAGACTGCCGAAAGAACAGGCTGGGAGGAAACAGGAGCGGCGGGCGTTTTCGTTTGGAAAGACTGGCAGTGACATGGAATGTCACTGACATTGGCACAACTAACACAGGGCTCACAGCCGATTTTGTTGCGTCTATTTTACCCAAGCATGTAGCTAGTACACAAGCATATCTGCAGCGTTTGCTTTGTAACAATAAATTCAATGACATGAGTTAGACTACAAGGAACTGGCGTCTGCACATTGTCAGTGTGTCTTGATAATGGATGATGATGATGATGACGTTGATGGAGCTGGCTGCTGCCTTGGGTCTGCTCAGTTGCCATGGTCTTTTCAATACAACATCATGCCCCGGGGTATAATTTTCAGCATCGTCATCGTCATCGCCATTATTCAAGCTTGGCTGTTGCTACATATCACCCACCAATTGTCCTTCTCATACCCGCTCTCCAAGACCTTTCCTCCCGCCGCCTCAACATCCTCCTCCAGCTCCCCCTTGCGATACAAGTGATAATACCGCTGGAAGGTAGCCTCCGGCTTGCCCTTTGACCGCATCACCCACGGCACCAGCGCGTCCTGCTCCGACCCTTCATCCCACCCCCTCCGACTAGATCCTTGCTCCAGCGCCCACGCATACACCAACACCCGTCCGCCGCCATGAACGCAGTCCAGCAACGCTCGAATGCCCTCCTGCCGCCTCTCCCTCGTCGACAGATGATGAATCACAGCCACGCAGATGACAAAGTCCACCGAGCGCTCGCGATACGGCAGGCTCAGCGCGTCGGCGACGACGACCTGCGGCGGGGACGCAGGGCCCGTAAGCTTCTTCTGCTCCGTGCGGGCGAGTCGGACGAGGGCCTCGCTGCGGTCCGAGGCGAGGATGTGCAGCAGAGGGTTGACGGGGAGGTACTTTCCGTTGCCGCAGCCGACGTCGAGGCCGATGCTTCCCGGGGGTAGGGAGGTCAAGAAGGAGGAGATGAAGGGCCAGGGCTTGTGGCGGGTGGAGGAGAAGTGAGGCGCGATGGCGTTGTAGACGGAGTGGACGTGCGTTGCCTCGTAGGCTTCTGGAGAGGGATCCATGGTGTTTTTGTTCTCTTTTGCTGTGAAGGGCTAAGGAAGGCTGTGGTGAGAGAGGATGGGGTTTTGGTGTTGAGACGCCGGCGGGAGGGTTTGAGATTTGCTCTGTTGCGGTCTGTTTGAGGTGCAGCTGAGTGAAAGGATGAGAAGCCGCTTAGAGGGTGTATGACTTGATCGTGAGGTGAGGTGAAATGAGATGCGATACTCCACGCTCAAACAGCCGTAAGTTCTCACAAGATGTAGATTTGGTGGTGCTTGTTTCGAGATGTCAAAGACACAAGGCTGAGGTACCTAGAAGGGCGTGCAATTGAATTTTTGCCCACCAAAAACGCAAGGCGTGCCCCTAACGAAATCACAAGCTTCTACCCTTTCGAAATCCTTACGGAACAATAGTTTTTTCGTTATACCCCCCTCCTTCGCGGAACCCGGCTCTCGTTGGAGAAAACAACACTAAAATCTATTACTGCTACCCAACAACCCAGGCTTGCCAAGCTAAAGAAATTCTACGGCAATGTTCCTTGAAATTCAAGGTTAATCTACTTCCTTGTTTAATTTCTCCCATCCCTCCATTACTTCGTGAATGGGTCCAGAACAGAACAGAACAGATAATGCAAAGGACAAAGACCCTTGTGACTCTATCTTCTGTATTCCAAGGAGCGCTCAATTGCCATACTAGTGGACTAGTAGTCCCTTCTTTCTTTCACGTTGCATTGCGGTCGAATTGCCGGTTGGGGGGGGGCCCCCTGTGTGGTGTATCTTGACAGGGGACGGGGACAACGTTCGGGGAGAGCGGATGAGCATCCTTGGGCGGAATGCCCCGGAAGGGAGGGGGGAGGGAGGGTCATGGATGTGCGGGAGTCTCCTCGTATCACGGCTCCATCCTCCTGTAGACGGGTCCATATCACATCAGGTACTCTTGATGTCTTTCATACATCAACGCCGACTCGAAATGGATGGGAAAGAAGCCACCAATTTCCCGTCACAAGCAGCAAGAGAGATGGCAATCGTCATCTTACACTTGGCTGCAATGCAATATCAAGGAACATTGCAAGGGTGCAGGATGCCGGTGTCCCTCCTATGTGGCAATAAGCATCTTGTTGAGCCAGGGACGAGCCCTGGAAATGCAGGTATCTCCCCGGCAATTCTTACATGCAGCAAGGGCGCACACGACAGGTTCGGGTTCCAATCCTTGGGGTGTTGTCCAGTTTTCCAAACCTGGTGTTTCGTAAGAGATATGCTTGTATTAGCAGTTGCTTTCATCTTGCTCTGTCATTGTCCCACCCGTTCCACTCGCGACCCAGTCCCCGTCTACTGATTCCCCGTGTTGAGAGGGCTCTTGGGATCATAGACATCCGTGGTAATCAGCTCCGGATACGTGACGCCACCCTGCCTCAGCGCCTCCTCCATCGTTTCCATAATGACAATGCTCTCCTTCCATGGCAACGTGGCACTCTCCAACTTGCCATCGCGAAGGCATCGAGCACACTCGTCCGCCTCCCAGAACATTCCGTGGCCCGAGCCCTTGCGCGCGGGGTCTCCGGGGATGGGGCAGTCAACCGTCTGCGCCTCGCCGTTCGTCTTCACCACCTTGTACTTGAGCGGTCGGTAGGTCGGGAAGAAGACTTGGATTTCTCCCTTGGATCCTTGAATTCGGACCGCCGGAATGGTGTCCTTCTCGGGGTCGGTGTCCGCCCTCATCGTCGTCGAAGCAATTCCAATGCTGTTGTGGCGAGGGAAGCTGCAGATGATGGCGGTATTCTCGTCTGCGCCAGTGGTGTACTTGTTGCTGGAAGCAACCACGGTGGGAGCCTCCTTGTCTTCCTCCGGTTGCAAATGATACAGGGTCTGGAACACCCAGGTCAAGGGATAGACTCCGAGATCCAAGGTGGCACCGCCTGCGAGGTCCGGGTTGACCATTCGATGTGAGTCTGCGAATTTCAGGGCTTGACCCTGCTCTGAGTTTGCGTTGATGGACAAGTCGGCTGTTCCGGATTAACATGTCTCTCATCCTCCCCTTTTGTTCCGTGTACGTCAAGACTCACCGATTGTTCGAAAGACAGTGCCAATCTCGCCGGCGGCAATGAGCTCTCGAATCTTGATACTCAGCGGAAAGTACCGTGTCCACACAGCTTCCATCAGGAAGAGCTTCTTGGCCTTGGCCGTCTCAACCAGCTTTCGGGCCTGCGCGGCCGTCACGGTGAAAGCCTTTTCGCACAAGACGTTCTTGCCGGCTTCCAGCGCCAGCATGGTGTTCTGGAAGTGGTGGCTGTGGGGAGTTGCCACATAGACGATGTCGACGTTGGGGTCTGCCACAAGTTCCGGGTATGATCCGTACGTCTTGGCGTCAAAGGCACCGTCGATTCTCTGGAGGAACTCCTCTGCTCTCTTGCTGCTGCTGGAAGAGGCCACGGCCACAATCTCGTGGCGCACATCATCGGCGCCTCGAATCGCGGGGTTGCACAGGAGATCCTTGCAGAAGGCTGAGAACTGTCATGTTAGACCCAGAACCTTTCATTGTTGTCATTGTTGAGAGACGATTGATACTGACTCTCTGCGATTCCGCCGGTGGCCATGATGCCCCATTTCAGGGTGTAAGGGTTTCCAGACGCCATGGTGGATGATGAGCTATGGTTGAATTTGCTGAATTAAAACGATGACGATGACGATGGCTCTCGTAGCTCAGGGCTCCAAGTCGGAGGCTTCGCGACTCTTAAATACGTCGCCTCTTGTCCGCTGCCCTCTTTCACAGGAGCGTGAAGTCATTCAGTTAATCAACGGCCAAGGCAGAGTGCTCCACACTCCGCGTAGTCGATCCTCGCCCTCGCCAATCAACGACCGCCCAAGCCGGATATGTGGTGGAGGGGATTCCGTAACCCACGGCTGAGTCTGCGGACAAAGTTGCCCCGCGGCAAGTATTTCTCTCTCAATCTCTCTCTCTTTTGCCCACGGGTTTATTATAGCTCGAATCG
Source organism: Trichoderma reesei QM6a (assembly GCF_000167675.1). NCBI lineage: Eukaryota > Fungi > Ascomycota > Sordariomycetes > Hypocreales > Hypocreaceae > Trichoderma > Trichoderma reesei. Next base: position 1,821,438 of record NW_006711148.1, read on the forward strand.
AATCGTTCGTCATGGTAGAGATGCTAGTCGGGATTCGGCCGTGGTGGGGATCGGAGCATGCGATCCAATTAGGCTCAATAGAGGCGTTTATTTCCACGGCTCCAATTACCCCGAATATGTGAGACAGCAAGCAGGCCGATAGTAGTTGACAGCTGTGACGTCGCGGCGGTTGAGCCAGAGAGGCGACTGAGGGGTTTCGGCTCTTGGATTGCATTGTCGAAGTCAAGATCGAGATGCAAGTAAGATGGAGGAAATCCGAAGGCTCTCCAAGTTGTTGATTACCTAAGTTTGGTCGTGATGTGCAGTGACAAACTCAATCAAGTGAAGAAGGAGCCCTCCAACTTCCCAGTTGTCGTGTCTGCTCTTGCCCCGCGCTTGACAGCTCCTCTAATAAGAATCGATGCTTATCATCAGCTCCAAATCTGATAAGCTTCAATGCCACGGCTTTGATCATTCATCTCCCTCCTCATTGAGCGGTGCAACACGATGAACCAGGAGTGGCATCATCGTTGCTTATACTAGTCCCAGGCCATCTTCATCATCGTCGAAAGCTACTCCCAAAGCCTTTAACACAATACATGATGGCACGTCCAGCGATTGGAGCGCAGGCATCACGCCTTGCGCGAGATCTGCCTCTTGGCTTCTCCACAACCTCCGCTCGTATCCCAAAACTCGTCTATGGCACTGCCTGGAAGAAGGACCAGACTGCGGACCTCGTATACTTGGCTTTGAAAACCGGCTTCCGTGGCGTCGACACTGCGGCCCAGCCGAAGCACTACGATGAGCGTGGTGTTGGTGCCGGAGTCAAGCGTGCTATAAGAGAAGGCCTCATTAAGCGTGAAGACCTCTTTGTATGACCTGACCTCGGCGCTTACACGATGGGCATGTCTCAGTGGGATGCCGGCTGACAGCACGGTGCAGATTCAGACGAAGTTCACTTCTCCAGGAGGGCAGAACCATATTACTCCGTACGATATAAATGCCCCGCTGGCTGATAAAGTGCATCAATCCGTGCAGTCGTCTCTGGCAAACTTCACCATCGACGGCCAGGAGCCATATCTCGATAGCCTTGTGCTGCATTCTCCCATGGAAACCATGCAAGAGACAGTCACGGTGTGGAAGACTCTTGAATCATACACGCCGCACAAGATTCGCCATCTGGGAATATCCAACACGACCCTCCCGGTCCTGATGGCCTTGGTCAGCAACATGGCCGTCAAGCCGGCCGTCGTGCAAAATCGGTTTCACAACAAGACTGACTACGAGACCGATGTCAGAGCTTTCTGTCGCGAACACAAGATAGCCTTTCAATCTTTCTGGACCATTTCGGCCAACAGACATCTTCTTCAAAGCAGCCCTGTGCGAGAGGTGGCGCAAAAGGCCGGAGTGGGAGCAGTTGCGGCGTTCTATTCGATGGTATTGGGACTGGAAGGAACCACCATCTTGGATGGCACAACAAGCGAGACACACATGAAAGAAGACTTGGAAGGCATTGAAGTTGTAGGTGCCTGGGCGGAGGGTGAGGGAGCGTCCGACTGGGAGGCTGCGCTCGGGGGCTTCAAACAGCTCATTGGGGAATCGTAGGTTTCCTGATGGTCTGTCAGGCAATGGCAGACTGTGGCAGGTGTCTGTGCATGAGACTTTGGCTATTGAGGATGGGAGCTTTTCAGAGCCATTCCCGTTAGCTTCAAGGCTTCAACTTCGCCCGGTACGTTTCCAGTAAGTAAGAGCACGATCTGCCCAGATATTGCGTCGCCAAAACGAGAAGGTCGAACTGCCTTTATCTTTTATATGTATGTCTAGATGTCTTTTGCAAATGTATTCGCCACGATAAATGGAAAGCATGCTGTCGCCTCGAGATAGACCTATCGCTTCGCGTCAGCTCATATTCATCGTCAGTGAAAGCGATTAAACTCACCTTGACATTATCTGCGCCAATCTTGATCTTACCCCATGATACTGCTTCGTCAGGCCGCGCACCGGCGTCACTGCCGTCAAACTCCTGCGCTGTGTTGATATATACGGCAGATTCCGCACCATTTCTCATGAGGCATGCATTTGCAATGTGGTGCTTCACGACACCTCCTCCCAGGATGATCATGCCTGCTCGCTTCGCGCGAACGGCAATCGTGTTAATGCGTCGAATATCCTCCACGAGGTCAATCCTGAGCTGCTGTGGTGAGGTCTTGAACGTGTGAAAGTAGAGCATATCTCCAAGGCTGCCGTCCGTCAGCGCGGGACAGAAGACAGGTATGTCGTTCTTGTACGCCCAGTAATAGACTGATCGCTCGTCATTAATCTCCTTGCCCAGTCGGTGGATGACCTTTGACGGCGTCCAGTGAATCTCGTCCTCGGTTCCTTTGCTGGCCTCCTGTTCCTCCAGCATCTTATCAAAGATGGGCACCACCCAGTCCTCGAAAGCGCAGTAGTTGGCGTTGGGTACGACGAGGTTCCCGATGCGGTTGAGGCCCTTTTTCCGCAGGTCTGCGCCGGGGGCACTGAATGAGCTCATGTATGTCTCACCGAGACACTTGATGAAATCCTCCTCTACGCCTCCGGCCGTCGTGACAATGCATGAGACATGCTTGTGCTCCACCAGCCACCGAAAGACACCCCTTAGACCAGATGAGATGAGATTGGAGGTGTATCCGAGAAAGATGGTCGTCTTGTCTCCCGTTTCGGGATCTCTCCACGCCCTCTGTTTTAGTGTCAGTCATGGCAGATTGTTCTTCTATAGAAGAGAAAATGTACTGACCATGTCGTTGATGATCCTTATAGCCTCGCTCATGGATGTTGCCTGGAATCCCATGTTCCTCATACCCAGGAACAAATCCTCTGCGGTAATGGGCCCTTTCAGCTTGTTAAAGTCGAGCTCTTCCACCTTTTGGGCATCCTTGGGCATTTCCTCGGATTTGACGAGCACTGCATTCGTGACCTCCAACGGAGGCGCACCTGAGCTGCCATTATCCGCCATATTGAGATGAAAAGATGATGTACTGAGGTTGGTCAGATATGAGCGTTTCTCGTAGCCCCTCCGAACCAGATCACGAATGCTATAATGGAGGGATTTGAAGAATGAAAGAAAGACACCCCTCCCTTATATGACAGGCCTGCTGAAAGTCAATAGTATGAGTAAGAATTGAAGACGATGTCTCTCACAAGTTGCAGAGCTCGCGGGTAACTCCAAAGGTTCATCCGCTAGTAGTAGAAAATTGCACCCTTCAATGAATTACATAATCAGAGACCTCGAAAATCCATCTGACAGCCAACACTTGATCGAGTACTACGCGCCAAGCCTAGAGCGGTAACACCCAGCGATTTGATACCCGAGGTCCTGCAAGAAGCCCCCGCCTGCCGGCCAGGGTGCTGAATAACAGCGCGGCCCCAAAGCGGACTAGCGCCCAGCGTCTCGCGGCAGAGAATGGCTAAGGCTCTGTCTGTCCAAGCGCCACGCGATCTGGATGTATTTTGAAGTCTCTCGGTAAACCTCGACATCTTCAGCTCCTTCATCCCTCCAGCCTCCGACGTCCGTCTGCATCAATACCCTGGGAACAGCCCGCAGCGTCCCAGTCAGGCGTCGTCGCTGGTGATTTTTTATTTGCCCTCTTGTTCTAGGACCGCCGAGGCCTCGTGATTTCGACCTTTACAACGACCCCCTGCGCTCGATTTCACAAGGCAGAGGCGCTGCTTGCCAGGCCCAAAGTATAGAGTGGCTGGGATTCTTCGTGTCAATCACCACAGGAGCCGAGTTCGCGACGCATCTTCTGTCTGGGCTTCGCGGCGACACCGGCCTCTGGATGAGACTTGCGACACCGCTGGAAAGTCTCATCCGGCACTGGCTCGGCATTGCTCATGTAAGTAGCGCGCCGAAACGGCTTCATTACGCTGGCAAACTTTCGCGGGTGGCTTCAAGTGCGCCATCAAATAGGCCGCGATTGCCTTTTTTCATACGTCACTGAGGACTTTACTCACTCTCTTCGTTCTAGGGCGTCTAGGTACTCGCGATACGACCCGGACCGGCGGTCGAGGTCGCCTCGAGATCGTTCGCCGGATCGCTTTGATCGGGCATCACATTATAGCGACGGCGACAGAAGACGCTCTTCTGCGGAAGTCAGAACGAACTCGGCTGGTTTCCCCCCAGGCAGGGATGTTTTCGGTGACCAACTGCGCAGAGAGCCCCCTCGTGGTCCCAAGGCTCTGATAGAGCCCCCGGTTGGGCCTCGGGGAGGAGGATTTGTTGGCGAGTTTCGAGGTGGAAGGGGGCGAGGTAGGGGAGGGCGAGGATGGCCTGGGAGAGATGACAGCCGTGATAGAGGCAGGGATAGAGACATCGACTTCCGAGACCGATACCGAGACGAGAGAAGCCGGGAGCGCGAGCGAGAGCGGGAATGGCGTGACCCAAGAGATTTTCGCCTGCGCAGATCACCAATCGGAAGAGCACGGTCGCCGACGCGAGATTTTCGAGAACGTGAGCGGGATCTACCTCTAGGACTCGATGCCGAAAGATCACGACGTGGTTCTCGCGATGGCGGGCCTCCCTCAGCTGGCTCGTCTTCATCAGAGCCTTTGTTCGGCGTCTCACCTTTTCCTCGTGGCGGAGGTTTCATTCGCGGCCGTGGGAGAGGCGGGAGAGGTGACTGGCCCATGGAAAGGGGTCGAGGACGAGTTCCCTACGATGATCGTGGTGACCGCTACCCCCGCAGTAGATCTCAGGAAGGTCGCTGGGCGCGTGAGCGGGAAGAGCGTGAGCGCGGTGATCGATACCCAGAGGCCGACGTGCGTCGCGATCCGCGCGATGAGAGGGACCGAGGAGAGCGTGAACTCTTCCGTGCCAAGATGGAAGCGCGAGCCGCCCAGGAATCGGCTGCGCAAGTCAAGGATGCTTCACCTCCTCCTGTAGCACCGTCAGCCCCTGCATTTGGCTCCGTGCCAAACCGGATTCCGAGCACCGGCGATGCGCAGCCTCTTCCCAGCGTCGCATCGAACAAGCCGCCTCCTACTGCTCCGCGGGCCTTTGGAGACCGTCCTGTTTCTGCAGGCCAGGGCTCCGGCATTGCTCCCGAAACGCCCCAGCCGCCTACTGGGCCCTCAAAGGTCATGCCGCACGATAGCCCGCCTATTCCCTTGGGTCCCCGACTGCAACAGCCCAAACCTCCACGCCCGTCTAGCAAGCAATGGATCAATCCGAGTTTGAAGAAACCGCCGCCGGAGTCGCCCAAGGTCATGAGGTCGCAAAGCTTTGCCCAGCCACGACCTCTTCCGCTTCAAAGAGGCGCTTCGCAAGTCGAGCCGTCTGACTCGAGGCGACCGCGTAGTAGCGACGCAAAGTCAGATCCCTACTTGGGGTCGGAAAACAGGATGCGAGCCCATCACAGCGAGGAGCCAGGCGAAATTACTGCAAGCTCTGAGGTCGAAAGGCCACTGGGAAAGGAAGCGGTCGATTACAGGCGGCCAGATTTAATGGATCATGACGCTGGCACCTCAGATCGCCCACAACCCCCTGCTGAGCTACCTTCTACCTCTCCGAAGCTAGACTTACAACCCAAGCCGCAGGAAAACAAACAAAGCGAGGAAACTCAACGTCCTACCGAGGCAGCAGATGCGAAACAGAAGAACAAGCTTTTCAAATCGCGTGCCGTTCGATTTGCTATACCTCCAAAAACCGTCGCACAAGAAGAGACTCCCGAATCCGACGACGAAGATATGGGCGATTATTTCGACATGGAAATCAACAAGACGGAAGCTGAACTGAGCAAACTGCAAAAGCCAAAGATGCCTGTAGAAGTAATACGCAGGTACATGACTCAATCGCACGGGTCAATGGTACAGATATTGAATGAGGGAGAGGAGCTTTCAGGGATGCTCGGCTCTACCCCAGAAGTTCCGGAGCCTGTGGCCGATATGATGGAAGTGGAGCCCACTGAACAACACGAGGAGCCGACAGTTGCACGCGATGAACCTCTCGAATCGCAAGAGGTCAAGGAGGCCACTCCTGTGACTGAGGCGGCCACGGAACAGCTCGTTCCAGTATCTGCCGAGGCAGAGGAGAAGGAGAAGAAGGAGAAGAAAGAGGACGAAAAGAAAGCAAGTCTCGAACCATCTCTTCCAGAAGAGCGGGAAGACCGTCAACCAAAGGCCGAGGAAATGGACATTGATGAAGGGCCTACGCTTCCACCTCCTGAGCCCGTTCAAGAACCGGAGCCGATGGTCGAGACCGTGACCAACGACTTGCCTGAGGACAAAGACGCCGTGCCCATTCCAGAGACCTTACCAACCATTGATGAGGCTGCTCGCTCCCCGAGACCGGTCGAAGTGGAGCCTAAACTGCCAAGCACTCCATCTCAAGTAGCAGACGAGGATGATGAGACCGAAACAGAGGATGAGGCTTTTATGGAGGCCCAGGCCGCGGTAGCTGTTGACACAGTTCGTCGTTACATGGCGACGCCGCCTGTGGATAGCCTTCCCGGCGGAGATGGTAATCAGCCGCTCTGGTACCAAGATAAAGAGTTTCTCACAACGCTCGAATCGGATCCCAACGTTGACGACTTTGTTACCATGTTCCTTGAAAAGGTCCACCTTACGAGGTCGACCGAACAGCGCCGCGCGCAGAACACTTATGCCGCCAATTACATGCAGTATCTACGGTTTACCATGTCAGACGACCCCGCGGCAACGAAGAGCAGGGACAAGTTCTCCGTCTCGGCTCCCTCAGAGACTGCAGGTACCCCGACGCCCGAGCAGAAACCGGAAGGTAGGGGAACTGGAAGGAGATTCGCCACAGAGCGTGACCTCGAACGCGTGCTTCAGGCGTCCATGCGTGAAGATGAGGAGAGAAAGGAGCGAGAGCTTCGAATCCAGCAGGAAAAATATCGCAGCGACAAGGAAGCCGTTATTCCGGATATGTACTGGGACGACCTGGAGAAGCAGCGAGTTCAGTATGTGGATCGGTCGGGATTCACTCCCCCAGAGAGGCTTGTTTCCGCATGGCAGGTATTCCGGCCCGTCAACAACTTTACAGAAGAAGAAGCGCAGCTCTTTGAGAAACGATACCTGGAGGTTCCTAAGCAATGGGGCAAGATTGCGGAAGCTCTTCCGCATCGTGACTTCCGTGCTTGCATCCAGTATTACTACCTGATGAAGGGAGAACTTAACCTCAAGGAGAAGCTCAAGAAACAGCCAAAGAGGCGCAAGAAGGGTGGCCGAGGCAAACAGAGATCCAGCGCCTTGGTGTCGGAGCTCGGCAACGGCGAGCCGGAAGGCGAGGAGGCGCCCCAGGAGAGCGGAGAGAACGGGGAGAGGCGGAGGCCACGGCGGGCTGCTGCTCCCACTTGGGGCTTCGAACAACCCGCTACGGATGGGGAGAGCACCCCTGCTGCTACTCCTGGGCGTCGCGGAGCATCTGCTGCGTCCAAGGGCGATCAGCCCGAAAAGGTGGATGGGAGAAAGGGAAGACGAAAGGCCAGGGACAAGGACAAAGACAAGGACAAGGACAAGGACAAGGTACAGGAAAAAGACAAGGAAGCCAAGGCATCCAAGCCGAACCAGGCCCTTGCCGCTGCGCCTGGTCCCGCTGCCGGGAAAGGAAGAGGCCGGGCCGAATCTCGCCCGGTGCCTGCGGAATTTCTCACGGCGCCTCCTCTGCAATCCGACCCTCATCGTTTGCCAGTTCCGTTCGAGCAGCCCTTGCAGCCGGGTATCCAAGCCCCGTTTGCCGTGCCGCAGCCACCGCTCATCGAGAGGCCAAAGCCCGTAGCCGTAGCTGGATCCATTACGGAGGTAATGGCGGCACCCTCACTTCGACCTGAACCACCCCCGCCTCCTCCATCGTCTATAACCACCTTTAACTTGACACAGCAGAGTTCCGAACGGAAGCCATCGTCCCAGGCATCGAGCTACTGGAGTGTGTCGGAAGCCAATGATTTCCCCCAACTCCTGAGAGCTTTTGGTTCTGACTGGTCGGCGATTGCGAAACACATGGGCTCAAAGACTACGGTCATGGTATGTGGATGCCCCCCCCCCCTAAGTGAAGCACTGTGTGTGAACGAGGTTTCATTAACAAACGAATAGGTCAAGAATTACTATGTCCGGCAGAAGGACTCTGGGAAACCAGAATGGGAGGCAATTGCTCAAGAGGCTGATGCAAAGCGAGCTAGGGGAGAGAAGAGACCTGATCCTCCCGTACCTACTACTGGCGGCCGGGGCAGGAGGTTCGAAGGAGCTGCAGCTGGAACTTCAAGGCCCCTTGCGGTGGCTCCAGGAGCTGCAGACCCTCATGGCGATCTTCCTCAGCCAAAGGTTGAGCCCGCGCCTCCACAGCCCTTGAGGCAACAGCAGCATCTGTCGAGCTACGGAGTACCGATTGCGCAGGCTCCAGCCCAAACTCCCCTAGCACAGCCAAGCCAAGCTCCTCTTGCTGTACCAACTCACGCAGTGCCCCAAGCGACGCAGCAAGCCATATCTCCCAATGCGCGCTCCATGCATCAAGGACTACCGCCCTTTGGCTTCCCAGAACGCGATCGCGAGTCTGTTCAACCCCAGCGGGTGCCGCTGCCGCAGAAGGCGCCTGCCAGCCAAGTTCCAGAGCTCCGAGATCCGCGGCCATTGTCTGTGGCCCAGCCATTGCAGCCAGCGCATGCCGAGGCCCTCGCTGAGCGCGAGCGCTCTGTTCAGCTTGAGCGGATGAATATGGAGAAGAGATACAGGGAGCAACAGCATAGGGAGCAGCAGCACAGAGAGCAACAGCACAGGGAACAACAACACCGGGAACAGCAGCTCAGGGAACAACAGCATAGAGAGCAGCAACATCGGGAGCAACAGCACAGAGAGCAGCAGCATAGAGAGCAGCAGCAGCTCATGCGAGAAAGGGAAATCGAAATCGAGAGGGAGCGCGAGCGCGAGAGGGAGAGGGAGAGGGAAAGGGAGATCCGGCAAGCAGAGTCGATGAGGATGAAGCAAGAGGTCGAGGCACCACTTCACCGCTACGAGCCCTATGGCCATCGACAGCAGCTCAGCCATGGCGGAGGTCCTCGAGAACCATTCACCTTGGCAAGGCCGCCCCAGGAGTCCTCCCGCGGCGTCCCCCCTCAGCCGTATCCTACAACGGTCTCCCAACCACAACCTCAACAACCACAGCCGATGCGTACACTGCTCTCGGAGCCCGTGGCGGTACACTCACCACCCCTGGCGCCCCCGTCCTCTAGATCAGCCCAGACTCCTCAGCAAAGGATGCCCCCAGGCCCTTCGCATGAGCCTTACGGCGCAGCTGCACAAGCTCAGCATACCCCTTCGATGCCTCCACTTACGCCTGCACGACCGCCCGAGCCCCGGAAGTCAAACATCATGGCGCTCCTGAACGATGACCCTCCGCCGCCTAAGAGGGTCGCCGAGGTTACGCAAACTCACGCGCCCGGGCCGTCCCCGACGCCGCCTTCTCAAGGCATCGGCCGGCCGCCGCCACCCCCGGCTGCGTCTGCACAAGCCGCCCCGATCCGCCGGGAAACAGATGCGCACTACTCGCCCTACGGACGAACGCCGTCCAGCGGACCATCAGCCATGCCTTCTCTCAAGCCTCCTTATTCCTCGTCGCCAGCTCCCCCGCAACACATCAGCGGACACCGAAGCATGCCGTCCGATCCGGCGGTGGAGGTTGAGTATTACAGACAGCACGCCTATCCGCCCAGCCATCCCGCCAGCGGAACCAACTCTCCTCAAACATCACAGCGGTACCCTCCGCCTGCGCAATCGAGCCAACCCCCGTATCAATCTCAAACCGGCTACCCCACGTCGTACGGGGGAGGTTCCCAGCCAGCACACATCACGTCGCCGCCACCACAGCAATATGCGACACACTCATCGTCTAGGAGCCGTGAGATCCCGCCCAGCAGCCGCGATAACGTCTGGCCATCGTCGGGTCACCAAGCACAGACGTCCGACATCCGATCGCAAGGCAATAGCTGGACGCCTCAGCCGTCCAAGGCCGCTCAGGCTCCTCCCCCGCACGCACAGCCAGCTTGGGGGTCACAGCACCCTTCGACAAAACCTGGGACCCCAGCACAGGCATGGCCATCAGCGGCACCCCCACCCCAACAGCATATGTCCTTGAGAGATGAGCGAGGGCCACCCTCAATATACGGACAATCACAGCAGCACTCGTTGCAATCTCGGTACCAGTCGACGACACGGGGACCCGAGCCTTTGTCTTCGTCGTCTCAGCCGTACCCGCGCTACGCGTCGACTCCTGGCCCACGAGACCCGCGAGATCCAAGGGACCCAAGAGATCCACGAGAGCCGTCGAGCCGGAGCTATACGCCGAGTGTCTATGACAGTCGGCCGCCGCCACCTACTCAGGCACAAGTACACGGTTATCCAGCACCAGACCCGAGAGAGATGCAGCTACGAGATGCGCGAGACCAAAGGGACCCAAGAGACCCTAGGGATATGCGGGATCCTAGGGATCCTAGGGACCCGAGAGACCCGAGAGATCCAAGGGACCCGCGCGACATTATGAACCGCGGTAACCTTCGACCTCACGAGTACGACCGACACCCAGACAGTAGATATGGACGATGAAGGGTGTCTGCGTTTGAAGACGAGGGATGAGCGGCGGTCATTATGCCTGCCGCAGACTTTTTGCTTTTCCGGTGCTTTCATCTTCAGCTCTTGAATCTGGTATACGGATCTTGCTAGTTCGCTCAAATTGGCATTATTTTTCTATAGAGAGGCAATTTCAGGGTATGAGGGGGGGAGGGAATCTATTATATGCGACATGGGGCGGCTTTCTAGGCTGTAAGGTATGATGAAGAAAGCTGTCAACTGAATAGGGGGTCTAGTTCACGAACGCAAAGACGAGATGCTTTCTTTGTTTATTTCCGAACATGAATCCTCGATTGATAGAATGGTTGCGACTTATAGGTTGTTATATGAGGACAAATCTGGACGGTAACTGGGCACAGTCATTGGTTTGGGGTGTCTGTTGTGTGTTGCTTTGAGGCGATGCTGTTTTATAGTTTCTGATGATGAACCATGTTTATAGAGCGTATATGATTGAGGTCTCACTGCGGAATTCTTTCGAAATCAAGTGTGGTATGAACTCTGAGGGCTTTTGCTGATTTAATTCCAGATCACCGTGCCTAGGTAGGTAGTACTAGTAGGTAGGTGTGTATGACATCGATCAGAAAATGCTGGCGTTGATTGGCAGGGCATGTTGGAGCTACAGTATGTACAGTGCCCCGTATCGATAACCAACGAACTCGGCGCGCGTCACCCCGAAACCCTCCAAAACTACCAACTTGCACCACCTTTTCCCAAGAACCCAGCCCTACCTATCTCTCTTATCCCCTCTGGACACAGGCAGAAAAGCATCAAGGGCAATCGACTCTTGACAGCCATCAAAGGGGGGCAGCCGGGGCGTCAAGCAATGGACACCCGCGCCAGCGGCAGCGGCAGTGGCACCGCAAGCAGCAGGGCCTACTTTGAACAGCAGCGCGAGGCCCTCATCGGGGACATTGCCGAGGTGCGTTCTCTCTTCTGCCTCCCGTTCTTTTTCGTTGTATTGAGGACATGTAGCGCCGGATGTATGTGATTTATAATTGTTGTTGTTGCTAACGCTGACGCTGTGCTGTTGTGTAGAGCTTCGAACATGTCCTCGCAAACATCAACAAACTGAACCGTTCCCTCGAAGCCGTCATCGCCGTACGTCCCTCTGTCTAACACGCCCCTCCCAATGTTCCCTCTATCGGTTTAATCAATGAATGTCTCGACCGAAAAAAAAAAAAAAAAACACAAATTGAAAGAAAGAAGAAAGAAAGGCTAATGGTTGGGATTCGGGGTTCCAGGTCGGCAACGAATTCTCCTCCGTCGAAGCCCTCTGGTCGCAATTCGAAAACGTAATGGCCAAGGACGACGAACAAGATGCCAACAAGGCCGCTTCGTCTGCATCATCACAACAACAGCAGCAGCATGATGATTCGCAACAGGGCGAAGATACTACGCGACACGAATGATTGGATTTGACGTAATTACCTACATTTGCTATTTATATACCCCCCACAGAAGAGCGAGACACAGAGAGAGAAGATCTACAGGCAAAGGAAAGACACTGCAAACGGATAATGTTGCTACGTACAACACGCACGGCGAATTAGATATGTACCGTACAACCCCCCTCGAACCGAGTAGCTTTGCAAAATTACGCTTTGTATAAACTGCACAAAAAAAAGAAATCTACACTATCACTATCACTACAAGCGCGATCGCTAGATCGGAAAATGAGCAACGAAGAAGAAAAAAAAGGGGGGGAAGAGGAGGAGAGCAGAGAAAGGAGAGGGGGGGGGAAACAACAAGAGCCAGCCGGTAGGGGTGTGTGTCTGTGTGTGTTTGTGCATTTGTGTGAGTTGTGCGTTTGTGTGAATATGATGGATTTTTTTATGTCCCAATCCCCAACCTGATTGATCTCGACAGTATCATGCTACATATGATAACAAAGACGCAGAGCGGATGAAAAAAGAAAGAAAACAGCGACAAAGAGCCAAAAGAGGACAATGATAATAAAAGCGGAATACTAAAAGACCACACGAGTTTCGCAAAAAAACGAAGAAATAGAGAAGAGGAATAAAAGAAAAAGAAGAAGAAAAAGTAGCAACACCATCCGCCCAATGTCCGGGTTGCGTTTCAACAGTTTGGTTTTTGGTGGCTCCGACATCCGCCCTTCCCTTTCCATGCGTCAAGAGGCAAAGCAGGATCTGAAGCGCAAACCCAAATCCAAAAAAAAAAAGAGGCCGGCTCGAATATGTTAAAATCAACCACGCGGACTCCCGCTTATATACCTGGCTGTACCTTTGTTTTCAACGAGAGAGATGCACCAGCAGCTCTCGTCTCCCCCTCCCTCTTCCCCCCTGCTTTCATCGCTTCTTGAAATCGTTGACCATAGCCGTTGGGACGTCGTTCGTTCGTAAGGGGCGCAAATCGTCGTTGAGGGTCGTCTGATGGTCGTAACAAATTTCTCTTGTCCGCATCCGCAAATTCGCTCTCCAGCGCTCAACCAGGTTCCGTTATGCAGATGTGATGAGAGCGCAAGGGGACCTTGAGCGTGTCCCTTAGAGGAACTGGCACTTTCTCTTCTTCCTCTTGATGCCCCCTACCGCGGGGCCCGATGACTTGCCATCGCCTCCGCCCACGGCCGACGCTGTGGGCGTCTCCAGGTTCCTCCGGTCGTTGGCCACAACGGTCATGATGGCCTGCTCGAAGATTTCGTCGACGCCGCGCATTTCTTTACTGCTGCATTCCATGTACTGCGCGCCCATCTTCTTGGCGACGGCCATGCCTTGCTCCGAGGTGACTGGCGTGAGCCCCTGCGTCTTGAGCATGTCGATGCATGACTTCTTGTGCCGGAGATCTGACTTGAGGCCGACGAGAATTAGGGGGGTGTAAGGGCAGAAATGCAGAACCTCGGGGTACCACTTTTTGCTCAGAGTTAGCAGAGACTTGAGAGTCGCCTCAACCAGTTGACGCCGGAAATTGGATTCAGGGGGGGGGGTTAAGGGGAGGGGGGCTGCGGAAAGCTTTGGACATTACCTTGTCCATGACATTGTCCAGCGAATTGGGGCAGTCAATGGCGAAGCAGACGAAGATGAGGTCGGTTTCCGGATACGACAGCGGGCGGAGGCGGTCGTATTCTTCTTGGCCGGCGGTATCCCACAGGGCGAGCTCTACCGTCTTGCCGGTGGGCGGGTGCGTCGGGTACGTGATGTAGTTTTCGAATACTGTGGGAACGTATTTCTTTTGAGGGCGTCGACAGTCAGTATCTCGTCGTGTGGAGGACAAAGGAAATAGGGGATGGGCGAAACAATGGCCGGCGAGGCTGGCTGCGTGGGGCTGAGCCTGCACAAAGGGCGCAAGGCAACAAGTTGAAGGAAGCTCACCTCTGGAAAATAGCCCTGGCTGTAGCTGATGAGCAGACATGTCTTGCCGCATCCACCGTCTCCTACAACGACAATCTTCTTCGAATATGTCGGGGCCTCCGTTACGTGAGTCGCTGCTGATTCGCGGCCTGACGATGAGCTCATGGTTGTACTGACAGTTCCCTCGCTGGAGCGGGTGCGCTGGCCGCGCCTCTCGTGGCTGCCCATCGCATACTGCGAGTTGCGGTTCTGATACGCCGCCATGGTGCAATCAGATTCGAATGCGGATGCGGATGCGGATGCGTCTCGAGGGGGGGGCGCTCGGGGATTCGAGAGCCTTTGTCTCGGGTTCAACAGCCGTCCGTCTCTTCTTTTTCTTGTCGTCTCGCGGTCGCCTCGATCTCGGGCAGGAATGCTCTTAAAACAAAGAAGAAATAGGAGTGGACACCGCGGCGGGAAACAAACAGCGCGGGAACGGCTTGGTTTCGCCCTGGGGAGCGCTTGGGATGCAAGCCAGAAGGAAAAAGGGACCAATGCGGTGTAAGGGAAAACAAGTAAAGATGATAACGAAATGGGTGAAGACGATGGAAACGAGGTTCGCGGCGGTGTGGGAGTTGAGATTCGCGGCGAGACGAGCTTCGTTGGACTGGTTTTGTGGTAGCGCAGGCCCCCGTTGGCGGAAGGGTTGCAGAAAAAAGAGTCGACGAGAGAAAGGCTGGGGGCGGCAGGATGACGATGTTGTACGGATGCACCAAGGCGCTTTGGCTCTGCTGCTGCTGCTGTTCGCTCCGGGCAACGAGACTTGTTGGTGGGACAGTTTGCTGCAGCTTGGGCCTGATGGAAACCGGGAGCCAAAAAGGGCTTGAGTATGTACCTCTGGTGTTGGCCCGGCAACGAACCTTGGGGCGGTGCACTGACGTGCTGCCGAAAGTGGCTGGTAATCTGCTAGTAAGGTAGTGGCCCCCAGCGGCTGGATCCGGGCGCCGAGGTTGGCCCGTGCATTAGCCGCCCAGCGAAAATTCTACACTCGGGCGAGGATTTTGCATGGTTGGTATAAATCACTTGCGTTATCTTCTCTTCTTCGACTTTGTTCTCTTTTTACCTTTTACCTGCTTGCTTCTTCATCTCCCGCGGCTTTCACACGAGCAGCCAGCCAATACCTACCTACGCCAGCTCTCTCATCACCATGGACGACCTCGCGCCCCCCAGCAAATACGTCACCCTCGTCTCCGGCGACGGATTCGAGTTTGTCGTGCTGCGCGAGGCTGCCATGGTGAGCCCCATCATCAAGGGCATGCTGGATCCGAGGAGTGCGTCAAGATGAAGGAGGAGCAGCCCTTTCCATCTCTTTTGCCTGCTCACACCTCTGCGCAGGTCAGTTCGTCGAGGCTCAGCACGCCCGATGCGTATTCCAAGAGATGAGGTGAGAATGAGCATTTTGCACGGCAGACGGGATGCCCTCGGATGACGATAACTCTTATGAGCATTTGCTTGACAGAACGCTGCCATCTCTCCCGGACTCGACGTCTGGAAGAGAGTGTGCTCGCTGGTCTGGCTGAAGTTGCACTACACTTGAACCGACGTATTCCGCATCGGATTGGCCTTGCTATCATGATCGCAATGGGTGTCTGATCTGGCTGGCTGACGCACGACAGCGGAACGGTCCTCGACAAAGTTGTCGAGTACTTTCACTACTGGTACCGCTACAAGGACAGCGAAGACGTGCCCGACATGGACATTCCCGTCGAGCTGTGTCTCGAGTTGCTGGCCGCAGCCGATTACCTGGGCTTGGATCAGTAAGCCATGTGGGAGTCGAGCTACAGGCACTTCTAACCTTGATTGACAGGGCCAACATGAGCACGAAATGAGGGCTTTGCATAGGCCGATCTACACACTTACCTTTGATACGACGACATGATACCACACAGCTGACGAATGTCGGCGACAAGATACAAATAATGACAAGACAAAATCACAGCATCCCGTTTCCCTTGGCCCCGAAATGTGACAATCTACCCTGATGATACACCATCTCAGCATATGCGTTCCTCTCTCACTCCTCCGTGGGTTGAACGTCTATTAGATTTGGAAGATTGATTGCCTCCCTCTCACTCTGCTTGACTCACAGTTCTCCCGTTGAGCTCTCGCTTTTTTTGTAGGGGCACATGCCTTTTCTTTTTTTTTTTTTTTTTTTTTTTTTTTTTTTTTTTTTTTTTTTTTTTTTTTTTTGTTTTTGGTCTTGGTGGTGGTGGTGGTGGTGGTTGCATGGACGTAGACTGGTGCGTATCTGCTGTGGACAGATGTAGTAAAGCAAACATCAACACAATGATTATCTCTTGTATGCCACTTGCAAGATGACGCCGCTTGAGAAAACCACTCGAGAACATGTCTCTCGAAAGGCAAGGCTTGTTCTTCGTTCCTGGTAGTATCACATCTCTGCCTGCATCGTGAAAAGTGGCGTAGAAACTGCTGCTGTGACTCGATTCTAGCCACAGTGGCTGCCTAACTCGCTATGACACACATTCATCTGTCCTTCCACCTCTACAAAGGGAAAAAAACTCCCCTCAAGTCCCAACCATTTACAAGCTACAACCTCCCTCTATTGACTGAACGGTTTCGCCTTTGATTGCGGATGCTCTTCAGTCTTTCCGGCGGTTGTTGTATCATCAGGCACTCGTTTCGGCCCGCCCAGTTGGCGTGGACGCGCGCTAGACGCCAGCCAGTCATCACGACTCTTTTTCGACACCACTTCAGTTGCTCGAGCTCGAAAATGGCAGCTGAGACGCTCGAATCGCAGGGCGTCCGAATTGCAGTTGAGGGCTGTGTAAGACCATGACTCTCTCTTTCTCTCTCTGGCCTCTACTGCGGTTCTATCGTCTGTTGGTCATGACCTCGATTGACCTGTTTTTCATCTCTAGGGCCATGCCAAACTCAACGCGATATACGCTTCCGTAGAGCAATCTGCCAAGGAGCGCGGCTGGGATGGCGTCGAATTGCTCATCATTGGCGGAGATTTCCAGGTACTTCCCTTTTTCGTATCCTCATATGGCTGATTTTCGTCGATTTGCAAGGTACTGATGCCCGTAGGCTGTGCGCAATGCCGCCGACTTGACCGTCATGTCGTGTCCCGTCAAGTATCGCAAGCTCGGCGACTTTCACGAGTACTACTCGGGCGTCAGGAAAGCTCCCTACCTGACCATCTTTATTGGCGGAAATCACGAGGCCGCCTCGCACTCCTGGGAGCTCTACTACGGCGGCTGGGTTGCCCCCAACATCTACTATCTTGGAGCTGCCAATGTGATGCGGCTGGGACCAATCCGTATCGCCGGCCTGTCTGGGATCTGGAGGGGCATGAACTACCGCAAGCCGCATTACGAAAGGCTCCCTTTCAATGGCAGCGATGTCAAGTCGTTTTACTCAGTGCGAGAGATTGACGTCCGGAAGCTCCTCCTGCTACAGTCGCAGGTTGATGTTGGCCTCAGCCATGATTGGCCGCGCCAGATCGAAACTCACGGAGACCTCAACAGGCTGTTCCGAGACAAGCCATTCTTCAGACAGGAGTCTATGGATGGCTCTTTAGGCAGCGTGGCTGCCGAATATGTCATGGACCGCCTGCGGCCGCCGTACTGGTTCTCTGCGCATCTGCATGTCAAGTTTGCCGCCCTCAAGAAGTACGATTCGCCAAAGGCAAATGAGGCCGCTCCAGAAGCGGCCGATCCTTCCGGAATTGTGCCTCCCGTTCAGGATAACCCAGACGAAATTGACCTGGACATGGATGATGAAGATGGCAAGCCTGACGATGTCTCCAAAGAAACAACTGCACAAAATCTAGAGAGGGAGACGAAAGATCAGGCCGAGGAAGCGACTAGTTCTGTGCCTGAAGACTTGAGAGCGCAGTTGCCAGCATCATTTGCTCGTCCTACGCCAAGAGCGAGGCGTACGCCCGGCCAGCCTGTACCTCCTGGTATCAAAAATACCGAAGTTCGCTTTCTGGCGTTGGACAAGTGCCTGCCTGGGCGACATTACCTCCAGCTATGTGAGGTCCAGCCCTTTGACAAAGAGCAGCTATCTCTTTATCCACCCCAACCCTCAGGGCCTCGATATAGACTCCAGTACGACCCCGAGTGGTTGGCCATTACCCGAGCCTTTCACAAGTTCAACGTCTTTGGCGACATCACGGCCCAAGTACCCGAAGATCTAGGCGAGGAGAACTATCTCCCCCTGATTGAGGCAGAGAGAGCATGGGTTGAGGACAACATTGTGCAAAAGGGGAAGCTGGATGTGCCGGATAATTGGGAGCAGACGGCACCGCCATACGTTCCCGGGACGCCTGAAATTGTCAATGAGCAGCCGCACGAGTACACGAACCCGCAGACGGCAGCGTTCTGCGAGCTCTTGGGCGTCGACAACCTCTGGGATGCTAGCGCGGAGGAGAGGAAGCAGCGGAGGGCCAGGGGGCCGATTGAAGTGCATCATATGGGTCGCGGTGGTAGAGGCGGGGGCGGAGGCGGAGGTAGTAGAGGGAGAGGGGGCCGTGATGGGAGGGGAAGGGGGAGGGGGAGAGGAGGCGGACGAGGCGGATTCTACGGAAGGGGGCAATGATACAAGACGGTGGGATTGTGTGAAATTGTGAGCTGCAGATTGGTTCTAGAAGCTGGTTCGTTGCCTACCTACAGTATCCGAGCATGTGGAGGAATCTCGATTTCCAGGTATATTGGGCAGATTAGCATGCGCTTTTAATAGTAACAGTGAGGTAATAACCAGCAATGGATTGATGATTTGGCCCCCTTATTATCAGACCAAGTCCATTGTTTACCTTGGAAATGACTTGTGGATGCCGGCGGACGAAAAGGAGGCTTCCCTCTGGTGTTTGTTTATTACCCACTTCCTTGATGTGCAGGAAAATGTGCTAATGCACGTCTTACCAGCTGGCAATCCATGCGCGATCCCATTTGCGGGCGAATAGGATTTCTAGGCATCGACTTTTCGTCAAGAGGCCCACACACGCATCATTTAGATTAAAGAAATATTATGTCGATACACATGTTGATGGGGGATGTTTATTTCTTGGAAAAGTAAACATTGAGTGGGCTTTGTTGTTGTCGTTAACTGCCGTTTCCATGTTCTCGGTTCTCGGAATGGCATAAGGCGAATACTGTATGGAACATCAACATGTGATTACATAAGGATGGATAGGAGGCATGTGATGATGCGTTCAGTCAAACATCCGGATTCTATAGATACTAGGTACTACCTAGGTACGGAGTAGACGCAATCTTGTCGGGCCGAGTGATTTTCCATTGTGAACTCGAGACTGCAAACGGGGAAATGGAAGCGAAAAACAGACATGGTATTATCGTGGGCTCATGTTCCCTCTTAGGGGCATGATAAAGACGTCAGTTAAGCGGTTAGCCGGGGACGCTGAACTCACAGGCGAAGTAGCAGGGATGCCACGATGAAGGCTTAGCAAGGCCGGGAACATCTTCAGGGGCATCCCGCGGCTCCTCAGCTTCGACATTAACACTCTTATGACTATTTCCTCCTTTTTTTTCCCCAGTCGATATGCCGAAAATTGTGTTCAGTTGCATTTCCTTTGTTCCACATCTCATTGGCTGACATCATTTGATATTACATACTACCGCTTTTGAATAAGATGGGCCACCTGCAGAACCTCATGACGTGGGCCAAAGCCCAAGGCGTCGCCATCAACGGCATCCAGCCCAGCAAGATCCCCGGCCGAGGCACTGGCATTCTCGCGACGCGCAAAATCAAGGTACCACTTCGGAAGAGGATCTCCGATGGTGTCTGTCTTTGTCTGTTCGCACCTGGAGGAGACTAACCTCGCTTTTGTTCGCGCCAAAAAAAAAATAGGCTCAAGAGGAGATACTGAGAGTGCCGCCCCGGGTTCTGCGCTGTCTGGAATCGGTGCCGTTGCGAGTGAGGGAAAAGTTGCCCGCGGACTCGACGATCCAAGCGCTGCTTGCGGCGGACCTGGTGCTCGATCGCAGCGCAAACTCCAAGCCCTGGAAAGCCGTGCTGCCCAAGATGGCTGATTTCGAGGCGGGCATGCCGATGCTGTGGCCTCGGGAGCTGAAGCAGCTCTTGCCTCTGGAGTCACAAGTTACTCTTGAAAGGCGAGAGAAGGAGTTTCAGGACAACTGGGACGACTTCAAGGAAGCGTTTCCGGATGTTCCGCGGGATGACTATACGTACGCCTGGCTGGTGGTCAACACGCGGACGTTTTACCACGAGACGCCCGAGACGTTGAAGTATCCCTGGGAAGACCGGCTGGCGCTGATTCCCGTGGCGGACTTGTTTAATCATGCTGCCGGCGGGTGTAGAGTGTATTACTCGCCAGAGGGGTGTTACCATGTCGTTGCGGATCGAGCGTATAAGAAGGGTGAGGAGCTGTTTATTTCGTACAGCAGCCATTCCAACGACTACAACTTGCTCGAGTACGGCTTCATCCCGGACGAGAATTCGTTGGATGATGTATACATTGACGATGTGGTGATGCCAAAGCTGAGCGAGAGCCACAAGGCTGAGCTCCAAAGGCGAGATTTGCTTGGAGAGTATCCGCTCGGGTCACTGTCTGAGGAGTATCGCCGTACGCAGGGAGTCTTGCGTTTGCTCTGTTGTACAAAACAGGAGTTTGATGCTTTTCTTGATGGTAAGGAGAAGGGAAGTCGTGTTCAGGATCGAGTGGAAGCGTATCTTGTGGAGTTGCTGGGTGAGTTTCTGGATGGCATTGTTGCAGTGCGAGTGCGGCAGGTGGAAGAGCTGAGGGTTGGTCGGGGTGATCAGAGAGCGCTTCTGGCGAAACGATGGAGGCAGATTGAGGAGCTTGTGAGGCAGAAGTTAAGGATGATGGGGAGCAGCAGGTGACGGCCCTGCAAGATGGTCGGTTGAATGACCAGAATCCGTGGGATAGAGATGGACAACAGGATAGACATGGCACATTCATAGAGAGACACGCACATGGAAGCTCCGGAGTTGACATTGATTCATGTTACCATTGCGTAATCGATGTCTTTGAAGATATCCATCATCTGTTCATTGAATCTCAATCCCAATTCAGACAACATCCCATATGCCCTGCTATCCAAACTACAGAGTCCTACCTTGGCCGCAACAAATAACACCAGTGATATATATCCGGATCCGCCACCGCCCTCTTCGCCGTCAACACCCTTTCCAAAACCTCAACATCAAACGGCAATCCCTCAAGCTCGAACCTCGCCGCAGAATAACTCAACGACACCCAAACCGCGTCATCATCATCATCCGCAAGACACTCCCTCACGCAATGCGCCATCCGACGGACCTGCTCTTCTCCACCACAAGAAATTGCGTCTACGGTGCTCTTATCAACCACAAGATTGAACTTTTCGTTACGAGTTTCTGATGAGTCGTTTTGGTTTGATGATGACGGATTGAGGACCAAGGATTTTGTGGCGTCTGCGACTGCATACTTCATCCTCACATCGCCAAAGGCCTGCCGCTCGAGTTGTTGCCCTCTTTCGAGGGCCAGAGGCTCGTAATCGATGTTTGTCACGTCTGAGAAGCCGAGACGGCGGAAGTGGTTGTGCAAATCACTTGTTCCGCAACCAATGTTGAGGATCCGGGTTGATGTGCGGTCGAGAGTGTTGAGAAGGGGGTTTAGGATGGCGATGAAGTCGTTGGAGCTGAGGAGCCATTCGAATGAGGATTCGGTGGAGAAGCGGCGATGCCAGTATGCTTGCTGGTCAAAGTCGGCAGGCATCTTTGTTTATGTCAGAGTGCATGGATCAGAGGTAGAAGGTATACTGGTGGTATTATAAGTAGAGGAAAAAGAAAAACAAGATGCTGAAAGTATGTCGTTGGAAAAAGCAGAGGTGAGGCTCCTGAGGCTGGCGGGAGAAGGGGGCTTAGTGGGGCCTAAGCACGAGATGACTTCAAAATTACAACAGGAACGACGACTTGGGAAGAGAGGATTCAGGTCCGCATAAATTCTTGAATGAGTGCACAGTAGTTATATCCCGTGCTTGGTATATGTCCGGGGCGCTCTCTCAATGCCCATTTGCCTGCTGGATCATGGCGGTTATATATCTTTCTGGACACACTTTTAGTCACTCGATGAAATCAACTGCAACGTGCTCTCGATGAAGGGTGCGGCCTGGATGGATGCATTGATCACAACCTGGTAAATCATCTCTGGTCAATCAGCAGACATGCAGGTGCCCGTGGCTTGCAACAATTACTCTCTAAAATCTCAGAATATTCGCATTTCTCTCAAAAGCTTCCTCACGAAACCTGAAAACGCCAGACAGAATCAAACCCGAATCTCCTTGCTTGCTGGTCTCTTGCCAGTCAGCCCTTAGTTACCCCCTGGCAGGCGGCAACTCATTCTCAGCAGGCGGAAAGTAAAGACTGTCAAACGATACACGTTAGCATATGACTTTGAGCCTGAGACGGAGAGCGAGATGGAAGATCTCACGGAAGAACAGAGTTGTACGCATTCACGTCCTTGTCGAGAAACGTGACAAAGATGACGCGCTGGATCTTCCCCTCGGTGTCCTGCTGTTCGAGAAAGTCCCGGACGACGCTGCAGGCCACATGAGCCGCATTGTCGGCAGGATAGCCGTAGACACCAGTGCTGATGCCGCTGAAGGCGATGGTCGCGCAGTCGTTCTCGACAGCCGTGCGCAAGCAGGCCTGGTAGCAGCTGCGCAGCAGAGGCTCGCTGGCCGCCTGGCTCTGGTAGATGGGTCCCACGGTGTGGATGACGTTGCGGGCGGGGAGGTTGTGGCCGGCGGTGATGACGGCGTCGCCGGTGTCGCAGCCGTCAGGGTACCGGGCGAGGCACTCGCGGACAAGGCCGGGGCCGGCGGCGCGGTGGATCGCGCCGTCGACGCCGCCGCCGCCGCGGAGAGAGTTCTTGGCGGCGTTGACAATGGCGTCGACGGCGAGGCTGGTGATGTCGGTGCGGACGAGGCTGACACGGCGGTTGACGTCCTGCGAGGGCTTGCGCAAGGGAGCCGTGGGTGTCTCCGAGGGGAGCTGCCCGCTGCTGTAGAGGGCGCCGATGGTGGGCAAGTCGTCGACGCTGCGGACGACTCTGGACGGCATTTTGGCGGTGGTGAAAGCTTTATGATTGGGATATGAGGATATGAGGGCGAATTTGGGTGCTGTTTGTAACGGTCAGTACTTTGAGATTTTTCCGGGAGGTGATGGAGGTGATGATGAGATGATGATACAGGTTACGTTACCTTGATGCTTTGTATAGTTGCTTGTTAGCGTCAGGCTGCTTTTCAGAAGCACAGACTTTAATGCACGGAGCTGCTCGCCTGGCATGAATGAAGAGAGAAGAGAAAGAGAAAGAGACAGAGAAAAGAGAGGATGAAGAAGATGGAATCGAACAAACAAACGTCTATGAGCAAGGTGAAAGAACAAATAGCAGCAGCAGCTCCGCAGAGGAGTTGTCAAAGTCAATTACCGGGCACGTGGCTGTGGCGTATCGATACCAGAATCAGGACTCGACCAGCGTGCGAATGACGATGTGCAAACGAAGTACTCGACGATCTCGCTCGATGAACCAGGACCTTGTTCGAGTGAAAGCCACCGTATACGATGCATCAAGTGAGGGCACTCGATAGTATTCGCGGTCTTCAGTTGATATTGCATTGTTTCTGCTGCATTTGGTCCCCACGGCGGTGATGGATGGGGGCCTCTTTGTGTCTTGTGCTCATTGGGGTACATGTTTCAGCTCAGCGCCAGCTCTTTGACATCACCTTCACACGAAGTAGCTTTTCCCCCAGCTGAGAGCGAAGGGAAAGTTGATGTTACGCTCTTAGGCAAACTATGTAGGAATGTCGCTTCACGTAGCGACTTTGTTACTGTCCCACACACCTATATTGCGTTGTCGCGATCATTTACTTGTCGCTTTTGGAGGAGTCAAGAGGACTGGGTGGCCTTCAATGAGACCTCGTCTGACCCTGTGGTTGCTTATTCAAGTCGGCATCTCAGTGACTTCTATGCACTCAACCAGATTTTGTATCTGGAATTGTCGAATCGGTGTTGCAGGAGCAGGTTGATTTGTAGGCTCATCGTCGATATGCGTCCTGCAGCCAAGGGACAGTGTTGTGCAACAGACAAACTCATTTGCTTCGTATTACTCAGCGCTGACACTCCAATAGTCATATGATGTTGCAATAGATGAAAAGAACAATGGTAGAGTCAGGCGAAAGAAGGGCTGCAGGGCAACTGGCCTTCTGAAGCTTGTGGTCTAGGCTCCTTGACCTGCGCAGAGAGAATAAAGAACTGCCCAGAAGCCCGGTTCAAAGATCAAGACAAAGACATATAATGTATGCTCAGGACCCTATTATATAATATGGAAAGGCCAGAGACGTTCAATAACATTGCCTGAGAAGAATGGTGAAATTCGCAAAGGGTTTCTCTCGAAACTTCAAAGAGCGAATCGGGCAGGTCTAAAGGCGCGGTTGTACTTCTAAGTATGTACAACTGAGAGCTCAAGCACATCACCACCTTGTGAAACTCTTGTTGGGCCAAGGAAGCGAAATCAGGTACTTCAAACTGTTTAGAGACTACCCCATGGATGCTTATAGATGGACAAAGTGGCAAGGAGACGGAGTCGAGGATGATACCTATCGATACCTTGATGAGTCAGCACTCAAGGTCGTCGACAAACCCCAGCACCTGTTCTTTCATGGTAAGGCCTCCGAGTCACGATAGATACATGTACTCGCTTGCTGCTGATGAGTCCGTTCTCCAGACGTGTACGACAGCGACTCCTGCTCGACAGCATAGCGGCGATATAGCACCAGATGGGCGTCAATCCACCCCAGACAGAGCATACAGTACTAACAACGCCTAGAGAACAAGCCCCGGCTATGCCGCACTTGACAGCTGAGTCGGTGAGTCCCAGTTAGCAGCGAACATGGGCTGACACCACATGGAGCAGAGACTGCAGACTGGACTCTGGGGCCCCGCGATGGTGGTGGATCATGGCGATTCGATAGATCTGAAGAATTATCTGGCGAAGGCTTTCTCTGGCTGCAGGGTGCGAGCCTGAAACGGTCGTCTCGAAATCAGCAGCACTTCTTCGACCCGGCGATGGACGTTCACATCCATCCTACGTTGCCTACGTTCTTCGTCCGGAGACATCACCCAACACCATGGAGTGCGTGCTGCAGTATGTACTACTAGTTTTGGGCGCTTCCCCACGCCGTCTTTCTTGATAACCAACCACTGAGGCGGACGGGAGGTGGCAACGTGGCGCCAAAGCCGGACCAGAATGGCAGGCCGAGTTTATCTCGACTTTTTCTCCTGGTGACAGCCCCACCGCTGCCGTGAAGATGCAATGAGCCCAACAGGCCTGCCAGTACGGCTACGCAGTAATACAGCTGTGATCGGGTTACAGCGTGGAGGGGAAGGATGCGCTGACAACGCAATGGCCTGTCTGTCTTACAGGTCTGTCCCCCCCCTGAGCAGGGAATTAGACACAGGGAAACATGCTGCCTAGGCAGTCCGGCTGGGCCGATGAGGTGTGTGAGAGCATCTGACACCGCCCGAGCCCGTTATCATTATGCAAAACCATCGCAGGCTGCGCATTTCCATCCTGATGGCAATGGGACCAATGAGTGCCGGTCCAGACTTGGAGGGGGAGCGATACTACCGCTCCATCTGCAGGGGCGGATCCCGCTTGGGACAAGTGTGTGAGACATCAGCAATTCCGTTTTAGATCAACGCGTGGCGGCAGATCACAGGAGCATGCACCTGAGCATGTCCCACACCAGACTTTGCCCCAGGCACGACTATGTACCGACGTCGATATTGCCATCATTATTCAGCGTGAAGAAGAAGACTGCGAGAACTGTATCCATCTCTTTCGACCGTGTATTCGATTGGGGGCGTTGACACGAGCCTAGTTGCCTAGATGAGAGCTCCAGTAGTGCGAAGCAAAGATGGGTTGTACGAGGAAAAGAGGCGGCCAGTCAAGGGTGCATCTTGCGGTTCATACATACATAGGCTGCCCTGTTTGTATCACTGACATCCCATTGGCTTGGGCCGTGACGAAAGGGGGCTTGCAAAGGGATCTGGTCCTTGTTCTCTACGTATGTACGGCGATACGCACATAGGTACTCGTACTGAAGTCGATGAACTCGTTGAGGCCCGCGAAGCCTCAAACCTTCCATGAAACTTCGATGCTTCCAAAGCCTCAGTGGCGTCTCGAGTCCTCTCATCTTCCGCCACCGAGGAGGAGCCCAGAGGCTTTCAAATCCTCACTCAAACGCCTCACCGCCCTTGGTTTTCACAGGGTTTGCCCACTTCCGGCTTAGCGCGTCATTGATAAAGCTGATAAGCGTCGCCTCGCCCAATGGAGGGGCAGCGAAAAAATCTTTTTGGGCTGCCCGACTTTTAGCCACACACCCCGCGAAAGTGGAAAAGAAAAAAAAAAAAAGTTTTTGGGCCGCAGCCTTTGGCCATATAATAACTGTTGCCGCCAGCCCTCCCACTTCTCTCCTCCTTCGATCTTACCCCCATCTCCTTTCATTTTTCCCTCCTTCATCTTTGGTCGTCAGTGTTTTCTTGACGAATCTTGGACTTGTCCTCTTTCACAGTCCCTTTCGTTTCTTCATTGACGAGTTGTTCTTTGGTTCCTCCCCATCGAACAGCCCCGCCGTCTTCATTTCGACACATTCAAATCAAAAAAGCCTCGATACGGCAGAGTCGATTCCTCCATCGTCTCTGTTGCCTTCGCGATCGAAAAGTCCCTACTCCGAGTAGAACCGACTCCGATCGCCTCTTTCATTCCGATACTCCTATAATCCTTCCACGTCCTCGACATCACCGACAACATGTCTACCGAGTCCGTTAAGGTTCTGGACGAGCTCTTCCAGAAGCTCTCCGTCTCCAAGGAGGCCGCCGAGATCAACGAGGCTGCCCAGGAGATTGCCAGCTTCATCAACGGCCGCATCGATGACCAGGCTGTCCCTGACAAGTAAGTCTACTCTTCGCAATGGTTCTGGACACATTGTCCGCTTTGTCCACAGGCAGGGAAAACTTTTTTTTTTCTTCCCAGTTGCGGCCTCTGCCTCTCACTGCCTACACAGGCAGTGAAGCGCCCCGCCACTCATAGCGGGGTCAGGCCTGTAACCCCCTCCTTTCAGTGGGCTACAGCAGCTGCCAAAGCCCCTAAAAAAGTTTTCTCATTCAGCCGTGGCACATCATTACCAGTGATGATACGGTTATTAACAAGCTCTCTTTGATAGGATCATCGATGACCTCAAGAAGGGCCTCACCAACAAGAAGGACGCCGCTGCCCGTGACAGGGCTGCCGTCGCCGTCGAGACCATTGCCCGCCATGCTGAGCTTGGCGCCAATGTCGAGCCTTACCTCGTCGTTCTTCTGCCTGACCTGCTGATCGCCGCTGGCGCGAAGCCTCCTGCGAAGAAGGACAAGAAGAAGGGCGCCAAGGAGGTCGTCGACTACGCTGAGGCTCCCCCCAGCGCTGCCTACGCTGCTGTCCTGGCCGTCGCCGACGCCATCAAGGGCAATGCCGTCAAGGCTGCTCTGCCTTGCGTCATGGCCACCATCAAGGAGGACTTCGCCAAGCCCACCTCCAAGATGGCTGCTCTGGACTTCATCCTCACCCTGGTCAAGAAGGCTCCCGCTCAGCTCTCCTACCGTGTTCCCGACCTGATTCCCGTCGTCTCTGAGGCCATGTGGTCCACTGCCGGCGAGGTCTCTGCCCACGCCTACAAGGTCATGGAGAACATCTGCCAGCTCATCGTCAACAAGGATATCGAGCGATTCATCCCCGAGCTCATCAAGTGTATCGCTCAGCCCGACAGGGTCCCCCAGACTGTCCACCTTCTCGGTGCCACCACCTTCGTCACCGAGGTCCAGGAGCCCACGCTCGCCCTCATGGTTCCCCTGCTGAGCCGTGGTCTCAAGGAGAACGACACCGCCATCAAGCGAAAGTCTGCTGTCATTGTTGACAACATGTGCAAGCTTGTCGACGACCCCAACATCGTCGCTCCCTTCTTGGACAAGATGATTCCCGGTCTCAAGGAGAACTACGACACCCTCGCTGACCCCGAGGCTCGTGAGAAGACCAAGCAGGCCCTCGACACCCTTTGCCGTGTCGGCAACGTCGTTGACGGCAAGATCCCGGAGGCCCGCAACGACGGCGATGTCAAGATCGTCCTTGCCAAGCTCAAGGAGATCCTGACTCCCCGCTACGCTTCTCTCCTCGAGAAGATGGAGCCTGTCGCTGAGTACATTGCCGCCATTGCCGGCCAGCTCATTGACATGAAGGAGACCGATGCCCTTGTCTGGGTCGAGAGCCTGAAGCCCTACGTCGCTGTCATCACCGGCATCGACAACGCTGAGGCCACTGTCGACGCTCTGCGCAAGCGTGCTTCTCCCGGCGCTGCCGAGGAGGCCGAGGGCGAGGCTGATGATGAGGAGGGCGAGGATCTCTGCAACTGCACCTTCTCTCTTGCCTACGGTGCCAAGATCCTGCTCAACCAGACCCACCTCCGCCTCAAGCGCGGTCAGCGTTACGGTCTCTGCGGTCCCAACGGTTCCGGCAAGTCTACCCTCATGCGTGCCATCAACAACGAGCAGGTCGAGGGCTTCCCCAAGCAGAGCGAAGTCAAGACTGTCTTCGTTGAGCACGACCTTGACTCTGCCGACACTGAGATGACCACCATTGACTGGACCATGAAGAAGCTGGCTGAGGCCAAGGTCAACGTCGCCAAGGAGGACGTCGAGAAGCGCCTCGTCGAGTTCGGCTTCACCGAGCAGATGATCAAGGGCGAGATCTCCGCCCTGTCTGGTGGTTGGAAGATGAAGCTCGCTCTGTGCCGTGCCGTCTTCGAGGAGCCCGATATCCTGCTTCTCGACGAGCCCACTAACCACTTGGACGTGAAGAACGTCAAGTGGCTCGAGGATTACCTCATCAACTCCCCCTGCACTTCCATCATCGTCTCTCACGACTCTGGCTTCCTCGACAACGTCTGCCAGCACATCATCCACTACGAGCGATTCAAGCTCAAGCGCTACCGTGGTAACCTGAAGGAGTTCGTCAAGCGTGTTCCTTCTGCCAAGTCCTACTACGAGCTTGGTGCCTCCGAGATGGAGTTCACCTTCCCCGAGCCCGGTTTCCTCGAGGGTGTCAAGACCAAGGCCAAGGCTATCCTGCGTGCCACCAACATGTCCTTCCAGTACCCCGGTACCTCCAAGCCCCAGATCAGCAACATCAGCTTCCAGTGCTCTCTGGGCTCTCGTATTGCCGTCATTGGTCCCAACGGTGCTGGCAAGTCTACCCTGATCAACGTTCTCTGCGGTGAGCTCATCCCCACTGGTGGTGAGATCTACCAGCACGAGAACATCCGTATCGCCTACATCAAGCAGCACGCCTTTGCCCACATCGACAACCACCTTGACAAGACTCCTTCTCAGTACATCCAGTGGCGTTTCCAGACTGGTGAGGATCGTGAGACCATGGACCGAGCCAACAAGATCATCACCGAGGCTGATGAGGAAGCCATGAACAAGATCTTCAAGATCGAGGGTACTCAGCGTCGTGTCATTGGCATCAACGCTCGCAGAAAGTTCAAGAACAGCTACGAGTACGAGTGTTCGTTCGCTCTGGGTGAGAACGTTGGCATGAAGAACGAGCGCTGGGTTCCCATGATGAGCGCCGACAACGTTTGGCTGCCGCGTAACGAGCTGCTGGCCTCTCACCAGAAGATGGTTGCCGATGTCGATATGAAGGAGGCCCTCGCCTCTGGTCAGTTCCGACCTCTGGTCCGCAAGGAGATTGAGGCCCACTGCGCCAACTTCGGCCTCGATGCCGAGCTGGTTTCTCACTCCCAGATGCGCGGTCTGTCCGGTGGCCAGCGTGTCAAGACTGTCCTGGCTGCTTGCTCTTGGCAGCGACCCCACTTGATCGTCCTTGACGAGCCTACCAACTACCTGGACCGTGACTCTCTGGGTGCTCTGTCCAAGGCCCTGAAGAAGTTCGAGGGTGGTGTCATCATCATCACTCACTCTGCCGAGTTCACCAAGGACTTGACTGAGGAAGTCTGGGCTGTCATGGACGGCAAGATGACTCCTTCCGGCCACAACTGGGTCCAGGGCCAGGGTTCCGGCCCCCGCCTCAAGGAGGATGACGATGAGGAGGAGAAGTTCGACGCCATGGGTAACAAGATTGTTTCCAACAAGAAGAAGGCCAAGCTGTCTTCTGCTGAGCTGCGAAAGAAGAAGAAGGGTAAGTCCAGTTTCCGTCTAACATTATCAAACATGACTTCAGTCACTAACTTGTTTTCTCTACAGAGCGTATGGCCCGCCGAAAGCGTGGTGAGGAGGTGTTCAGCGACGAGGATGAGCTGTAAACGATTCAACATACCCCCACATCATGGCATCTCGATGACGCCTAGTCCCTTGACGACTTAGAGATTTCTTGTTCACGTTTCTTGTTTTTTCTTTTTTCCATTTTTTTTTCTGATGAAAGTCACGGTTTGGTAACGGAAAAGTTGCGATGCCTTGTTGCAATTTGCATGCTCGGGCTGCCCATAGAGAGGGCCTTTCTCAATAGACTGATGGTCTGGATGAGTGCGAGACTTGCGACTTGGGGATGGAGGACCCCCATTGTTGGAACAAGCTCTTGCACCTTGGGCTATAGAGGGAAGGCGAAGGGTAGATAGACACCCGAATAGATTTTTGAAATCTTGAAACTACATGCGCGTGTCTGTGACTGTCATCTGACACTTGGGTACAACCTATGCTTTGTGTTATATATCTAGGCTACAGTATGGGCTGCTGTGCGTCCCAGAGACGGTACAGAGCGTGATTCGACGAGAATGGCTATGAAAGATGAGCAGGCAATCAACAAACTATTTCTCCAGCAAAGTCATTTTCAACAGCGATATTGGTGGATGCTCGGCTTGACGATGGCCAGATGGGACATAGGATTTCCCAACCCCCGAGTTGCAACTCCAGCCCTTGAAATATCAAAGTTGAGAGTAATTGATAAGACGTCAAAGGTTGATGCGTCCATGAACCTTGAATGCTTTCAAGGGTTCACCATTCCCTTTACTTTTCTCGTGTTGTTCTGCTCTTGCTACACCATTCTCAATAATCCATCATACTCTATCTAGCTTAAGAGAAGAAAAAGAGTGAGAGATACTGAATAAACTCATTCTAAGCTCCAGGGTAACTACGAAAGTACACATACAAGCCAAACCACAAACCAAAGTGAATCACCCCCCCTCGTGGCAAGAATGAAAAATTCTCAGAAAACATCGCCACTCGACCCACCCCCCCAAAAAGAAAAACTCCATAGAGGACTTTTCCTCCGCCGGTTTCCAACAAAATCATACGAGCGTGAATGGTTTAGTGGTAAAATTCTCCGTTGCCATCCGCAACAGATTCGGGGAGCCCTGGGTTCGATTCCCAGTTCACGCAAATCGCTAGAGTGTATGTCTCTGGCGGCTTTTCTCTCTTTAGCGTAATTGGTTTAGTGGTAAAATTCTCCGTTGCCATCCGCAACGTCGGGGAGCCCTGGGTTCGATTCCCAGATTACGCATTGTGATTTCTTTTTTTCTTCTTCTTTTTTCTCCCTTGTTTTCAACTTCTTTTTTTTTTTCTCAGAGTATTTTATTTAGGCTTTGTGGTGGTGGTGGTGGTGGTGGTGCTTTTGGGTACTAGTAGGGTGGAGGAATTGGAACTTGGGGGCTGTGGGGTTGCGGAGGTTGATGGGATGCATATGGCGTCTGTGTAACTCATCTCTGTCAGGATATAGTTGCGGAGAGAAAATGTTTGAGACGCTCTTGATATGTAATCTATTCATCTCATATGTCCTGGGTATATCGTCTATACAGCTGACTCATTCAGTCTCAACCCCGTATATCCCGTGTAGAATCTCCCATTCCACAAACATGATGGGTATATTTATATGTACAATGATACACAAGACAGGAAAGGGGACGTAAGGACATATGCTCATAAATGGCTGCTACTGGGAGGAAACACCAAGACAGCTAGCTCTTGGTTGCCTCATGCCATCAGGCTAGCCGCATTCTTGTTGCGCTTGATCCCGACCAACTCCAGCATCTCGCTCCAGAAGCCCTGCGGAGGCTCCATGAAATGCGATTCGTAGGCGTCAATCGTGGGCCGCTGCCACACGAGGTCGAGCTCGCTGGGTCGGACAAACCGGGTGCGCTTCACCACCTTCCAGAAAATGAAGAGAACCGGCGCCAACAGCTGCATGGTGTAGCTCCGGAAGAAGGCCTTGACGTCCCAGGGCATGAACGCCTCGTATCCGTATCCTCCAACAACGAGCAGCTGAATGACCAGCGCGATGATGGCGCAGTAAGGCTGTCCCCAGCCAAAGTACGGGAAAGCCTTTCGGTCAACGCCCTGAGCCTTGCAAGCCCTGTAGAAGCAGAGGTATGTGATGGACATGACCAGGTAGTCGATGATCCCACCGGCGGTGATAAGGCTCACCAGCCAGTCAAGCACAATGGCGGAGCCGTTGCCGACCTGGAGGAAGGACAGGAAGGGGAAGCACATGACGACCAAAAAGGCGTTGATGGGAACACCCTTGCTCGTGCACTTGCGGAGGAATCGAGGGGCTCGGCCGTCGAGAGCCAGGCCGTACAGCGAGCGGGTTGCGCAGTAGGTATACGTGTTTCCAGCCGAGAAGATGGAAGTCATCATCAGGGCGTTGACGATGTGAGGCAGCACCGTGACACCCATGTTCTGCATGGCAATGACGTACGGCGAAGCCGCTGCCGTGCCGCTGCCCTTTCCGCCACTGTTGAGGTCGGCCAGCGTCTTGTCGTTGTACGGAAGAATGATGCCGACGGCCAGGGCACTGCCAATGAAGAAGATGCCAAAGCGGATGTAAATGGTCTTAAAGGCCGTCTTGATGTATATGCGTGGTCGCTGGGCTTCGGCTGCTACCATGGAGATGTATTCGGGTCCGACAACGGCAAAGGCTGCGCTCCAAAGGCCTGTCAAAAAGCCTTCGAAGCGGCCGAGAGCGCCCTGCGAATGGTACTCGGCGAAAGCTCCGGGGTTGTTCCAGTATCGGAAGCCAAAGGCATCGTGACTCGGATTGCCGCCGACCATGGTGACGAAGGTGAAGAAGAAAAGCATGAAGATCAGAATTACTTTTCCTCCAGATAGGTAGAACTCCGCTTCGCCATAGGCCTTTACGGCGAGAACGTTTAGCAGACTGCATGCGACAAACCTGGTCAGCATGTATACTCTGAAACATGGAAAGGGAGGAAGGAGAGAGAGAGAGAGAGAGAAGCGAAGCGAAGCTGACATCGCTTTCGCGGGCTCTCTCGATAAATGAAAGGAAGTCTTACGCATAGCAGACAATGACGGCGGCGCAAATACCCGCAGTCGGGCCCGGCTTGGTGATGCTCTCGTCCCAAAAGGAGATGACGAGATTGAGAGCCGTAATCTCAAAGGGAATCAGCAGAGCTTCGTACAAAAAGAAGTTCCAGCCAGCCATGAAGCCCAAAGCATCATCGACCCAGTGGCCGGCCAGCCGAATGAAACCTCCAGACACAGGCATAAGGACGGTCATCTCCGCGAGCGAGTTGTTCACCAGTCCAAGGACCATCGAGTATAGAAGATATGCTAGGAATAAACTGGCCGGCCCGGCTGTGGAAAGTCCGCCTCCAATACTGACAAAGAGCGCGGTACCAATCGAGCCGCCAATGGCAATGAGCTGAATCTGGCGATTGTTAAGGCGCCGCTGCAGGCCATCCGCATTCTCGACGAAGTCCTGGGACCCCACGTCTGGAGAACCCGGGGCCTCGAGCTTTGGATGCTTCTCGTCGTCGGTAGTCGCCATCTTGAAGAACTAAATAAGCCTTAATTTGGTGCCAGTATGGTCTCTTATTGTGTCGTCTTCATGAGAAACGGCGACGGCACAGTGATCAAGCCAACTGCCAATACAATGAGCATTCACAAGCTGATGTTGACAGAAGGCTGATCCTAGCTGCAGATGATTGCAGAAAGAACAGTCAGGCCAAGATAGAAGAAGAGAAAAAAAAAAGGAAAGATGAGAGGGGGAGGGATGAAGTTTCACAGAAACAGACGGAGTGACGGGCGATGGAGGAGTATATGTAACAATTGTTGGGACCTCCGCGAGGGTACCTCGACGACAAGGCCCGGCTGAGAGTCACTCAATGGATGAGGACTAAGCCAGTCAACTGGGGGCTGGCAGGAGAGCGAAGACGACACCGGGCACGCAGCGTCGCAATGAGATTGGACGGCCTCACTGCGACGCTGTATCCCATGTGGGGGACAAGGCCGAGCTGGAAACACTTCCCACCTCTGCTCAGGCCATTTTCCTGCGCTTCTGCTGCGCAGCCCGGCGGGATTCGCCTTGGCACATTGCCCCGAGAGCTGCTCTTGTCCTACGTCTGGCGACTCACTCTCTATTCTGCGCGCGTCCCTGCCATTGTCGTTCTTGGTGGAGAAGCCAAGGAGGACGCCAGACAAGAGCTAGCGCATTAGACCCTGCTCAGACCGGGCGGGATGACCAGCCATCCACACAGGAGGGAGGGCCGGGGATCCAGAAGGCGGGCAGGGGGAGGGCACAGTGTCAGATTTCCCGCCGTTTGCCGCCGTTTTCGTACTGTCCGTCGTCCGGGTGTAACTGTA
This sequence comes from Trichoderma reesei QM6a, assembly GCF_000167675.1. Classification (NCBI taxonomy): domain Eukaryota; kingdom Fungi; phylum Ascomycota; class Sordariomycetes; order Hypocreales; family Hypocreaceae; genus Trichoderma; species Trichoderma reesei. The sequence continues at coordinate 1,856,030 of NW_006711148.1, forward strand.
GTCAGTGGTGTTGACGCAGTCGGTATCTGAAGGTATCATCTATCAGCCAAGGAGATTCGACTGGCATAGACATTCAGAGGAAGCGTGTAATATATCAAGCTTTACCCTGCTAGATGATCTTGGAGGCCACATCGACATGTTGGCCGTTGGCACTCGACGCCCCCAGCCTGTGGTGGTGATGAGGCCCGCAGTGTGTCGACTGAGATATAGGTCCTGAATCCCCCATAAAATTAGAGTAGATGGGCTTTAAGGGATCTCAACAGAGTACCTGATGAGGCCAAGGCCTAATGACAAGTGCGTATAGGGCCGTCTCACCCCGGATCGCTGATCAGTTAGTCCTGAGCTCCAGTAGATGCTTTGGCTGTTACTGCAGTCTGAAGTTCTGTTGGTTGAAGCGTGAACTCTCAACTTCCAGGTACTACCAGTCATCTCATCCGATGACTAGGGACTGTTATGAGGGGATCGATCTCTGTAACGGGAGCTGATGGAAAGCCGGTGTCAATTCTGAGACCAACTGCTCGTCCAACCTTAGACAATCGGGAGAGCTGTACCTTGTTTTTGGCGTGAGATGAGATACCGAACGCTCGGATTCGTGACTAGAGCTGAGAGACGGGATAGGTGGTGGTGCCTATGCCGAAATGTAGCCAGCCATCTCGTGCACCTTTACAATTGATCGATGAGGCCATCTGCATTTTGGTTCGCTTTGTCGCCCTGTGATGGATACGTCTCAGACCCTTTCGAACACTGTGCACATAGCCTCTTCGCACAAAGTCTCTGAAGGGCCTCACAGCGAGCCCCTAGGCCTTTGCCACGGCCCCTTGTTCTGGCAGCACATCCTCCATGGCTGCATGTAGTACATATGAAGCGCACGTCGCTCAAAGGAGACGCTGCTGGCGCTGCTCAGCTGCCTCGGCGAACGCTTGAAAGCGGCATGATCCAAACTGCATCCGTTTGAAGGAATCCCCTGCACCCCAACTGACGTCACTTTGCCTAAGCCTTGTCCCGCTGTTAGCCTGTATTGGCCTAGAGGGTATCGTCGATCTGTGGCTCAGTGGAGGGTGTTCCTGGTCGCACAGTTGACAGACAGTGTGTGATGGTGACTCGAGAAATTCGATGCTGGACAGCAGGTTGACGAGATGGGGGGCTTGAGATGCGATGTTGATTCGAGTATTGCAGCATTCCGTAGAGCATCTCAGATGGCAGTGCCACCTCCGCAAGCCCTTGTCCGATCTGGCATCCCAACAGCCCTCGAGCACTGCTCCAACGGCAATGCCAAGACACACAGAATGAGACGAGCCAGCCGAAAGCCGCGAGAGAAGACTAGCAGTACGAGTAGTAGTACTAGCATTTATCCGATCCTTGTCGCGAACGGCCGTGAGGACAAGACGAGGCTCTGGCGGTAATGGATTGGCAGCAAGGACTCTGTGCATCTGTCAATGAGCTGCATGCGGCGGAAGTTGGTCACCACCTAGAACCAGAGAGCCGCGAGTCAGCAGCAGTTGCAGATGAGCGTCATCTTTTGCCCTCGGCCGAGTCGACGGCAAGCCTCTCCAGGGACGCCGAGGCTGGCCAATGCGAGCTAAACGAATGGCAAATGGCAAATTCCATGGTTTTGTTGTCTTTAGTGGTTCAAGGAGGCAAGAATCAAGGAAGCAAAACTGTCTGTCGCGAGAGAGAGCGATAATGTGGGCCGCCCGGACTGGCACTAGCAAAACTCCGTGTCTGTTGTGTGGGTTCTTGTTAATACGGCGCACCCAAATGGCCACTAACGCTAGCCATGGGGCAGCTACCTTTTAGTGACTGCTCATTGGCCGTATCGCACGAGGGCATTCAGGTTGCGCTCTCGTATTCCCAGGCTTTACGACGGTAGCAGAAAGGCGGTGGGACTTCTGCCATGGCACTGTGCTGCCGTGGGTAAGTGTACGGAGCACAGTGCGATATTCCGCCCGTGCAGCGCAAAGCCCGTCCGTCCTCCTCGTCCATGTGAATGCTGCTGCTCAGAGCCAGCAAGTCTGCGAGTAGTAATACTAGAATGAGAAATTAGGTTGGTCTGTTGCTCAGGGCGTCCTAGACGGCGCCGACAGTCGTTTCAGCCGTCAGAACCGCTAGAGTTTTCCGTGGCAGGTCGCCAATCACAGCCGAGTCCGCCGTAAGAAACGGACGCTAACGGTAAATTACAGCGCAAGGCTTTGCTCCTGTCGGGCATGTTGATGAGTGGTTTACAGCGTCTATTCTTTTGCATGTGCTGCTGCTGTCGCGTGACATCTTGCCCTGCCTGCTTGAGCGGTGATTTTCTCCTAGGTTAGTACCTAGATGTCGATTGAGGCCCTTTATCCTATGACACTTCTTTCCGTCCTATTCCACACTTGCATCGATGCTCCCTACCAGAATATCTACTTGTCCTGGACTTGGGACATGATATCAGTTGTCATCTGAACATTCGGCCTCTTACTACAGTATTACAGTAAAAGCCGCAGAGGTCAAAAAAACTCTTCTCCAAAAGTCCACTCACACTCAGCTGGTGAGCCAGTGGGGCTCTGTCAAGGCCCGGCGCATCAAGTAAAAGCCAACATGCGTGAGATGGGGCAAAGAAATCAAAGGGTCAAAAGGGATCGCTCGACCACTGGAATAACTTGAGCAACGGAGCATGTGCATGCCTGGACTGTTTCTCTTGGGATGAAGCCATCGCAGAGTCTAGAGGAGAAGCTTAACAAATACCTGATAAGTAACGTTACTAAACAGCGACGAGCAGAACTTCTGTTAAGCGAGGCTCGTTCTAGAATGCAATACCTTGTCCAGATCTCCAGCTATGGACAATCACATGTCAGAAAGCTGTAAACTGAAGCTCAACAAAACTCCTTGATAATAAATGAGCGTGTAAGCACGGAGCAGAGCCAACCGCTTGTGTCTAAGCATGTTAGCGGTGAAGATGGCTACAGCCTGGAGCCTATTTGCATGAACCCTGCGTTCGACTAGAGCAGTAGGGAACCTTGAGCAGGACGAACTAATGGTACCAACTCTTGAATTTACCATAGGTGTCATCACATTGCCATGGAATAGCCTCGTGGTAAGGTAGAAGATCAGGTAGTGACGCCCAATGCATACTTACAACGAGAATGAGAGACCCATGAGATAAGGTGATTGGATAGCATGTACCTCTAGTCACAGATGGGCCACAGCGTCTCCAATGCTGTAAGCTGATGCTGTAGGCACTCGTACATAGGCGGGGTTCAGGGTTCTTGGACGCTAAATTTTTCTGGCAAACGGCGGCATCCCACCTTGGCTCGCTATCGATAAGAAAACCACAGAAAAAAGGAAGCATAATAGCAGCAGCAGAAGAAGAAGCGCAAGATACACACAGTCGGCGCACAGTATCAGAGGCATTCATAGAGCAGCTTGCATCTATTTGCTTTCAGATCAAGTTGCCATATCCCTTCTGCAGTTCTCGTCTGCTTCATTCCCGGAGTGGCAGCTCGGCGATCCTGTCACTGCCAAGGCCGTGGTCAAGACTCAACACCATCGACTCCGGATCTCTTCAAACCCCCACCATGGACTCATCATCTGGCGACATCAGCACCCTGGCCGCCCTGGTTGGCAGCGCGGTAGCGGAGCAGCTCATAACGGAACATGTATCACATGTGCTTTCTAAATCAAGCGAGGCAGATTCAGCATCGGCCCCGGCCTCGGCTGCATCTACACAGCACTCGTCTGCAGAGCTCCTCACAATAGGCCTGGCCGCCCTCGACGCCTTCCTCCAAGCAACCGTCACCGGCCCCGTTCTTCCGGCAAACGAGTCAAATCAGGTCGAAAAGCTCTTTGTCAGTGCCTGGAACTCTAGCCATGCACAGTCCAGCAGTGCAGCTGTTGCGCTGCACCAGCTTCGAAGGGCTTGTCTGAGATATCTTGAGGTTGACGGCGTTGCGCCTTATGCCTACATTCCCTATCTGGAGCTCTTCTCTCTTGCCAAGTACATCTTGGTTGACTCATTGTCTGCGGAAACAAAAGACCTCTTTGAGCTGTCCTCATCCGAAAAGACCTCCGCCAAGCACAGCCTTGCGTGGGAGAGACTGCGTGTCAACGTCTGGCACTACAAGATCATCACGCAGCCGACCCTGGGCTCGTCGTCCAACTTCAACAAGAGCTCCCAGTGGAGCGATGTGCCCTCTTTGGCGACACAAATAAGCCAAGAGATTGATTCCGTCCGGGAGAAAGTCCTGGGCACTGAAGTCTGGGCCACAGAAGAGACGTGGACCAGAGAGGAAAAGGCCCTGTTCCTGATCGAGGCCGCCAACAACTACATCTTGCTTGGCCGCCATGACAAGGCCAAAGAGGCCCTCAAGGAAGCTGCAAAGACGACTGGCGTCACGTATGCCTTGTCCGGAGCTTTGGGAAAGAGAACAAAGTTCCAGGAGCATAGCCTGAGCCAGCTGGTTGTCTTTGCGAAAAGTGCCCCTGAGCAGGATGTCGCTGGAGCCGCCACCGGAGAAGGCAAGGATGACGATGAAGAGATTGCTGCCATGCCAGATGCCCTCAAGCTCAACGACGATACTCTTTTGGAGGAGATTCAGTTCACAAAGGAGCCTGTGAAGGACGCAGCGGCAGTTGACACTCTGCCACCTGCGTTGGCTGAGCTGTCGCCAGATGACCAACCTCAACTGTCTCCCCTTGACGAGATGATTCTTCTTACCGAGGCAACCATCAAGGACGCCTTCTCACCCGTTGACGACCTCACGTCTGAGCAGATCCTCCCCTTTGCAACCCGTGTCCTGACCGACAAGTCCGTCAACTGGCAGATCTACACACAGGCCCTGCTCGTTCGCTCAAGGATAGAAATCCACAGAAGCAGAACCGTTGAGCGCGGCGTCCTTCAGCTCCAGGCCGTGGCCGACCAAGTCCTCACCGACACCACCTTCTCTACTTCAACCACAGAAGATCAGAACAAAGATGATGATGCGGACTCGACGGATGTTCCCGCCATTCAGGTCATCGCACCGGGCCAAACCGCTGCGCCTGTCGACGAGTCCAAGCCGACTACCTTCCTGCCCGCCGCATCAAACTCCGAATCGGCCCCTGCCCGCGTGCGTCTCCGTTACATCCACGCTCTCTCCACCCCTCCGCGATGGCATCTCGAGTCCGAGCTGGCCTACGCCTGGGCCGGCGTCGGCTCCATGACATCCGCCCTGGAAATCTTCAAGCGCCTGAAGCTATGGGCCGAAGTCGCGCTCTGCTACGCCAGCGCTGCCGCCTCTGAAGACGAGGACGGCCGCGGCAGCGGCGGAGAGGACAAGGCCAAGGGCATCATCCGCTGGAGACTCTTCAACAAGACCGGAGCCACGACGCCTTCCTCGTCCGAGCCCGACGACGAAATCGTCGGCCAAGACGTCGGCTTCCTCAAGGCATCCGACTTCTCCGGACCGGAACGGCAGCCCCCGCCTCCCAATGCCCCTCGTCTGTGGTGCATCTTGGGTGACCTGGAGAACGACCCAGCTCACTACGAGCGCGCATGGGAAATCTCCAGACACCGCTACGCTCGTGCCCAGAGATCCCTGGGCGAATACCACCTCGGCCAAAAGGACCTCTTCAAGGCTCTCGAGGCCTACAAGAAAGCCACCAGCGTCAACAGACTGAGCCCCGACATGTGGGGTCGTCTCGGCGACATCAGCCTGCGCCTGGGAAACTTTGAAGACGCGGCAGAAGCGTACAGCCGGTCCATCGGCTGCGCAAACGACACCGAGGGAGGCGAAGGCGCCCGGACGTGGAGCAACCTGGGCAGCGCCCTGTACAGCCTCTACTGCGAGCTGACGGCCCCCGGGAGCACAAACGCCAAAGCAAACGAAGCAAAGACTACCACCACCACCACCACCACCACTGATGATGATGATGACGAAAACGAAGTAGAAGAAGGTGAAGAAGCCCCTGCGGCAGAAGAAAAATCCACCTCCCGCGACCCGAGCAAGCTCCTTTCCCAATCCCTCGCAGCCTACAAAAAGGGCGCCTCCATCGCCCACGACAACTGGCGCATCTGGGACAACGTCGTGACCCTCGCCTCGCGCATCCACCCCCCTCCCTTTGCAGACATGGTCCTCGCCCTCTCGCAAATCATCCGCATCCGCAAGTCCGAGCACGCCCTCGACGCCAACGTCCTCGCCGCCCTCCTCCAGGACGCCATCCTGTCAAAGGACAAGGCGCCCATCTCCAGCGGCGTGTACGAGCCCCCGCGGGGCTCCGTCGAACGCCTCGTCATTCGTTTTGTCGAGGAGGAGATTACTCCGCTGATTACCACTCGCTCCGAGCTCTGGACGCTTGTTTCTCGGCTGCGTGCCTGGAGGAACGACTTCGCTGGCGCGATTGATGCTGCGGAACGGGCGTGGCGAGCTGCGGTGGGTGCTGGTGCGGGAAGTGGCCTCTTGCCGGGTGATTCGTCTTCCGGCAGCGCGGACTGGACGAGCGACGAGGCGGCGTGGATGGAGGTTGTTAAGCGCACGGACGAGCTCGTTTCCGTGCTGGAGAATTGGGGTCCTGATGTCGAGAGCATTGGGGCCAAGTGGAAGGGCAAGGCGAGGAGTGCGGTGCGGAGCGTCATGGGACGGGGGAAGGCGACGTGGGAGGGGACCGAGGGGTGGAGGACGTTGGAGGGCTTGATGGACGGTTTGAAGGCGGACAGGAGTTGATCGACTGAAATACAAGGCAATCAAAAAATGGTAGATCTAGGATAGAATAAGAAATGCAAAACAGAGACCCAAGGGAAGTAACCCTGTCGATGGCGTGTGTGTAAATGATCACGATGCAAATCATATCCATAGGAACAGCGTCGACACAATAGTCATCCGTTGGCTATCAAGACCAGACAAAGCTTGTTACATGCATCTACATACAATAGCTGTCATCTGTCCTTCCGCTTACACAAACGCTTTTCCTCCCGCGACGACACACATCTTGAAGCCCATCCAAATCAAAAGACGACAAAATACCTCGCTCAGACAGGCAATCACAAGCGATCAACGCTCCTACAGGAACCTATTTCTTGCCCTTCTTGCGGCCGGGGACAACCTTGAAGTCGGCGCTCTGCATCGCCGACTCGGTGTCCTTGGGCTGCGAGATGCTGCTCTTCTTGGCCACCTCGCTCCATCCGCCGCCGGAGCTCGACGCCTTGCTATCTGTCTGCGGTTGCTTCTCAACAACGCCCTTCTCCGCCAGCTTCTTGCGGCGGACGTATTCCTCAGCAAAGTGTCGGCCGTCCATCGTAGTGGAGTTGGCATAGACAGCGTCGGCAATCAGCCCGGTGTCAAGGGGCAGGACAGCAAGATCTGCCTGGAAGCTCGTGACTGCAAAGATGCACCGTTAGTTGAAACACTCAAGACCCGTATGCTTTAGACCTGCAGAAATGACTTACTATCAACGCCCGTAATACCCCGGGAGAGCTCTCTGTAGGCCCACTTGTTGAACTCGTCCATGGCAGTGTTGGCTGAGCCAGCATTGTTGACGACAATGGACTTGGGAACCAGTTTGACGGGAGTGGCCAGAGCAGGCTTGGCGGCGCTGCTGACGCTAGCTGAGCGACTTTGCACCTGAGATGGAACCGTCGATGGGCTCTTCACCTTGCCACCGGCTCCAACAGTGGCCCAACCGCTTCCACCGGTCAAGATGGGAGAGGGAACCGTCGGGGCGGCGGTGTGGTTCGGCTTGCCGGCGAGGTTGGCATAGCTTTTGCCGGCGCTGATGGGAGCGCCGCCGCCACTCTGGATGGCGACCTCCTTGGCCTTTTGCTTGCGTGCCTCCTCTTCACGCTGGATCTCGGCCAGCGTCTTCTTTGTTCCAGCGGCTCCAGCGCTCGGGGTGCTTCCCTTCGACTTGGCAGCCGCCGGCTTAGCCCAGGGGCTGACGGACGAGACGGGCGAGCTTTGGCCCCAAGTGCTGGTTGCCGGGAGGCCAGCGTTGGCGGCCGCAGCAGCCGCAGCAGCCGACTTCTCTTTCTCCCTCAGCAGGGCAGCCTCTTGCTCCATCGCCGCCTTTCGCATGGCAGCGGCAGCCTCTTCGGCCTTCGCGGCCTTGCGTGCCTCGGCTTCCTGGATTTCCTTCAAGCTTGGACCTTTCTGCCCCTCCTGGCCGGGGTCTTTGGCCCATGGGGCCAAGGGGGGAGGCTGAGCGACAGCGTCGGGAGTCGCATTCTGCGATCGGTTGAACTGCTCAGGCAGGTTGGACCTGGCCCTCTGCGCCGTAGGTGCCGGGAGGGGGGTCATTGTAGCTGGAGGGGGAAACGGCATTGGCATCCCGGGCTCACTCTGCTGGGGGGCAGCGGGAGCAGCCGCAGACGCGACGACGGATGCTTGTTGAGTCTTCTGCACCTGCTGGGTCAGAGACAGTGACGCCGCCTCTTCCGCCGCGGCCTTCTTCTTTGATGCCTTGCTAGGCTTTGTAGCTGGGGCAATGGGTTCGCTTCGCTGCTCGACGGAGACGACCGTCGTCGTCGTTACAGTCGTCGTCTCTTCCGGCTTTGCGGAGACCTCCTGCTGTTCCTCAACTGCCGCGGCAGCAGCCTGCTGGGCGTCGTGCTCGGCGCGAAGATCTTCAAACTCTTTCAGGCGATCTTTGAAACCTTCATCGTCCTCCTTCAGCTCGTTAGCTTCTGGCAGACCGTAGCGCAGACTTGCGTCGCCCGGAGTCCCAATAGGCTGAGGCGCACCAGATTCAGTACCGGTAGGCTCGCCCTGCAAGGATACGAGCATTTGCCGTTCAGTGGCCGAGAGATTAACCAGGTCCTCGGGCCTGAAAAGCTCGCCGTTTCCCATAGAGGCGCGGACGGCAGCGGGGTTCGCGGCACCGGGATGAGTGTCGAAGACTGTGGCCTGACCAAGGGGGCCGATGGGTTGCTGATGAGGCAGCTGGTGATGTTGCTGCTGAGGAACTCCCAGGGGCGATGTCATGCTGCCGAAACTCGGTTGGCTCTGGAGGCTATGAGCGCTGGAGTGATGTTGGAGGCTTGGCTGTATCTGAAACTTGGCCATGGCCTGCTGACGCATCATAAAGTCTCGTTGCTGGGCCATGAGGAACTGCTCTTCTTGCTTGCGACGCTCAAGGTTGTTCTGCTCTTCGGCAGTCAGAGTTCGGCCAAAGGTTGGGAAGACGCCGCTGAGGGGAGGGATGATGCCACTTCCGGTTCCAGGTCCAAAGGGGCCGCTCTGCATTGGAGGTCCGTGAGCGATGCCAATTTGGGGAACCAAGAACGGCTCGCGAGAGTTTCCGATTCGCCTGATGAGCTGGCCGAGGGGCTCAAACTCTGGGTCTTCCACCTTCTTTACTCGGAGATCGGGGGTAAAGAAGTTGGCCTTGTACCAGTCGTTCATTTCCAGCCCGGTAAACGGACCCTGGATCTGGCCCTGGGGATCGAGGTAGACCCATCGCATCCGATCAGGCATCACCATCTGGCGAACTTGAGCAGACGGGGGCTCTACGCCGGCCTGGCCGCTCCCAAAAGGTAGCCCGCCACTGACCGGCGTGAACGATTGAGGCGCCGCAGCGGCGATACCTGGCTGTCCAGCGTCTGAAGTTCCAAAGGGGCCGAGGTTTCTCGAGCTGTCACTAGAGGGAAATAGTTCCTCAAAGACCCCGCGGTTTGATCTCATGGGGCTGTCGGTGTCTCGAGTTGGTACCGTAAAGTTGCTTCGACCAATGGCACCAAGCGGGTTGCTCTGTCGAAGGTCGCTGAGAGAGTCGGAAAGGCTGCCCTCGTGCTCGTGCGCCTGCATCTGGGCTTGCATGGCGGCGGGGAAAAGAGAGCCCAACTTGCTTCCGCGACCGATGCTACCGGTGGTGGACGGTCCAAACACGCCTCCGAGGTTGCCCAGGCCGGGAGACTGCATGTCACCCATCGGGCTAAAGAGAGAGCTGCCGAACGCTCCTCCGAAGGTGGATCGCTCACGGTCCGGGGTTCCGGTGGACGGACCAGCCGGAGCGGGCCAGCCAGACAGGTAGGCTTTCGCGCCTACGCTGGACGTCTGGCTACGATCGCTTCCATCAAAGGCGGCGCCGAAACCTCGAGAAAGCGTGCTGTAGTTGGAGTGTGGCTGCTCATGCCCTGCGCCGGGAGCTTTGTCCCCGGCGCCCGACTCAGACCGGCCGTCATGATCGTGACGCTCGGCGGGGGGGCTGCGATAAGGATTCGTTTCCGAGGGGCTAGCAGGGCCATTGGTCCCGGAAGGCGAACCACCCAAGTTCAAGTTGGACATTCCGAAATCTCCAGTGGAGCCAAAGAGCGGTGCTCGGGCAGGAGGGTGCTGAGCTTCCGGAGCAGCATCCCCCCCTAGAGCAGCGCTGCCAGTCACCTCATCCCCCCCGAACGGGTCAGTGTCAGTTCGGGGTCTGCTGCGCCAAGACTGCTGAGCAGGAGGGTTCTGGGCCTCAGAGGGCTTGCTCGCTGAGCTTTCACCACTGTCCTTGGGAATGAGATGAGCCAGTCGGCTGCCTCCGCCGGTACCTCCCGGCCGCTTGTCGCCAATGGCCGGCGAGGTTGGCAGGGCAAAACTACCAAAGGCACCGCCGCCAGCACCCGAGATGCTGGAAGATGGCCACATTGACGTCATGCTCACACCGGTCGAGGTGTTAGCTCGCAGTAGGCTTGGAATCGAGGGCTTGGGGGCATCGCGCGAGGCCGATTCGGCGCTTTCGGGATCATCTACGTCGGACTCTCGCAATTCGCCGCTCTTTCGTGAAAACCAGGGGTCATCACGGGAAAATCGATTGGCGGTCGGCGATGCAACATTACTCGGGCTGAAGGGGTTGGAATCGACAGTTTCTCGTCGGCGAGTGCTGGGTCGGACAGCGGACGACGGAGAGCTCACTCCAAACGTGCCTCCAGGGGCATGGGAAAGAGACGGTTTGCGCCCATTCACAGCCGCCTGGTGCCCTTCCTTGGCTTGCGTGGGAGGCTTGAGAGGGGAGTTGATATCGGAAGAAAAGGCCTGTTCAAAGTCAGTCATCCAGCACCCATATCACAGCTTTCTTACTGCCAATGGAATGGGGGAGCTCTCAAACCTCTTTCTCCTCCTCGGTAAACGCCGAAAGCCCTATGGGAGCCGTCTGGCCGTTGGCATCCCAGCAGGTGCCAGGATCCTGTGGCACGTGGTTCTCGTTGCTCTTCCCCCAGCCCCTTGCAGCAGCGCCACCAGAGTTGCTCGGGTCCCAGCCTGGGATGAAGAGATGAGAGGGGTTACCGGCAGGCCTCTGGGACTGGTACATCTCGAGAAGATCATCCTTGGTATAGCGTGAGGGACCGATTTCGTACGTCGTAGGCTGTGTGATGGGGGCCTCCTCGACGCTGGGAGGCTGGACAGCATTGTCGTTCGCGGGCGGGGGGTTTGAGGACTGGCTCAGAGGGGTCGTGGAGGAGCGGCGGAAGGTCAGGGTGCCGTTGGCTGAACGGCCATCTCTTCGAGACCTAAATAGGCACCGAGTTTGTTAGCCGCGATGTTCTACAAGACAAGCATGACCCGTTTCCGGACAGCAGCCAGAGGGGCACTGTGTCGTGAGCCCATCCATCCCCGCCATGGAAAAAAAAAAGCCCGGAATAAAAAATGATGAAAAATGACAAGAATATCGACAAAATAGAAATAATGTCCGGCGCGGCATCCGCTAGTGCACGGAAGCAGGACGAATGACGTGCATGACGCAAAAATCTCCTGGGCTGCCCGGGTCTCGCGTCCAGCGCAGGCGCCGGCGAGGGGCAAAGCACACTCACCATTCGCCTCCAGCAGATGGCCTTCCATCACTTCTACCACCTCTTGCATCGCGGTTTGCATTCTGGCCGGCAGCGGCCGAGGCAAAGCTTGACGGGAGATTGGACGGCATGGTTGGACGTGTCCCACGGGTCGTGATCGTGTACCGAGGCGCGGGGTGTTGGTCGAGGGAACAGGGTCAATCGTGGGTCGACTGACAGCGGTTTGGAAGGGCAGACACGGGTGGGCGGGCGTCTGGGCAGGTTATGAGAGGTGATCGAACAGGTGCTGCGGATGGCAGGAGGATGCGAGTGCGAGTGCAATGGCGCGGGCGAGAGATCGAAGATTCGGTCTGGGTAGCAGGTGGGCGAGGTCGCGAGAGGGCTGAAGGCTGGAACGAGAAAACTAAGAGCTACCAGTGCTGTGCTGGCGTTAAAAAAACCTGAGGTTTGGGAAAGATAAAAATGGTTCCGGCTGGTTCCCCAGGCTGTATGTACAGCGAGGCTGGGCGCCGCTAGGCCGCAACGGGGCACGCCGGACCTTAACCGAGCCTACTGTGCGAGGGCTAAATCCTAATTGAGGAACCTTGCTGCGCGACCGCGGGCGGTATTACGACATGTTGCCATAAAGCGCGGTGCGCAGGGGCGGGGGTTCCTGGCGAGGGAGGGCATGGGCGAACGAGGTACCGATGGGGTACTGATGGGAGGGAGGGAGACGGGAGAGAGAGAGAGAAAGAGAAAGAGAAAGAGAGACAGAGGAAGAGCCGAGACGGTGATGCCAATTGCGAAAAGTACCCGGTACAGTTCGGTAGTTGGTAGAAGTACTGCTAGAGGTACTTAGAAGAGGCTGTCTGGATGCCGACCTTAGGTACCTACTACTACCTCTACCTATGAAGCACAGTGAGGAGTTGTGGTTTGCCCTCATAGGTATGGAGTCATGGACGTATGTGACTGGGCGGATGGAGGCAGATTTACGCGGAAAGGAATCATGCCAGGCAAGATCTGCATTGTTCGCATGCGACCATCACGACCTAAGGTAGGTAGGTAGGTATAGTAGGTATCTCTTTTGATCGAACAATGGTGCTGTAGGTAGGTAGGTAATCTGTCTTACTGTAGAGGGAGGGTTACATGCGCTATACTAGCAAAACAGATCTGGATTATCGAGAACACGCACGATCAACTACCAGGTACCAGAGGGACCTCATCTGAAGTCGGACATCAAGACTACCTACTCCGACACAGAAAAAGACCCTGCTGTTACACTTGACATCAAGGCTGCGCCATCAAGCTTCCACAAGAAGCTTAACCTTGTACGTATCTCATCCCACGCCACTGAGCATTGCAGACAAGCCAACCAAGTAGTACCGAGTAAGGTATTGCCGAACACCGAATGATATTGCTCTGTTGAGATCCTTATCAAGATCCAAGCCCAAAACAAACCAGCCTCAACGCCCTGTCCGTAAAGCCATCCCCATCTACCTAGTGTTTTGTCCACAACTGTGTAACCGATTCGCAAGCCCAAATCCTCAATCCGTAACCAATGACCAATTCGAATAAAGTGCCGTACCCGTTACCAAAAGAACCGTGTCCGCTAACCGATTGCCCAATCCCGTGCCAAAGAGTGCCCAGTCCACGTTTGTCGTCTTGCCTGCTCGGAGTCGCTTTATACCCACTCGATCTGAGCTGCCGTGATGGCCGCCGGACTCGGAGGTGGCAAGTCTTGGAGCATCAGTTGCTGTTGCGGTTCCCTGGCAGCTCTCCTCTCGTGTCTCAGGAGCTCTATTCGTGTCGCTTCTCGCTGCTCGTCGATTCGCGCCTGTCGAGCCGCTCGCCGCCTTTGATTGCGGACAATGGGCAGGACCGTGCGGAACCAAATGTACCAGTTGAGACTTGAGAACTGAAGTCAGCTTCTGCTTGATCATAGTGATCACGGGGGAGAATGGTACGCACACTTGGCAGAAGCCGACCGCCAGGAATAGAGCAAGGCTGGCCCAGTAGTACGCCGGCCAAGCCTTTCCATCCCACCCAGACTTTTCGGCCAGCTCCGGATTGCCAAAGAAATGACAATAGCTGCCAGAGTCCAAAGGGGAATGCTTTCGGAGGCGAGGGGCGTTGCACCTTACAAAGCCAGCAACGACTATGCCCATATTGAGGGAAAAGGTGATGGCCCAGAGAACGGTGACCGACGCGGTTGTGAAAACGGTGATCCAGTCGTGCTCGTAATTGTTCAGACGACGAGAGCAGAACACACTGATGACCAAGAAGATCAAACCAATCTGGAGACAATTAGCTGTGAGCTTTCAAGATGCCATGCATCCATCTATGCGTACCAAGACTAGGTTCAGGGCATAAATCGGAAATGCCCTCTGGTAGCCAAAGATGCCCATCTTCTCGTAGAGGGCATTCACGTTGGTCAGTAAGAGCAGACCGCCAAAGGTTCTCAACACCGGGCCGACGAAGGGCATCGGCAGATGCCAGGGCTTGGTATCGTCCAGCGCCCACAAAGGAAAGTTGCATCCCATTGTGTCTTATGGAAAGATGAATGTGAAATGAAGATGAGAAGTCCGGTTTAACAGGGGGAGAGCCATCTCTTTATATGCCTGAAAACTGCCAGCAACGCGGTTCCTGGAAGCCCTGTAGCCAGGCCATCAAATTGATGAGCTGGCGGTGGCTTAGCGGTTACAGAAATCTGCGCCGAGATAAAGCGTCCTTAAAGTCAGCCTTAAACCTTCTACTCCAGCCATGGTCTGTCGTCGGGCTCGCGTACGCGTAGTCTGTTTCCCTAGTTCATAATGAGAGGGAATAGCCTTGTTGCCGTGATCAGCCTCCGGAACTTCGAAGGCAAGCCATCTTTCCGTTGAGCTTGCAGCGCGTGAAACATGATCCTAATTTGAATTGGAGAGGACGCCATCCCTTTCGAGAATAATGCCCGTCAAACTCAAACGACGCTCGTGTGTGTGCTTGTTAAACATTCTTGAGAAAGTGTGACTTGAATTTCCGGTTGGCGCGGTCGGCAGATCGAAGCATCATCTGGTCTCCATATACTTCGAAGGCGAATGTCTCCGGGGAGTCTCCGGTCTGTGGAGGAGCAGAAACTTCCACACGGAAGACAGTGCCCTCTTTGGGAATGACTTTGAGCCCCCTCTTTCTTGTAATCAACTCGACGACAAACTTGCGATCCCTCACAATGATGCCCTTGAGGCCCACTCGGCCAGGACACCGACTCCTCACCACTTCGGCTTCTGCTCCGTGAAACTCGGCGCTTGCCAGTTTGGCCGCGGCCAATGGCCCGCCGGTGTATACGTCGTTGCCCAGGATCTCCATGGCGTAGCCCATCCAGAGCTTATTCAGTCCTTCGTAGATTTCATATTTCTGTCCTTCTTTGGGAATGTCGTAGAGGCCCAATTGGCGGCGCTCACGGGCAGACAGTGGCTTCGGCCTCTGCTTTCCACGGAGTTTCTCCTGCTGGCGAGCTCTGTGACGCGCTGCCCTGGCGTTGAGGGCGGCAGGAGGGGGAGAAGTCGGCTTGAGCTGGAGAGTGCGATACTGGATCTTGTCGCTGTAGATGCGATTGGCGCTGTCTGGAGAGTGAGCCCTGGCGAGCAGATCCTGCGTCACCTTGATCTGCTCGGACGACGCCATGATGAAGAAGCTGTGCGCTTTTTTATTATCACAAGGTGTTTCTTCACACAATGGCAAGCCTTTTGCTGCCAATTGTGAGCGCTTGATATGCAGGAAGTGAGGTGAAGATGTCGCTTGAGAGATGGAATGTATGTTGGCAAGAAAAAAAACCAATCGGCAGTCACTTGATGTCACAGCTTGGCAGCCTTGCAGGTGGAGCTCTTCAACTTCCGCGTCTCTCCACACCCGCAAGTTGTCGGTACGAGGCTACGGGTACCTGTGGATGCGCCGTAAGCTGTGGTCGGTACGGGCGAGCTCGGTGCTTGTTACCGACGAGGCTCGGCCGTCTCTGCCGTTGGATGCAACCCTCAGGTTGTGCGCAATCTGACGTGTATCAGATCACATGTTTTGAGCCAATTTGGAGCTGGACTCACAGAGTCGATCCCGAGTCTGCTATTACTGGAGGTACATGCGTCAAGGTACCGCTTTTTGTCGGCATCTCGCGTTATTGTACTGCCCCACAACTGGCAGCTGCTGCAGTCATGGAAGGTACACGAGCAAAGTACCCAATACTCCGTACCCCGGATCAGAACTGCCAGGATCGCCAGACTCCATGTTTGGTCGTCCCATCTGTTTACTGCCATTGTCATATGCATCATCCTCGGCCTCGGCTGAACGCCTCTTCCTCACCCTCTAGCATGGCCATGCCGTCAATGCTCCATTGATGTCGATGCCCTTCTGACTGTTCTCGATAACTTCTGCTTGCATCGACAAAACACCGCCGTCCCTCCCCTCTCAGCTCCGCCGTCTCCAGCCATGTCCCACGATGGCGATCCCGTCGACGAAGCCAGCAGCTCGGCCCCCGACCTCCAGATCTTGGGCGATGAAATCACGCTGCAGCCCAGCGGCTTCGTCGAGCCCAAGCCAGTGGCCCAGGAAGACAAGGAGGAGGCTCTGATGAACCACTCGCACTCGTTTCGCAGCGAACCACTGCAGTGCGTATTTGCCGAGGTTGGCCGCTCTGCTGACTTCCCGCTAATTCCGTTGGCAACAGGTTCCTTCGCGAAGTGTCGCTGTATGTGTCTGGCCAAGGATGGCGGGCCTACGACCGCGTCATCGGCCAGCCGGTCTTTTATTCCGGCTTCTCGGAGAACATGACCTCGATGGTGTTGTCGGCGCCGTTGCTGCAGAAGCGAATCGCCCAGCTTGCCGAAGCTCGCCTGGCCGTCGAAGAGAAGGAGGGATTGCTGAACAAGGATGACAAAGACTACGAGACGAAGCGCGCGCAGCGGCGAAACACCATAGAAAGCTGGCTTCAGGAGGTTGCGGAGAAGCTGACGGACAACATGATCTGCAAGATGGAGAGCAACACGTTTATCCGCGGCGCATACTACCTGACGATGCAGCTTGTCACGCGCGCCTACCACCAAGGAATCCATGTGTCCAGCGAGGAGGTACTGCGGTTACGGAGAGTGGCAGAGCTGGCGGCCAAGAAAAAGCAGAGCATTGTGTTTCTGCCGAGCCATCGATCACACGTCGACTACGTCTCTCTGCAGCTGATATGCTATCGCCTTGGCCTGACATTGCCGGTCGTCGTCGCCGGAGACAACCTCAACTTTCCGATTGTAGGAGCTTTCTTGCAGCACGCTGGCGCCATGTGGATCAGGAGATCCTTTGGTGACGATGCTTTGTACACAGCAGTTGTGCAGTCATACGTCGATACGCTGTTACAAGGAGGCTACAACTTCGAGTGCTTTATCGAGGGAGGAAGGTCTCGCACAGGCAAATTGCTGCCCCCGAAATTCGGTATCCTGAGTTTCGTATTGGACAGCGTCCTCTCTGGCCGGGTTGAAGACACCATCATATGCCCCGTCAGCACTCAGTACGACAAGGTCATCGAAACGGAGGGCTACGTCAACGAGCTGCTGGGGATGCCAAAGAAGAAGGAGAATTTGGCAGATCTGTTGTCCAACGGCCCATCCATTCTCTCTCTGAAGCTGGGAAGAGTCGATGTTCGATTCCACGAGCCGTGGAGTCTGAGAAAGTTTGTCGACAACCAGATTTCGAAGCTTTCCAGCATTCCAACAGGACTCAGCACCGACCAGCACAACCCCGAAGTACGAGCGGTTCGAGAGAAGATTCTGCGTGCCCTGGGCTACAAGGTCCTTAGCGACATCAATGCGGTCTCGGTCGTCATGCCTACCGCCCTCATCGGCACCGTGCTACTCACCCTTCGTGGTCGTGGCGTCGGCAAAGGCGAACTGATTCGTCGCGTAGAGTGGCTGACGTGTCGCGTCCGAGCCAAGGGGGGACGAGTTGCGCATTTCGGAAACGCGCCTCTTTCAGAGATTGTCGATCGAGGACTGGAAGTTTTGGGCAAGGACTTGGTGGGAGTGGTGGAGGGACTAGCAGAGCCGACCTACTATGCTGTCGACCGTTTCCAGCTTTCCTTTTATCGCAACATGACGATCCATCTTTTCGTCTACGAGGCCATTGTCAGCGTGGCCATGTATACGCGCATCAAGCGCGGAGGCGGCCCGGCGTTCCAGGATATCCCATATGAGGAGCTCAAGGCCCAAGTACTGTTTCTGTCTTCGCTGTTCCGCGGTGAATTCATCTTTGCAGGAGCCGGCCTCGCCGCAAACCTGGATGCCACGCTCCGCGGCTTGGAGGCTGACCATGTGGTTCGTCTGGATCGTGATGAAAAGGGCAACATTACGACCGTTGGCTTGTCAGACGAAGAGCGCAAGGCAGGGCGAGAAAACTACGACTTTTACTGCTTCCTCATCTGGCCATTTATCGAGGCCAGTTGGCTTGCGGCGGTGTCGCTGATGGGCCTGACTCCGCCCAAGGGTAAGAACGGCGATGTCTGGATCGAAGAGGCAAAGGCTCAGAACAGCGCACAACTGGTAAGCAAATCGTTCTCCCACGTCTTTTGCTTTCTCCTCATGAAGTAAAAAACACGCCCGCTCATTCATTCTGACATGATTCAGCTCGGCAAAACGCTCTACCACCAAGGCGACCTCTCCTACTTCGAGGCCGTCAACAAGGAGACGCTCAAGAACTCGTACACCCGGTTTGAACAAGAACAAATCATCAACGTGGTCAAGTCCAAAGACACCAAGATCCCGCGGCGCCTACGCCTCGACCCGTCCTGGCGGCCCTCGCGCGATCCCGAGACGGGCGCCCTGCTCGCCGAGGGCAAGCTCTGGGACTTCACGGAGAAGATTGCGAGCTCGCGGCGCGAGGGCAAGAATCGGCGTGACGGGGCGACGGTTAGTAGTCGTGTGCTGCGTCTGACTGATGAGCTGGGGAGGAGGCTCTTTGACGAGGCGGAGAAGGGCGGGAAGGCCAAGGTGCCGAGTAGGCTGAGCAAGGAGGAGCAGGAGGCGGTGGATTTGAACGTCAAGAGCGCGAGGCGGAGGAGGACGTTGGAGGGAAGGGCACATTTGTGAAGGATGCTCGATCCTCCCCCTTTTTTTTCTCACTTTCTTGAGTACTGATGTGTATTATTATACCCCATAATGTTGATGCTATGTATACGAAAAAGAAGAGATGCAAAAATAGGTAGATTGCGCGCATCAGCAGCCGCTTTGGTACTTCTTCTTGACCCGCCATGTTAAATCATTCCATCTCTATGATGATACCTGTCCCTATGTCCCTACTCTTATTTTAGATTCCTACTGTTTTAACGTGTTCGTCAATCGTGATTCTTATCCAATCTTTCATCTTCATATCGCCCAAGCTCACTCGACTTTTGGCGCCAAGATGATGTTGTCAATGAGTCTGACCGCCGGTCCACCAGAGTGTCCCAGGTCCTCGCCCTCCTGAGGTTCCTCAACAGGCTTCATCTTGATGGCGCCGCTGAGAACAGCTCCCTTTGTCGGATCTACAGACTCAATCTCTTGCAGCGTATCGGGGTCCGCCAAGGAGATGTAGTCGACCTCGTACGTGACGCGTTGGGATGGAGGTAGCTCCATCTGTTCTTGCAGCACATTCTCCGTGACCTGGTTTGCCGCCCCAAGGATATCCTTGCGGTCCAGCTTCTCATTGTCGTATTGTTCCTGGGCGGCGCGCAGCGCCTTGCTCAGCACAACCGCAACGCGGCGACGGCGCGGGCCGAGGTAGACGTTGCGCGAGCTCAGGGCAAGGCCGTCAGGTTCGCGAGTGGTCGGGCAGACGACGACGTCGGTGGGGACCATGAAGTCGCGGACCATGCGCTTGATGACGACGGTCTGCTGGACGTCCTTTTGCCCAAAGTAGACGCGGTCGGGCTGGACAATGTTGAAGAGCTTCATGCAGACGGTGGCGACGCCGCGGAAAAAGGTCGGCCGGCTGGCGCCCTCGAGGACCTCGCCGACGGGCGTGATGGTGACGAAGCTGCCCTTGCTGTCAATCTCCTGCCCGGGGAAGCCGGAAGGGTACATCTCGGACGTGGGGGGCGCAAAGACGGCCGAGATGCGGCCCAGGTTGGCGCCGTCGTCGGCGAACTCGCGGTCGAGGCGGGCCAGCGCGGCAACGTCCGTGTCCCAGGTGACGGGGTACGAGGCGAGGTCCTCGCTGATGCCGAACTGGGCCGGGTTGACGTAGATGCTCACGACGACGTGGTGGTTCTCACGGGCGGCGGCGCGGATGAGCGAGAAGTGGCCCTCGTGCAGGGCGCCCATGGTCGGCACGAGGCCGACGGAGCGCATGTTTGCCATGTGAGGCTTGCGCCATTGTCGCACGGCGTCGACGACGCGGAGGACCTTGATGGACGTCGAGGGGATGGTTTCGGCGGCGGTGCGCAGCGAGCGGATGGCGGCGGAGCGGGAGACGAGGCGCGAGAGGGAGGCTTGAGGCGACATTGTGAGTGCTTAGGACGAGTTTCAATCAAGTCCTGCTGCTCCTTGTTGTTGCGTCTGTTGTGTGATCGTCGGACGGTCGGTGGTTCTTGCGCCTCGAGTCGATCGGTTGTAATTCGAGATGCTGTTCCAAGACAAAAGAGCGGCAGGGGACGAGGCAGGGTCGTGAGCGAATATATAAGTGCGGCAATGTGAAGCTCTCCGCTCAGCCGAGGCGTTCAGATGGGAGTCGAGTCCGTCGTCGCCATCGCCGACGCGCAATGGCTGAGTCAAGAGAACGATTTCGTGACGGTTTCTGCCGCGGAGTTTTGGGGACGAGGAGGGGTGGAAACGTCTGCCGTAATTTTTGGAGACCATTAAGAGAGGGAAAAAAAAAGAATGGATTTGCCCCGGCGTGTCACGACCGGGAACGAAACCAGGCTGGCGGATTCAGCCCTCCATGACCCCCGGAAGGATTACAACGAGAGACAGGAGGAAGAGAACAGAGAGAGAGAAAGAAAAAATGATTGGAGGGTTGCATGAAAGATCGGAGTTGGCCGTGATGGTTGGGATGGGAAGGCGCGGTCCCACGTGAGATGCCCAGATGGAGGAGCTGCTGCGCATCGTGTAAGACGTCATGCCGCAGATGCTTTGACGAGCTTCTTCTTCTTCTCCCCTTTGCATCTCTCTCCCTTTTATTCCCCTCTCTCCTTTACATCCGCAAGGCTCTGAGCTTTAATGAGCTCTTCAGTCAAAGATTACGGTAACCGACAGCGGAAACAAGCATCAAGTCTTCGACCTCTGTTCGCTTTCTGCTCTTCATCCGTCTCCATATTCTTGCTACAATCCTACATGTGCGAGACCAGGGCACAAAGACCTGAATCATTGCCTGCCATCAACGGGCGCAGCAGCCTCGTCTCATTGCCGCCATTTCGATATATTACATGTAATACACCGCAAACCAGTCATCGCACTCCGCAGCTCGGCATCATTTTCTCTCATTCTCCGGCCAAACAGCTCAAGTAAGCTGACTATCTACCCGCTTCATGCATCACGGTCCAACACGCGTACAGCATTGCCCAAGGACACAAGACTGCGCAAGATAGGTAAGTTGTGATTTCTCTTTGCAACAATTATGATCTATATGGTATACACAAAATACAAATCCCCCATGTGTCATGTCTACGCTCCGCCAATTATTACGCAAAACAGCATGGAATCCCGCTGCATCCATAAAACCCAAACACGCAAATTAACGCCTGCAATGCAATCTTGTCGCTCATCATGTCCTCAACCCGGCCCGGCCTTGTCAGACTTTGTCGAGGATGACGAGTGCGAATTGTGTCTATGTGACATGTATCGTGACGAGATGATGTGAAGTAAACCGGCATCGAACCATCTATGCCGCTCCTCCGGCGTTCTTGAGGGCGTCCGGGTTGAGCCTCTGCCACCGCATTCCGAGGCCGATCAAAGTGGCCAATCCTGTGCAAGCCACGCACATGGCAAACACAACCCTGAGGCCGGCCATGTAACCGTCAATGACAAATGGCTGCTGGTCCACGGGGAACTTGTTGCGGATCTCAGTTGCGCCAGTCAAGACGAGCATCGCCTCGCTGACCTGGGGGGCGTGCTGGAGAACGTTCTTGACCATGGTGTTGATGAAGGCTGACTGGGCTCCAGACACGAGGAAAGCTCCGCCCAGACCCTGGAAGAAGAGAAGCATGCCGGTGGCAGAGGCGAGGTCCTTGGGGTCGGACAAGGCCTGCACAGCAATCATGGGGATCTGAAAGGCGGTGCCCCAGCCAGCTCCCGCGACGATCTGGTACCCAATCCATTTGCCAGTTGATGTGTGTCTGCCCAGCGTATACAAGAGACCGGCTCCGATGGTGGCGACGGATGTTCCGCCGAGCAGAAGAGGCTGGTACCATCCGGTAGCACTGACAAGCATGCCACTTGCAACGGTGGAAAAGGAGACGGCAATGATGAAGGGCAGGTTGCGGACGCCGCTCATGGTCGGGTTGGTGCCGTGGACGGACTGGAAGTAGATGGGGATGTAGTAGATGGCAGCAAAGAAGCCACCGGCCTGGATGAAAGCAACGAGAGACATGACGAGGTTGGTGCGCTTGGCGAACAACTTGGGAGGCACCATGGAGTAGTCGCCCTGGTACCACTGCACGAACGCCCAGGCACCGATGATGAGGACGAAGCCGACCAGCAGGCCAATGACGACGGAGGAGTCCCAGGGGTGCGCGATGCCACCATACTGGACGGCCAGGATGAAGCTGATGGTGGCTCCCATCATCAGGATCACACCGAGGGGATCCATCTGCCGGATCTTCTCAAGCATAGTCGCCTTGACGGGGACCGCATTTCGAGGGGTCTGGAAGAAGACGAAGATGATGGCTGCCGAGACACCGCCGATGGGCAAGTTGATGTAGAAACACCATCGCCAGCTGACGTGGTCGGTGAACGCTCCTCCCAGCAGCGGTCCGATGACGCTGGCGAAACCATAGGAAGCTCCGATGATGCCCGTGAAAGCAGGGCGCTTCTTGGGCGGCGCGGAAAAGGCAATGATGGTGTAGGCACCGGCGCCGATGCCCGCAGCACCGAGACCAGCGATGGCTCGGCCGGTGATGAGGGCCTCGGCGTTGGGGGCGGCGCCGCAGATGACGGAGCCGAGCTCGAAGATGATGATGGAGGTGAGGAAGGTGGCCTTGAGCGGAAAGTACTTGTACGCCTTGCCCCCTGGAAGAAGTGTGTTAGTATTGGAATGCCGCGCTGATGCAGAAGACCGGATGACTTACATGTCGATTGAAACGCGCCGACGGTCATGAAGAAGGCGGCACCATACCAGCCGGCCTTGTCGAGGCCCTTGAATTCGTCGGTGATCTTGGGAATGGCGGTTGCCACGATTGTCTGCCAAGGAAAACCCAGGTGTTAGCTTCTACATCTCAAATTCCTTGAAAGGATGCAAACTCACCATATCGAGACTCAGGAGAAAGACGCTCAGCACCAGAGCGAGCACGATGAAGAACATCTTGATCCCCGAAGGGTATTCGTCGTCGGCCAGCTCTTCATTCGGAACCGGCGAGTCGACGGTCGTCTCCTCTCGCTTCTCGTCTGCTGGCCTATCCTCCTGCTTCTCATCGAGGCCATCGTAGTTGTCTCCTATGCTGGGCACGGGAGTTTTGCTGTCCATATCCTCTCTGAGAGTCGTGCCCGTCGAGGCTATAGCAGCATGTAGCCCTTCAGGGGTCTGGGAATTCCGATGCAGGTCTGCCATTGCGACTGGGGGGGCCTGTCTCTTGCGATATCAGATCAAGATCAGGGTTGCACTGCTACTTAGTAGTAGTAGGCGAGCGGCAGCTGGGTTGACAAGGTGTCGAGGCTTGCTCCATCACAGCATCCTGGCCCTCGTCCATTCTATATATACCATGCCGGCATGCGACAAGGTACCACATTGCCTTTTGTGGTATCCGTACTATCAAAGCAGACAACCTCCATCTCCTCCATCGAGGCGGATTCCATGTCCGCTGGCGCCTGGGTCACTCCGGCAGCCTGTACCTTGCCCTTTGGTACACTCACACCCCCCCCCCCCCCCCCCCCCCCCCCCTATGGGTCACACAAACAAACAAGCAGCAGCCATAACGCTCGTATCTCAGCATTCTTTAGCCTTGCAGACCCGCTCCGTGGCGTAATGCAAGTCAAGTGTTGTTAGTATTGCAGCCCATCTCTGGCTCGGACACTTTACGCTTAAACTCCAAAGTCCGCAGGGGTTGGCACAAGATTCGCAATGCTGACAACTGGACGCGGACACCAAAAGGAATTAAGCTCATGGTCGCGGCGTGTGAGCCAGAATCGTCGACTCCTGGTTGGCCGCCTTACGCATGGCTAGGCTCTGGAGGAGAATGACGGAGTGACGGAGTGGATTTGCAAGCCCGCCGCCAGCGTCAGAGAGGCATGTACAGTATCACAGTACGAGTAGTAACATGATGGTTTTGCGTTATGGCTCGGTGGGGAGAGTGGCTCGGATGAAGATTCTAGAGGGTTACGCGATAACGCTGTTTCCATACGATGCTCGGACACGAAGCAAACGCCGAGTCTTTGAAACGCTGTTTCTGATGATGATGATGATGATCAAGATAATGTACGTACGTGGAAGCAGGTATGTATGAAGCCACGGCTGCATCTATTCAGAGCCAGTTGTTGTTGAGGTGACATTGGGTTGCGTCCCTTGCATCAGGCATGTGCGCATACCCAACTCGGCCAACACTCTCGCACGTGCAGATTAAATGCTCTGTGCTTGTTGTCCTTTGTCCTCCGACCAAGGTATTTAATTTACTCTTGCTGGCAGCCTAGACTATAATATTACTTACTGATGGAGATGTATTATCATAGTGCGAGTCAGCCCGGATCCAAAGACAAAAACAGGTAGTAGAAGAAGACAACGGGCGAGCATAACATAACGCTTAACGTCGAAATAATGACACGGCCAAAACGATGGATCAAGGCCCTCTCAACAAGCTTCGCCAAGGATCCGGCCTTGACTCCAACAGGCATCGTGTCGAGGCCCCGGTGAGTCACTAGCCGCACGAAATCTCTGCTCAACCGCCCTGCTGGTCCCATCATGCTGGAGATGCTTGTACGTGTACAACTGGCGCAGCCGAATCACCACCACCAGCAGCCAGCCAGCCAAACAAGGCCACCCCTCCACCCATCCACTCGCATATTGACTATGTAATTCTCCTACCGCACGCAGCTTACCGTATAATCATGGAACCCCACCCCCTGTTCCCGCCGGGCTCTCCTACAGGACGGTAATACTGTACAGTATCACTGCTTCTATGTATGTATGTAGCTAATAAGATGAAGCATCGTGCTACTAGCGGTAGCCTAGTCGTGATCTTTGTCCGAGAGGCTTTCGGATCACGGAATTAGGACTCCGAGACCCAAAGAGTTGACGAAGCACGCTGCAAGTTTAGTTATTTCCACCAGCTTCGATTTTACGGTTTCGACCAAACGGAAGCGAGCGGATGAAATATTGAACCGGAGTGCGACAACAAGCGACTTACATGCCTAGGCTTCCAGTTACTTCAAGGTTCCTCACGCTGTATTCTCTTAATTCATTGAAGCAATTCGCTGCCTAGGTGGATTTAATAAAGATTAAAATGATAAATAAGATTAATAATAATGAAAAAAAGCTCCATCAGATTTTCTTCTAGTGGCTTTTTGAGAAGGACGAGGAACGAAACGGTTGCGGGTGGCTTTGGATGGCGTTTGTAAGCCTCGTTTTATCGTTTTCGGCGGAGTTTGCAAATGTCCGCCCGCAAGGTGAGATGGTGAGGACCTGATGATTGGACGTCATGACGACAAGATGCGCTCCCGAGAGGAATGAGGATTGCAGTAGTACCTAACATAACATACTACTACTAGGTAGGTAGTCAGTCAGTCAGAAAGGCGTTACCTTAGCTATCTCGACACCCTTGTGAGCTGTTTCTTCTTGATGATCTGCTATTGTTGTCAAGGATCTCGAAAGAAGAGCACGGAAGGGTAGGTATTAGTAGGATATAATTCCGCAAGAAGGGCGGGATTCCGCTGGGCATTGATGTGCTTGAGGAGATGCAGATGGGAGAGTCTGTGGGCTTGAAGGAAGCGCAGTCAGCTTTGAGAGAAGGATTGGACGCTGGATGAGATGTAGGTAAGTACCTACCTACCTATGCGGGATGATGGACTTTTGATTTGTCTCGTGTCACACATTCGCTTCGAGTGTCTCTGTCCTCGATGGTTTTCTGGTACTAGTATTAGGTAGCTATGCTTTACATGATAAGGGGCAGGCATGTCACTGCACCCCGGACAGATGAAACCATCACATGATGAAAGCTCGAGAAAGTAACAAACGTGCAGCGTATACGTGCCCCCCTCTGCTACATCCTCGCTTGTTTTTTCTTTCTTATAGGATGCTACTATGTCTGTTGTTGCCATCAAACAATGAGCATGTGGCGTTCATTCACAGCCGGATCAGCTGCGGTGCATCAGCCAGCAGTAGCTCAACGAAGACGTTATCTGCATCGGACTCCCTACATCTGTTTTAGACTGACGCAATGTCGGGGAACTTTGTTTGCTCCAGCCCCCGGGAGTGAGTATCCACGTAAAGGGGAGATGCGGGTGGAAGTGAGTTTTGTTAGCGGTGGTGATGGTTGGGACAAAGGGGGGGGGGGAGGAGGATGTCTTTGATGCCATGTTGCCACTTTGCGGGGAAAAATTGGTTCATGCAAAGCGAGGTCATGTTGAGCTCGTCTTTGGGAATTTCCATGGCTATATTATTAGCAATCATTCGCAATAGAGGGAGTCCGTAACTCCGATGGGGGCATGTAGAAGGAGGTGGGAGATGGTGTTGTAGGGCACTCGGCATTGTACAGTATTGCGTCTTCTGCCGCGGGGTGTGAAACTCCGCTGCTATGACAACACTATGTGAAATGAGTCGTTGACAGATACATGGTCCGTCTGTAGGATAAGTTGTGTATCCCTCTTCGTGGAGCATACATGTGTCGTTCAGTTGGATTTAGTACAATACGTCCATGAAGGGGGGAGAGAAGAAGCTGAAATGGACCAACGATGCAAGATGTGTGGAGTGACTACCCGACTCTTGGCCTTGGGTAACAAGGAGATAACATTCTTACTCCCGGTGAAAGCGCACTTAAGAAGCATACATAGCTGCTGAAGCTAGATGCAGGGAGAAATGTGTCTGTTTATACAGGAGGAGAGCCCGGATATGTAGATCCAGATCGCCTTTGTTGGCGAGTGGCTGGATGCCTCTCTTTATTCTCCTCGCCTTTCAATGCTGCTTAGAGGCACAATACATATTCTAGGAGCTCTTGAGACAATAGCATCATCTTTATTGACATCTTCGTCCATCGTGTGACATCTGAACATAGGTAGATGATGTGGCCCTTTCCCAGTATATAGAGATATCAAGAGCCCCTGTATAAGCACAAATGCAACATCGCCATGCTGGTCTGAGGGCTTGAAGCATATCGCAACAAAGAGCCTCTGTGCATATAGATGCAACTATCTAGGCATGCATCCCAACAAACCCTGGCTCAAGGCCTCCTTGTCTCATCCGCAGGGCGCAGGAGGGCCTTTTTGCTCAAGGTAAGCAAAGCCAGGACGCAGGTCTCAGAGCTCGCAGACTGATTTATCGGCAGCTTTGCTCTTGACAAGCGTCTCCCTGGCTACATAGGTATCACGATCCTTCGTTGTCAGACTACACCAATAAAGTCTGCTAGTACGTGTGAGACCGAATACATAGCCACTTATTTGGGCTGCGAGACACCCAAGTTTGCAGATGACTGCAGCCCAAAGCTTATCTGCCCGGAGTTTAGAATTAATCTCAGGTGAAGCATTGCTCACGATGGATTGGCCCGAGTAACTTCTAGGATGTCTAAGCTCACGAGTTGCTTAAGCGCCTCAATCACGATGATGATAGCGCGCTGGATGGATTCGCACCCTTTTCACCTACACACGAATAGAATGGCAATGGAGTACGTGACATTATTTCGGCGACGCCGAACAATTATTACGCTTATACTAGGTTACTGATGAGAATCCTGCTGTGACTATTCGTCTTACAGAAGATGATCATCGAATGGAGGCCCTTGTAGATATGGTACTTATGCAACCGGGGATTGCTTCCCCTCACCCGTCATCTTGGTGTACTTGGTCCACCTCTCCTTTGGCTGAGTGATGTCGTTATCAGTGACATACAACGAGAGTATTTCGGCAGGTCTAAGCGCATTGGAGTGAGGTTAGCTGAGCTGCTTTGTGAGGACTCTCGCTACAGGTAGGCAAGATTCGGGCAACTACCGCTGAGACTCTGTCAAGCAGCATGCGGTTCATGGAACAAGAACATTTGATACAACGTATCTCTTCCTATTCCAAGTCAGGGCCGTTCATGATCTGTCACCCCGATGGGAGAGTAAGATTAATTCGAGGCGCTTCATGTACATCAAATCACCTAGATACGTTCTCAAACACTCGATACTGAAACGGCCCCCCTTTGAAGTGCATACCCTACGCCCAAACATCGGCCATGTCATAGTATAGTTCCAAGGCCTTCCTGGCTTAATCACAGTCTCTAATTGAGCGTGAAGTACTTAGAGACGCTGCCTGGATTACCGCCATCCGTTGTTACGCTGTCTGGTCGGACAATATATCATCGATCGATTCTTCGTTCATGTATGGGAGGACATAAGCGTGATATAAACTGCCATATGATGTACGTGACGACGAATGCCTCCCAAGCTACTGCGTCGTTTTTTCAAGGTAGCCCGAAAAAGAAACTGATGATAATGGCCTCACGTACAATATCGGTAAGCGCATCACTATATGCCATATCGGAACCATTTCCCAACTGCATTCCCTTCAATGCTCATTCCTCCATCTCCCTCAAGGAACCCCCATTCGCGCCCTCCCACCGATCAATATCCGGTCCATCACACCACTCCTCCTCTTCATCCCAGACAAGCGTCTTGAGATTAATCCCATACTCATCCCGATCCTCATACGCAACGACGACATTTTGCCCATCTATGCCTACACCAACCCAGCCGTCATACTCGGTCAGCTGCCGGAGTGCCATGGCTTTCTCATCGACATCGTACACGCATTCTTGTACATGTCGAACAGGGCTATCCTTCTGGCGGGTCAGGACAAAGACGCGCGGTTCTTCGTTCCATGAAGCTGCTGCCAAGGCTGCATCAATGATGATGCCTGCTTCGTCGGGGACATTGAGGTAAACGTCGACTGGCAAGCGGTCAGTAAGTGAGCATTTGTACAACAAGCCTTGGGTAGAGCATATAATGGCAGTGAGCAGAACTCTGTTGGATGTACCTGTGTATTCTTCACTGTCCAAGGACCGAGAGGCCTTCATCAGTCCATAGCGACCGTCATAAATGCCAGGCATAAACAGGTGTAATCCCGTGAAATTGACACAAGCAGCCACTTTCGAAGGTGCAAAAAGCTTCTTGTCTCGTATCTCTCTTCCCTCCCAACAGCCAGCCGGTGTAGCACGTTCAAGTTCCACAGGCGAGAACTTATTCGAACCACTGCTTCCACAATCAGCCTCACTAACATGCCATCCAGGGGGAAATCCAACTCCATCTTACCCCGTTAGAAACGCCCATTGCTTACCCCAGATACTAGGAGGGGCATCAAGAGCTGGAGATGGATCGAGCAAAACAGGTGCAACGTTCCCATTCGCCAGTTTTCGGACAGAGTCCGGGATAGCGACTTGACTGGCATCATTGTCGTCTATGGCCCACTGAAACTCGAGCATGGACTCGTTTCGACCGCCGGCGAGAAAGGTGACCTAATGGGTTGGCTATAAGTTTCGAATTGTCAAAGAATATGGAAACGGTATGCTACTCACCACTGGTTCCTTTAGAGGGTCGCTAAAGTGGCTGATGCCAAAGGTATACTGGTCCTCATACCCTTCAGCAATCCGGATCGGCTTGGGCAGCCTCAGCCAGTTCCCGTTTTCAAGCCTGTACTGCCATATCCTTTTTGTGCGGTCACTGAAGCGGTAGTACCGAAGGCCTCTGGGTGTCGTAATGAGCGGCATGATTGTGAAGTTGTGGACTGGCGTTGAGAGTCTCTGGAAAAGAGCCGGATGAGAGGCGAAGTAAAGCAGTGTCAAAGTGCCGTGACGCTGTTGGCACACGCTCGGTATATATGCTCAGTTCGCATGCCCGTCTCCATGCTGCTTACCCTCCCTCTTGCGGAAGTCAACAGGACTTTGCTGTTCAACCGGCAGAGATCATGCTGTGTAGTCCAGATGCCCTTGAACTGGCCGGCCAAACACACACTTTACCCCTGTTCAAGCAAGCTTCCAGGTGACAGCAACCAGGGGAGGCAAACTCTTTAGTAATATGTCTGCTTGCATCCATGAATACCACCCGCTACGCATGCCGCCGTGGTGGCAATTCCGACAGCTCGCAGGCAATCATGAGCCTCATCAAACCCGATTGTAGTTGTGTATGCTCTCAGCAACCGCGAGGTAACGGGGATACCTGTGATTACCATACGCGGTTTAGCTTTTGGCATGTTGCTGCGAATCAAGGGGGCATAGAGAGATGATCAGCTACTCCATTGGGACACCCTCGTCCCTCCAGTATGGATATAACAAGGGAATCATGTGCAGCTATACCCAACTGTTCCTCTAGGGACTGAGTAAGGTGGTGGAGTCCGGCACATGGCAGTGTTGCGTAGCAAAGCGCAGGCCACCTGTGAGTGGCTATGCAAACAGTCGTGCAGCTCTATTCTGCAGCTCTCCGTCAAGGACGACAAATTATTGTGAATCAGGGTGATTGAGGCATGTTGAGTCTTGAAGGGGACGACACCACTTGGTCATGCTCATCGGCTGCAATATGAGTAATGAAGGGGCAATTGCGCCATGCGTAGAGCGTCGAGAGCGATGTGATTGCTGGAGAAAGGGCAAGGTAGCAGAGCTCCGTATCACGTTCGAAAAAAACGTCATCCATTGTCTTTGTTGTTGCAGTTCTCGTGCTGTAAGTTGCCGTTGACGACATGTGAACAGTTGGAGAGAAGGCCTCGAAGCTTGGGCACCTCCGAGTTATTCCCTAGAGACTGAATCTGCACTCCCAGTACAATCCTGCACATCGCTGAAAGGGGCTGTCGCTTCACACTCGCAAAACATATACCTTGTAGGAGTGTCAGGGCCCCGATCCTGTGGATGTCTGTCGTAATATCCAAGAAAGTGTTAAGCATCAACAGCCTTACAGACCCATGAGAGGATCATTGAGGATTGTTCTTGAAAGCAACCCAACCAATCACCGAGGTCAATGTGCCTCGCATAGCCATGAGAGCAGCATGCCAAGAGTCCGACCTCCAGACGAAGTCAGTAACCCCTGTAGTCGGTGCAGATCAATCGTATGCGGATGGACGCCCGCTGCTTATTGTTGCTGACCCTCGTTTCTTCCTTCACCGGGGCCAACTGCTCGACTGGGTACCGCACCCTGAGATTACCAGGGACTGGCATCTCACCGCTCACCACCAAGGTGTGTTTTGTCTCTGACTCGACTTGTATACTCGAGAATGCCTTTTAAGGACGTCTCCCGTTCGGATATGGCGTGCAGACAAGGGACCTCCCTAGCTTTGTCATGTTCGATGCCTGAGTGCGACACCGCGCGGGTAAGAATATCCGCAGAATAAGCTTATCTAGGTCCTGTTATCTCATAGGTACGAAGTCTTTTCTGGAAGCTCCAAAGTAGATCGCGAGTGACGACGGATGTGTTTTGTCAAGACAGTCGTGCCTTGGGGGTTGATAGCGCCGTTGGTCGTCCCAAATCCCGATCAGGTCCCACGATGGCATCGTTGGCGCATCTCCGTATAAATCCCGGAATGTGCGGGAGCTTGCCAAGCTTGCATAGCTCGCAACTCGCTAACGGCAAGGTGTGATGCCATCCCACTGAACATGAAGCTCTCTTTCAACCATCACCACCAATAGCTGCCGAAGCCAATGAACGCCTTTGTAAGCGCTTATAGGCGTAGTTTGCGTGCGGACAAGCTTGAATCCGAAGCTGCGAATCAGAACCGGATGAGAGACAATCCACGTCACTCGGTGTAATGCATCGCCGGGACCAGCAAAACCGCACAGTCCAGGCCTTCACCCCGTCATCCTCAAGGCACTGTAGCCACCGAGACAACCGACCCTTGGGAATCCCTCGTGTCCGCTCGCAGGGGCGACTTCAAGCTCCGTCATCGCCAAGACAAACTATTCCTATAAATGCATCCATGGAGGAGGATCCGCCTTCGTACCAAGAATCGAGCCAACAGGCCAACGTGTTCCAGCCCGGCCTGCAAGAGGGAGTCTTCTCGCCAACGACCTTCTACGTCGCCGGCCGCTTCATTCACTCCGCAGATCCGGGAGCTCCGCCGCTGTACGAGCTCTCCCATTCGGTGGGATTTCTCAAGGACTCGGATCGGAATGTGCGCATCGAGAGGCTCGAGTACTCCATCAAGCGGCGCGACGGCGTGGCCCAGCTGGCGGCGCGCAAGAGGCACATATATGACCTGAAGCATCCCACGGGAGTGACGGGCCCGACCTTTGCGTACCACGCGGAACCCACGTCCCGGCAGAGCCCCTATGCGTTTGGGCTGGAGACCTTTCGGCCGAGGAGGTTGTCTTCTGCCAAGGGCTATCGCATACTGCGCGCCACGCATGCGCTGGACCGTCGGTTAGTGCGTCGAGATGTGCTATTTTCGGCGCTCCCTGTGAAGGACAACAGCGTTCGGTTTGAATGGAGCGATGCAGAGGGCCAGCTGATTGCGCGAGAGGTGGACGTAGACGGTCTGATGACGTTGGTCGTCAGCGCCATGATGGGTGCTGTTCAGAGAGACGTGTTGATCTCTGCGTGGATGTCGAGGGTCTGGGCCGAGCTTGCAAAGAGGCAATGAGGAGAGCCCTCCACCAGCTGACAGATTGCATCAGAGCCGTATCGGTGTGCATCGACCCGGAGTCAAGGTTGATATCATGAGGAGTATGGACTGGGTAAGCTCCCCTTTCTTGAGAGCCCAATCTCGGTATTGACACGATTAGATGGGTCAACGCGGACATGTTAGGATGAATGGATTTGTATATAGGGGCTTTTCAGTATATATCCCATAAGCTCACTTTTCCGTCTTTTGCTCCTGCTGCAATCCAGTGTGCTGTTTTTGCAAGCTGAACCCTGCGGTCTTTGACGCTCATTCCAGCTCCCTTGGCCAGGCTCCTGACTTGTCGAGAACCAGTCGAGCCCTCTTCATCTTGTAATACATCAGTGGTATCTCTCATGTCTCTTTCGACAGGCTGCATGGAATCTGTAGGCTGCGAAGTGGTCAAAGGAGTGCTCGGCTCGTCGACGGACGCAAAAGCAACCGCATAGGCTCCAACTTTGTGCCAGTTCAACACGGCCAGCTCCTTCAAGGTCTTTGTTGAGTACACGCGTATCTTGGAATCCCATCCAGCCGTGGCCAGCAGCTTTCCGTCGGACCTAACTTTGAGGCTTTGTTGGCCGGAATGCTTGGTGTTGACCACTTTGAGCGGATGCTCCCACTCTTTCAGTTTCTTGGGCCTTGCCCTGGTCTCTGCAGAGCCAGCAGCGCTCAAAGCCGCTGATAGAAGCGACTTTCCCGCATTACTTTGGTTGGGCTCAACTATTTCCACAACCCTTTGGTTGGACTCAGCATCGACATCCACTTCTTGGCAGGAGGTTGGAACGGGATGCTTCGCTATCAAGGCGTCTGCTGCCGAAGTGAAGAAGCACTCTCGGCTAGGATGAACATCTATGGATAGGATCGGCTGCGTGTGTGCTTTGGACCGGTAAGTCATGGTCCAAAACCCATCAGAGTCAAGTCGGTGCACCGACACGAAACCGTTCTCGAATGCTGCAACTAGTGTCAAACACCCATCGTGGTGAAAGAGAGACAGACTCATGGCCATGCCATTGGTTTGGCTAGTTTTGATGGTGTGGATCCTGGTTTGGCTGGGGAGGGCGTAGATGTCAATCTTGCACACAGTTCATCAGTCAAGGTACGACGGCGTCCAAACGTCACGCTACTTACGGCTTCAGACGCCAGTGTATTGGGGACGGCGATTAGGACTTGCGCTGTGGACGCGGCACTGTCCAAGGAGCCTTGGGCGGCGTCACCGAGACAAGCAGCGAATGAGCAAAAGTTCATCGTGTTGACTTCGAGGAGGTGAAGCACCCACGGCTGAGGTCGTGGCGTGGGGGTTTCTTCCAGGGGTAGCGCGACGCTGAGGCGGCCCTCGTCCTCCTCCCTGACCCTCCACACAATGAGTTTGTGGTCGCGGCCATGGCTGGAGACGGCAATCAGTAAACTGGACAAGTCAAGCCGATGCTGTGAAGTGAAGACGTACGTGATGATGTTATCGCGATCCCACCCCCTGATGCCGAGAATCGCATTTTCGTGAGCCCTCCACACGGCTCTTGGCCGCATGATGGTCAAGTCCCAGAGCACGACCCAGCCCTCGGCATCGCCCGTCGCAAGGCGCTCGTTGTGTCTCACGAACGTGGTGGCATGGATCTGGGCCTTGTGCCCTCGCAGTATCGCCTTTGGCGACGGCGTTGATTCAGCCATGGGTGCTGCGTACCTTGCGAAGTACTTCCCCCGCCTTTCTTTCAGCCAACCCGACCGGTGCTTGTCAGCTGAAACATTGCCTGTTACCCAAGCAGAGGGCGATGCTCATAGAGGAAGTAGAAGAGCGCTGATTCATGGGCTGGTGAAGTGCGAGTTGAATTTGTTACGGTCCAAGAGATTCGTCGATTAGAAGTGATACAAAGTACAAGAGCTTGTCATCAGTCACGTGCGCTGCCATAGGTATGTACACCTCGCACAGCTTCGACCCTCGAGCAACTTCCCTCTTCCTTCAACTACCTTACAAACCCCTCTTCTCCTCCTCATCATTGCTTCTCTCCCAATTCAGTCACTCGAACAAGCATCAGGGACGTGGCCAAGATGTTTCAGCACGTGGGGGGAGAGAAACGCCAAAGGCCATGTCCTGAACGTCATCAAAAGGCCCGTGACCGGCGACTTACAGCCTGCTCTTATGCT
Source organism: Trichoderma reesei QM6a (assembly GCF_000167675.1). Classification (NCBI taxonomy): domain Eukaryota; kingdom Fungi; phylum Ascomycota; class Sordariomycetes; order Hypocreales; family Hypocreaceae; genus Trichoderma; species Trichoderma reesei. The sequence continues at coordinate 1,890,815 of NW_006711148.1, forward strand.
GCGTTACCTCCAAGGTCTCAGTCTATTGCTACCTGAGTGAGCCATCGTCCAATGTCCTTGGTCACAGCAAGCGACGATCCCTATCCCACAAGGCACCAGCGTGGCCAGGCAGCTCATGATATTACTTCATTTCTGGCTCTTCTTTCTGAGACATGCATATGGGCTTTGCGAGCTGACCAGCGGCCTTGGTGATTGGTGATTCGCGATTGGCCTATGCCTCAAGCCAGCCTTGTCAGGTTATCCCGATGAGTCTGGCCTCTTGCTTCCAGGCCTCCGCATGGACGGAAAGGAGGGGAAGCCCTACACCTCATAGGGCGAATCCATGGGCCCTGGCCCCCTCGCATGTTTGTTTGGCATGGCTCTTGTTCAAAATATCCCGCGGACTAGTGCTAGTCGTTGCCTTGTTTGCTATTTGCAGCAGCAGCAAGCCACCGTCATGGGTTTTCAGCAGGCCAGGCCATTACCTACTACTCGGGACAGAACTGGTGCCCGAAAGCTTCATGCGGGCTCGGCGAACGCAATACTTCCTAAAGCCCTACTGCAACAAGTCAAGCAGCGTCGGGCAGCAACAAATGATGTGCTTGAGCGTGCTTAAATCTGATGCTGATGATGATGCTCCTTTGCAGACTTGCTTCTTCGGCGTGTTCCAGAGAAGACTTTGAAGGATATACGAAATGCTTTGAGGCCGGCATTTCCAAATTGCTTGCTCGCTCCAATGGCGGAAATGGATCGTTCACCGGTCAGCCACATCCAGGAGCTGATGGGGCTATCTGAAGAGCTGAACACTTGCAGCAAACCTTCAAGGGGCAGTGTCTATCATCTCGACAGGAGGCGTGCCGCTGCCCAATGATGAAGAGAAGGGCTATCACGACTCGCTGTCAGCAAGCTCGAACCAGTGGATGCTCACCGAATCAAGCTGAGAAGCATCCTCCAAATGCTCTGCTATGCACAATGTCAATGGTTGCACCCATGCCAGCGGATCCTCTCATTAAGCATATACTACTAGTATGTCTTACAGCAATTTGCAGGCCCTGACTGGACTCAACTGCTGTCAGTCTTGTACAAGCGAGAGAGGGCTAGCCACTGAAGAGTGCGCGACATATGCTCTTGACTTCTGCCAAGTCTGCAGGGCATACGCCTTGTCGCTCCATGTAAAAGCCCAAGCCAAAATACGGCATATGACCATTGCTGAGGAGATCTCGAGAGCCCCAGGTCATCCCACGCCAGCTTGCGGCCACTCTCGAGCGATTCACGGTTGACTTCGATGCCCCCAAGCGCCACGCTATAGTCAAAACCCTCAGTCAGGGAAGAGGCAACCAGTCCATGTTCACAGTTGGTTGATTTCGATCTGTGGTCGCTCAGCGCCCCTGAAGGCACATCGCCCTTGGCGTCGGTGTTACAAGAACTCGGGCAACAAGGAGTCTCTGGCACACCGGCTTGCACCCTTATTACATGTCCCATCTGCTCTTTCTCCTCACTTCTTCTCGTCTTCCCTAGACAAGACAGACGCCAAACATCTCGTATCACCGTCACATACGCTAGTGCAATCTGGCCTGGACCCGACTGCGGAATCAAATCATATCCCTCAGTCTGGTTGTTCCCGACGTTTGCTTGGGGCCCCCTCATTTGTTGGAGAGGCCTTCCGAGTGCTGACGTTACTGCTCTGCCATTAGAGGCTGGTGGTCACTTTGTATATACTCTCCTGACAGCGAGTCGGTATCCAGCATGCTGTAGCCCAACCTCTTCACCGCAAGACGCAAATCCGCAGTGTACGTTGGATGATATCTAGAACGACTTCAAAGACATCACATTACGACATACGCCAACTCCAGACTCTGGGCGAGCTCAGACGCCCGGTTCAGCGGTGTCGATAACCGCAACAGAAGCCGACTAAAGGGCCATTTTATGGAGAATAAGATACCGCTACGTGCTCCTTGGGTACAGCATCACCGATCTTCGATCGCCACAAGGGAAGCTAAGAGGTATGATGATAACGCTTCCCAGCGGCCGGCCCATGAATATTCCTCTGAGCTAATTATCTGAGAGTAGAGTTCACGGGTAAAAGACGCTCCTCGTCAGAGCGGCGCCGAGCCTACACCTTTCATTCGACCATCCGAAAGAGTCAAGCCATGCACGCAGAACATCCCGGCTGTCATCCCCATCAGATACCCATGCCAACGGCAGAGGTGACAATGATAGACATTTACCGAGGCGAATTGCCCGTGCCCAAGCCTCCAACGAAGTCAAAGCGAGTGCGCACCGGTTGTTTAACATGTCGCGGCCGGCACTTGAAATGCGACGAGGCTGTCCCGATCTGCAGGAACTGCGAAAAGGGCGGTCGAAAATGCATACGTGGAATCAGACTCAACTTCTCAAACACTACGGTGCATGATACGTCCTACTTGGTGCCCGTTAGTACACGAAACTGTATGCTTTGATGCCCCAATCTACCGTTGCTACTTCTGCGTTGATCTCGCTGACATTCACCTACATGTAGTCATGTTCCAGGACGATTCTCGACGCATCGCCTCGGAGTACAAGGGCGGGTCAAGCAGATATGCAGATCCTCCGCAAAGCCCACCCGCCGATTGCAACATCAAGGCTGAGATGCAGTCTTCCAGTCCGGATCTAGGACCAACTGAGCATATCCTGCAAGGGCATGTTTGGCATGTCTATATCTCGCCGGAAGGCTCAAATTCGACAAGGAGTATATATAGCGACAGTCTGATACTCCAAGCAACCGAGTGGCGCAAGGGAGGTCAAGTTGAATCAGGGCCAATGAGCCTCTCGGAGGTCGAAGACCGATCGAATGTCAGCGAGCCCCTCGAAGATGACAGCGTCACTTGCCCAACGACTACGCTCAGTACCCCTGAACGAGAGTTCCTCGACACGCCTGAGCAGGTCAGATATATGCAGATTTATGTGGAAGAGGTTGCGGCCTGGATGGATTCGTTCAACAAGGGAAAATACTTTGGCGAATGCCTGCCATACCGAGCACTCGACTCTCCTTTACTACTCTATTCTCTCCTGGCCTGCGGAATACGACGCCTGGCACTCCGCCACCCGGACATGGCTGAAATAGCTGCAGCATATTACAGCACGGCCAACATGCATCTGTTCCGCTACCACGAGAACCCAGAGCGAGATGTGGAAGACTGCTCGATTGTAGCAGTCATTCTCAAGCTTTATAATGTCATGTTTAGAGAAGGGCCACAGAGCGGAGGCCACAGCCTCGCCGTGCTCAACTCCATCATTAGCGAGAGCCGGTGGAACACAGACAGCGACGGCATTGGCTCGGCATGTTTCTGGCTGAATGCCTATTTGGACATTGTTGGGAGCTTGGATGTCGGCTACTGTTTGTATGTCGACTCGTGGAGCATCAATATGGACTTCTCCAGCGAAGGCGGCGAAGGGATGGCCTATAGGGGCGAAGAGCTGTGGGTGCAGAGGATGCTATTCATCTTGGCCAAGGTAATTAGCTACCGGCTGTGTGTGCTGTCGTTTACAGAGATAGATTTGCGGGAGAACAGGACACTGGAGGATCGTCTGCCGGAATGGAAGCACTTGAAGCTGCTTTGTGACCAGTGGAACGACGCATGCCCGCGAAACATGCGGCCCTTGGGTTACATGTATCCCGACCAAGCAGAAAACAATTCTGCATTTCCGAAAGCATGGTACGTATTGGGATACGACTCGCTCTGTATTGTGGTATGAGGAGACTGACCCTGGTTTGATCAGGCTGCCCAAACGCGAGGCGGTGTTTTGTCGTCTCTTGTACCACACGGCGCAGTTTATCCTGACTCAGACGCATCCGCTGGAGCAAATCATGCTTTCGGAAGAGATGATTGCGCTTCAGCTGCACCATGCCCGAGAAGTATGCGGAATCGTGGCCCATACGGAGGACCGCTACTTGGGGCCGATATCGGTGCAGTCACTGTTGATTGCGTCAAGTACTTTGACGGAAGACGGAGAGCAGATGGAAGTCCTGGATATTCTGCAGAGGATGAAGGCCCAGATTGAATATCGGTAGTGCACAAGCGAGGCCCTTCACTTGATGCCTTTGACTGGGCCATACGATGGGGAGGCAGGGGTATATTGGCAGGGCCAGGTCGATTCATCCAGTCGCTCTATCAATGTCTCCTGCTCAACAGCAAGCAACAACATGTCGGCAATGATGACAACCACTTAATACACGAAACGCTATATCGGCAATGGACCATCATCTGGACATCATGTCATGAAGACGAGCCTCCCTGCGAAAAGTTCATGCTATAACCCCCCGTCTTCTCGTCCTTGACCATCTTGAAGTTATCCGTACTCAGCCCAAAGGGCTTCAGAATGCCATCCCCAAGATTCTTCAGCTTCCCCCACATCTCCGCCATCTCGGCCTCCTGGGCGGCCTTTGTCCGCGGCGGCAGCGCCTTGAGCTGCGCCCGGACGGTGCGCTGGTCCGCGGGCGTCAGGCCGGGCATCTGCGAGAGGGCGCGGTAATCCTCCTCTGCGCCGGCGAGGTTGGACCAGCCGCCTTCCTCGGAGCGGGCGCGGGCGCGGCGGAGGAGGGCCTTTGTGCGGATGCGGAGGATGTCTGCCTTGCGGGCTTCGAGGGCGATTTCCTCTGGCGTTGGGGAGGGAGGAGCTGGGGGTGCGGAGTGGGCTGCGCCGGAGCTGATGATTTCTTCTTCTACGTCTTCTTCTTCGTCGTCCTTGGGCTTACCAGGGTTGGTGTCTTGATTGTTTGTTTTGCCGTCTGTGGTATCGTCCTTGGACTCCTTTGGACTTGATTCGCTCTCAAGCTTGGCCAGACTATCGAGTGCGTCTGAAGCAGCCTTTATGGCATCCTTCCATTGTTCCGTTTGCAGATGACAGGCGGCAATGTTGCTTTGCAGGACAGCGCGCTCATAGTGGAGGTAGTTTGGACATGAGGCGACGGCGTCGTTGTATCGTGAGAGGGCGTTGTGGTAGTCTTTGGCGGCGAAGAGGGCGTTTGCGTCGGCTTTGATGGTGTGGGATTCTTTGAGGAGGGCCTGTGAAGATGATGAGTATCTGGGTTGATATTCTGAGATGAGTGTTTATGAGAGTGAGCGGTAGACAGTATGAGAGGGTATGGGGCTGAATATCTGAGGACCTCAATTGCAATATTTCATTAATCGATCACTTGAGGTCTTTCCTTGACTGAAATTGAGGGTTATAAAGGTGACAGAACGGGGGAATGATGGCAGACGTTGCCCAGGACGGCCGAATGTGAGGTTGTTATCATAGGGCCCAAGGATGACATCAACACTTGTTGTATTGACTTACTGCTTCCTCCTCGGGAGAAAATCTCAGCTCTTGTGGCTCATCGCTGCTGTTCTCCTTTTGAGATGGGTTCTCTGTGTTTTTTGAGGCTCTCTCCTTATCAGAAGTGGCCATGGCTTGAATGTGCTGGAATGAGAGATGACGAGTGACAAGTGTGAGATTGAAGATGTGAATGTGGAAGCTTGGGAATGGCTGTGGCTTGATGGGGGATTGGGGGGATGTCCTGATTATGTCAGCAGGCTGGGGGAAATAGACTGCGGGATATCACAGGGGATGAACAAGGGAAAGCACTCGGAATGTGATGACTATGGAGGTAACAATTCAATCAATCATTCTATGTATCTCTCATAATCTGCAATCCGATAGCTACCTACCTAGTTGTAGGATATCAATGCTCAATCTACTCCTATGGCCATTCCATCAAGGGAGACTCGAATCCAGGCACAACAGGCCCCGCCCCCACTGCAGCCACTTGAAGCTGGAGATTCAAAGGAGATCACAAATCGGCGAAGCTTGGAATGGAAAAGTGCGCGGGTGCCAATCATATGCCCTGTACAAACTGTGACATTCCAGACTTGCAGAAGCTGTAGAGGCGCTTGGGCACCTTGATGGCACATGCGAGGCTATTTTGGCACGCATCTACTGATAGTTTGCACAATGACAATCTTTAACTATTTTTCTCTCTCCAACGCAAGCGAGAGAGAAAAAAGCTGGAGTGGCGAGGATAAGAAACATCGTCAACCTCTTCACCTCATTCTTATCCATCAGATATTAGAGTCTCTCATTCTTTTTCATATTGCATAGCAAGCATCTCATTCAATCCCAGCATCAATCATCCAAAACACCAAAATATCATTCTCACCACTTGCAAAAATGGCTCCTCGAACAGAGTACGTCTTCACCCCCCCTTTCTCATCATGAGACCAATATACTCACCACACACACACATGCACAGCTTCCCTCCCGTGAGAGCCTGCCTCTTCGACATGGACGGCCTCCTGCTCGACACCGAGGACATCTACACGCAGTGCATCAACGTCATCCTCAAGGAGCACTCGCAAACCCGCCCCGAGCTCCCCTGGGACGTCAAGGCCAAGCTCCAGGGCCGCCCCGGCCCCGCGGCCACCCAGATCCTCCTCGAATGGGCCGACCTCAAGCTCACGCCCGAGGAGTACCTGGCCCGCATCGTCACCCTTCACCAGGAGCGCTTCCCGACCACCAGGCCCCTCGCCGGCGTCCCCGAGCTGCTCGCCAACCTCGCCAAGACGCAGAAGCATCAGCAGAAGCCCGTGCACATTGCCCTCGCCACGAGCTCCCACCTGGCCAACTTCAAGCTCAAGACGGACCACCTGACGGAGCTCTTCTCCGTCTTCCCCGACGAGCGCCGCGTCCTGGGCGACGACCAGCGGCTGAAGCCCGGCCGCGGCAAGCCCCTGCCCGACATCTTCCTCCTGGCCCTCGACACCATCAACGCCTCTCTTCCCGAGGGCGAAGAGCCCATCAAGCCCGAGGAGTGCCTCGTCTTTGAGGACTCCGTCCCGGGCGTCGAGGCCGGCCGTCGCGCCGGCATGCGCGTGATTTGGTGCCCGCACAAGGAGCTCAAGGCGCTCTACGCCGGCCGCGAGGCCGAGGTGCTTGCCGGCCGGACGGGCGAGGCTGGAGACGTCGATATGCATCAGGTTGGCGAGCTGGATGATGGCTGGGGCGAGTACCTTGCCAGCCTGGAGGATTTCCCGTATGAAAAGTACGGCATCGTGGTTCCGCAGTGAGGAGATTATGGACGACTGAGGAGGTTATGGAAGGGCATTCTTTCTTTTACCGAATTTCCACAAAATCGGGGGATAAAGCATGCTTGATTGAAGATGCGGCTTCTTTTTTTTTTTTTTTTTTTTTTTTTTTTTTTTTTTTTCGAATCATGGCGTCTGTCGAACGACATACAGTTACATACAAGGGACATGCGGGAAGACTGCTAGAAGATAAAGGAACTCAAAAGTACCTAGAAATAGACATGAGAATAGATGTCCTTTTTATCAACTGCATGTCATCAGCATTCTGCCCGCTTATTCGCTTCCAACCCCATATCTGCTATAAGAGGTCATAGGGAAATATTTCAAGGTTCGTCAAGGTACTAATCTAGCCTCAGCAGGAAAGCACTTTATAAGGTACATACATCTGTCCATGCCAAATAAAAAATCATCTTATTGATTAATCATGATTATAAAGAGTATTATACTTATTTTCTGGCCGTGGAATGAGAATGACTTATTATCAGAGTGCGCCTCCCAAGAGCCGCCCGTTTTGTTATACGCCGATATATCTACCTAGACGAAGCCACCCATGTGACGTAATGAGGGCGATATGTCGTCCTCACATCTACACAACCTCACTCTTCTTCATCACGAGCCTCATTCTCAGCCTCATCCACCTCCATGCACACACACACACACACATACATCACATCACATCACATCAAAAACATCCCGCCACGATTCTAATCGACACTTGACGCACCAAACAAAGACTTCAACAAGCCCCCCTATCCAATGGCCCCCTTCTCCCTCACGCAAACCCTCCTCACCTCCCACCCCGTCGCCTACCAAACCGCCACGCAATCCCCCTTCCTCGCCCGCGCCTCCCAGGGCCGCCTCCCAAAGACCCTCCTGGGGCAATGGCTCGCCAACGACAGGCTGTACATCCACGCGTACATCCGCGGCATCGGCCGCCTGCTCAGCTTCCTGCAGCTGCCGGACGTGGTGCCTCCGCTGCGCGACGAGAACGCCGTGCGGGAGCAGAGCGTCGAGGAGAGGCTGCTCCACTGGATGATTGACGCGCTGGTCAACATCCGGCGCGAGGAGGACATGTTTGTGCGCACGGCGGCAAGATACGGCGTCGACGTGAATCTCGCCGCCGGGGAAGAAGACGGCCGAGTCGCGCCCGGCACGAAGCTCGAGGGGCTGCGCCGCTTCGAAGCCCTCTTTGACGGCATCGTCGCGCCCCCTGGTGGCGATGGCGACGGCGCCGCGCCGTTGCCGCTTCCCTGGCTGGAAGCCGCCGTCGTCTTCTGGGCCACGGAGAAGTGCTACCTCGACGCCTGGTCCGGCGCGGCCGCCCGGGTTTCCGACGCCGCGGCGGACAGGAAGCCCGAGGACGACGCCGACGGCGGGGCGCTGCGGCGGGAGCTCATTCCGAACTGGAGCTCCGCCGAGTTTGCGCGGTTCGTGGACGCGCTGGGGGAGATTGTCGATGCGGGCGTGCGGCGGGAGATGGAGAGGAGCAAGGCGGGAGAGGATGAGGAGGAGCTTGTCAAGGCGCGGTTGGTGGAGCGGGCGATGGCCAAGTGGCGGGATGTGTTGGCTGCCGAGGAGGCATTTTGGCCGGCGGTGGAGGGGAGCGACTGAGGTTCAGGTTGATCATGATGCCCATGTTGAGGATTTTCGGATGGTGTTCAGTCCCTGTGAACGATAACGACCGGTTGTTCAACGCCGATACGGCCTGTTGCAAATCAGCAACGCCTATACTATCATCAGAGATTCACCATGTCCGCGGAACAAGGACAGGACGAATGCGGCGAGCGAATCAGTCTTGGCATTCAAGAAGCCCATGTGGGAAGAGAGAAGACAATGCACGTTCAGCTGATGTGCCTTGCTCGTGGCTTGCGTGCTCAACACATGATGCCCCTGGGCCACCAACTACCTAGTAGTAGTAGTAGGTATTACTGCCAAGGTGGTGGTAGACGCAAAGGGCGTGGCTGAGCGGATGATGGCTGCATCTTGGCTTGTTGCCGCCGCTTTGGCGTCTCCGGGGTCTTGCGGCGCCCCTCCTCTCTTTTCTGCTACTAGGTAGTTCCATCATGTGTGTAATGTCCCGAGGTAGTAAAGGGAAGTATGCCTTGGTGTCAGATGGGCTCGACAGAATGTACCGACTTCGTTGATACTCGTATATACCCCAAAATAGTGTAAACTCCTCATGGACTGCACATGGCTAACACCCGTCACCAACAACCCCAACCAACATGGTGTGCCCAGAAGAACACATCGGCATATCGACCCCTGATCAGCGCAATGAACCCTCATCCTCAAAGATTCCCATGTGCATGATGCGTAACTCGACAAATCGCAGACAAACTCCCCCAAGGTCCATCCAAGTAGCATCCGTCACCGCCGTCATCCCGCTCAAATCCCACCAAAAAAGGACTCGGCGCCCCAGAAAACCGCAGTCACTGCGCCACCCTCGCCATCCCCCATCGCCATGTAATATGTTGGGTACCTTGCATAACTACGGACCTGCACGTTCTTTTCCTCACCTTGCAACGACGAATGTAGGTAAATCCTGCAACAAGACCAAATTATTCATTAGCACATCTGATAGTAGTCGCGCGGCAAAGCCTTGTCTGGCAAACGCCCCCAGCCTTCTTCTCCCACAGCCGCCGCCGCCGGCCTTTGCGCTGCCCGCATGATGGATGGATGGATGACCTTACATGTATGTACCTACTTTCTGCTAATGTAGGAATCCCCAGAATCAATAAAAGACTAAGCTTGCCCGTCAGCTGAGATTCCCTCTCTCTCCTTTTTCTCTCTCTCCTCTCATTCTTCCATTCTACATAGTAATACTCACTCCGCTCTTGTTGCAACACCTCATCAATCTCTCTTAACCAACCACCAAACTACAGCCACCCACCATGTCCGCCCAAGACTACTACGCCAGCGCCTCCGGAGGCAGCAGCAACGGTTATCCTCCTCAGCAGCAATACGGCCAGCAGCAGCAGCAGCAAAGCTACCCCCAACAGGTTCGTCCCTCGTTCTTTTACCTCCCGCCTTGAAACCACAAATTCCCAAGCTCTCTCTCTCTCTCGACTCACACAAATTCTCATACAAACAAACAAACAGTATCAATACTCCCCACAGCAGCAATACAACCAATACCCCCCTCATCAACAACAACAACCACAATACCACGACCGCAGCACATCCCCCTACGCCCAGCCTCACTCCTCCCAATACCAGCAACAATACCCCCCCGCTGCGCCTCCTCAGCAGTACCACCAGCAGCAGCAACAGCCATACGGCCAGCAGCAGCCAGGGTATGACCAGCAGTACCCCGGCGCCGGAGTCGATGGAGGCCCCGACGGAGAGCGCGGCCTCGGCGCGACCCTCGTCGGCGGCGGAGCGGCGGCTTTCGCAGCGAAAAAGGCCGGCGGAGGACTGCTGGGCAGCCTGGGCGCTGCAGCCGCCGGAGCCATTGGGGCGAATCTCATTGAGAACGCATACAAGTACGTATCATTAATCTATAATCACCCCTCGGAGGGGAAATGGGAAAATCTTTCATGGCTAATGTTTCTCTTTTTTTTGCAGGAAGCACAAGGAGGAAAAGATGTACAATGATGGCGGACACCATGGCCATCACCACCATTCGCATCATCATAAGCACTAGAATGATTTGATGAAGAATATGACATTGCATGCCTGCTACATACGTAGATTATGATTGGGGGAGGGGCGTTTTTGATGAATATATATATATATCAATAATGAGCCTGATGGGTTCGACTTGCCTACATTGTCCAAAGCCTTGTTCAAACCAATACGTGTCATTCGACATGTAAGCCAAATTCACTTCATGCTCGCAGCAGCACGTGCAGTAAGTCATTCCCACGTGGGCTGGTATAAATTGATCGTCATATACAAAGCGCGTTATATCTCATAAGTGACATGCGGTGTTCTTCCACCACTTGCATGCAAGTCAAATCCCTTTCCCATCCCATATTCACAGAGTCACACAAGGAAATTCCCATCCAAGATGTAGCTTATACCTCCTCAACAGTACGCTTCTCAGCGGTCGAATCCCGCGTCTTGGCATCAAAGTCCTCGTCGTGAACAGCCTTGGGCTTGTCGTCCCAGCCGGCAACCTCGGCCGCGTCGTGGTCGTAGGCAACGTCGAAGCTCTTGCGGAGCTGCTCGGGCCCCAAAATGGTCAGGATAATGACGTAGGCGTAGACGCAGCCCATGAAGATGCAAATGACCTTGCCGTAGTCGTAACGAGCCACGCCGGAAGCCGTGGGAGGCAGGGGGAAGCGCTCGCCGAGACGCGCCTCAATGGTGGAAGAGGCCGATGACACCAGGTTGCCCAGCTGGTAGGCGGTGCCGACGACAAAGGTCCTGAAGGCGCCGGGAGACAGCTCCATCAGGTGGATGGGGATGACACCCCAGGCGCCCTGCACGCAGAACTGCTGGAAGAAGGCGGCGGCCATGACGGACGTGTCGTGCACAAAGGTGTAGGGATACAGCAGGGCGCCGCCCACGATGCAGCAGCAGACGATGCTGAAGCGGCGGCCCAGAGACTGGCTCATGAATCCAACGAGGGTGCCGCCGGTCATGGCGCCCAGGTTGGCGACGACCTGCGTGACGGTGACCTTGTCCGCGCTGAAGCGGAGCTGGTTCGTCAGCATGGTAGGGTACAGATCCTGGCTCCCGTGGCTCATGAAGTTGAAGCCGGCCATGAGCAGAACGAGGTAGGTCAACAGGATCCAGTGGCGCTTGAGGGCAACCTTGCCCTCGGTGATGAAGACCTTGCCGACGGACTCATCGCTGCTCCTGCTTCGGCCGGCCTCGATGCGCATGCGCTCACGCTCGCGGTACGTCTGGGTTTCGGGCATCATCAGCCGGAAGGCGATGAAGAGAACGGGCGGGCAGGCACCGAACCAGAACAGGGGGCGCCATCCGTGCGAGGTGGTGTTGACGAGGCCGCGGGCGAAGGCAGCAGCTAGGAGATAGCCAAAGGCGTACTGGAAGGGGTCAGCATCCCGTAGGTAGTTGTGGGAGTTTCACGGCTTGAGAGGAGGATGACTTACACCTTGCTGGAGGATACCGCTGATAATACCACGGGCCTCCTGCGGACAGTCTTCCAGAGCCGTGGCGGCTGCGTTTCCGTACAGGCCACCCATGGCGATGCCAAACAGGGCGCGGCAGGCGAGAAACTGCTTGTAAGTGTTGCAGAAGCCGGTTCCCTAAAGATGCCATGTTAGCATTTGCCCCTTGCAAGATAGTTTCCGAGTCGATAAAGGCTCGTTGGACCATGTCAATGAACAAAACCAATAGCTCCGGCAGTTGCAACAGTGCGTGCAGTGCCGCAACTTATTGGCGGGGTTTGGCTGGCCAAGAGTTCTGCGGCCAAGACGGGTGGCACCGCTGGCTCATCTTGGCGGCAGCTCACACAATAAAAGCAAACCGACAACATATGACAGAAAATCTCGTGATTCTTACCAATTCCAGAGCGATAAACAGCAGGTTGTTGACGATAAACGGCCACTTGCGGCCATAGCGATCAGCAGCAACACCAAAGGCAATCGAGCCGACGGATCGGAACATGAGCACCAGCGTGATGCCCCAGGTAATGTCCGTGTTGGTCTTGCCAAACTGCTTGGCCAGGTCGCTGACGGTCAGGGACACGGTGAAGAAGTCAAAGGCGTCCCAGGTCCAGGCCCAAAAGGCAATGGCAAAGAAGGACCACTGCTGGCGGTTGAGCATGCGCAACAGCTTGATGGGATTGGGCACGTTGAGCATGGGCGGCTTGAGCGACGAGAAGCGCGTGGCCAGGTAGCGGCCCGCCGTCATGCCATCGTAGTCCTCGGGGACCCAGTACTCCTCTCGATTCCCAACCATGATGGCGGTGTTGTGCTGCTCTTGACGGTGCTGTGAGAGACGAAAGGATGGCAGACGGGAGGGAGAAGAAGCAGAGGCCGCAGGGAAGAAGAACCAACCCTCCGGAAACTGGAGGAGGAGGGGGAGGAGAGGCGATCAAATACTCGGACGGGTATCGAGAATGCGGAGCAAAAGCCGGAGGGTGAGGGGATGCATAGACGCAGCCCACGTTGGGGAACCCCAGAGTGATCATGTACGAAAGCGGGAATCCTCCAGGGTTGAGGCTTACCAAGTGCTCCTAGCCCAAGTCCACGCATTCTCTGGAGCAGGCCCCCCTTGCCCCTTACCCCGAGCCAGTCGAGGACCTTGGATTGCCCTTGGTATCAGTTGTATTCGCCACGAGCAACAGCAACAATACGAGTAATACCAGCCGATGCCAGGACGAACAGCCGTGCGTGATGCAACCGGTAATAGCATGTCGCTCCGGGAGATGGGGCCAGCATGGGGCTAGAAGTCGAGCCTAGCCATCGTCTAGCCTTGCCTCCACCAGACATTGCGGGCAACACACAAGCTTATTCTCTGGTGCTGTTGGGCTCGAGGCCAACATCAGGCCAGCTGAGCAAAGGATGGCCCATCCGTACCTGTACAATGGCAAATGGCAAATGGGAATACGAACGCAACAGGCATGGCCGGGGACGACAAGTTGGAGTGATTGTATGTGATCCACATGGGTGGGAGCCATGACTGCGCTGCGTCTCCCGGCCAGTGGCACACCATGAAGACGGAGAGGTCCATGTCCTCCCTCACCAGTGACTTGACATGGATGTCGCAGACCGGCGGAGCAGCAGCAAGCCCCCAAGCGACGGTTTGCCGTGCAAACACGCGATTATCGACGGCGAAGAAGCCGTGATTGGCCCTCGCACAGCTGGGAACGGGGATATTCTGTGCGTCTTCGGAGTGTATAAGACGGGCACCATGCGGGCAAAGGCGGACGCCATATCCGGCAAGGGTCGGCGGTCTGCCCGAAGACGGAAGACGGTCGGCGACTGTAGTATTACCTGTATGTATCGAGTATGAAGCACGTTTTTCTCGGTAGGACTGGATTGACGATTGCGCTTGCTTATTAGCGGCCGCCTGTGCTTGGTTGAACGAGGCTTGTGATGGATGATCCGTCGAGAGCCTCGTCAGACGTGCTGCGCGTTAGACACACACAAACCATTGACCCCGAGTTTGGAGCTCGTAGCACCAACAGGAAGAATCTGAAGCAACGCCCATGACGCACAGCCGATTCATCAAGCCATGGTCCGGGGAATCCCCAGCTTTTGGCGACAATGAGCCATTTGTCAAGGCCAGAAAAAATAAGGCACACCATCTCCAGGTTCCCCAGCACCTTAATTCCACAGATCGGCAAGCTCACACTCGTTCATCGATTTGGCGACATCATCATCAGACTCGTAGCGTCATCACCGGCTCCCGCACTTCCCCAGGCCCTTCTTTTCCTTCCCCGCCAAAACAGTAATTTCAGCGATAAGAGAGAAAAAAAGAAAACAAGCACAAAATGATAAAATCAGAAGAAATAATGTAAAGAACAGTCGTGATATTTTGTCTTGTTGGACAAGGATCTGCAGCGCTACAGCCACAGGCTAGGCCCGGCTTGGCAGCAGTTGGCAGCCCTCTCGGCACGACATTGCCGGTTCTTGGCCTTGGCAACTGGCCTCTGGTCCAGCAGCTGCAACTGCGCACGGCACCGGCACCTCAGCCAATCAGGGGCCGAAGAAAGCCTCCCCGCTGCCGCCTGGCTTTTGTTAGCGCTTCCGCTTGAGATGCAAGCGCAAAGTGCAAAGTGCAGGACCAGGGGTGAGAAGGGCAAAAACTCTGTTCCGGCCATGTGCTGGTGCTTTCCAACATGACCGAATTCCTTTGGTCTCGTGTGCTGCTTTGCTTTTGCTTTGCTATTGCTTTGATTGAAAGTGCTAGTAGTAGTAGTACTAGGTAGTACCGGTAAAGAGGACTAGCGGTATCACATAAGTGTATTCTTGGCACAACGATGCCGTTTCTATTCGTTTGGCTAACTCGGTTCGTTCGGGTATCACTTTTGTTTGCCGGTTGCTCGCTTGAACGGAGAAAGAAGATACGCGATGCTCGTCTGAGGGAGAGTGGGAGAAAAAGCCACGAATTACTCGATGAGGAGAAGAAGACCGGGGGAAGCAGAATAGAAGGATACGCCACACGCAGGAATAACAGTAGTTTGTGTCAGTCCTGAGTCGTGGACAGCAAGCTTGTATGTACAGGTACGACATGAGGAAGTGAGCCCGTACGATGCAAGTTCCCATTCGGAGGATGGCCGAGCAAGATGCTCCTCCCCCGCCATTGTATTAGTGGACTCTTGTTTTCTGAGATGGGGTTTATAATACAGCTTATTATAACAAGGCGATGCATGTTTCTCTAGCTACAACCGTAACGTGGAAGAACTCGGTAAGAATACCCAGCGGTTTCGGAGCCCGACTGGCCGAATACGACCCTTCGAGGATACAGCGAATCCCACAACAGCATACGAGTACAGTTTCCATCGATACCCCAACAGCAAACACAAGCCAAATCCAATCCAGAACAGCCTCGACTGTGTAAAAGAAAAAGAAAGCACAGACACCGATTCCACGTGATATCCGTTGACAATAGGCTGCTACAATAGGATTCACATCTCCCCCCTGAAATCCGGGGACCACAAAATTTTTGAACAAAGCAGAATGAAACGGCCAACACAAAGGACGTGCCAAAGCCCGGTGTGACGTCTGCAAGTGCAATCAAGTGTGGACGGTTCGATTTGGAGACCGTCTCACGGCGTTAGAGTTGCATCTAGAGCTCCTTTCTTTCCCCACGCGGCGAAGGCGTTTTACATCCGTCGGTTTTTGGGTTTCCTTTTGTTCTGGAAATGATTTTCGATCTAAGCGCTAGTACTATGTAGTTTTGACGCTTGGAGACTGCAACACAAAGAGGGGGGAGTTATTGACTGGAGGTTGTAAGTGCAACCACTCACCCACGCGATATCTCATGCATGTAGTACATTAGTACCTCCTAGGTAAGGTAGTGCAGCAAAGGACCAAGGTATTACTGGAAACCATCTGGATCCTTGATTCTCCTCAGCCCACGCAATAGTTTCCGTCCCATTCCTCGCCTTCCCCGAGCCCTTCGTAAGAAACGAAACCAGTTCAAGTGCTCGCTCGCTCACACCAAACAAATCGTGAAAGAGAAAGAGAGAGACGAATGAAGAAGGGCCCTCCCTACTACTCCGTTGCAACTCCACGCATTCTTCCATCCGAACTCGCGTCCCTCCCCCACACACACAAACCATCACTCCCAAAACGCCCTCTTCCGCAAAAAAAAAAAAACCCCCTCTTCTCACGCCGACCATCTTCGTATCAGGCCCCGGTTCTTTATCGTTTCCCCCATACATTGTACTTCTAACACTCCTGTAGATATAACTTGGTATGACCGGAATACTCCGAACAAAAGCATCAGACCATGCCACAATCCCTCCCTCCCCTCCTTACCCCAACTCTTTTCTCTTAGTACCTATTCACATACAGGAACACCCTCCCCATAAAACGAAAAGAGCATCGTCCCCTCCCGCAGAGACATCAAAATCCCTCCCCCGGCTTTTAATTGCCCCACGACCCCAGCATTTTTACCCTTCGATTTCCCCACAACACCAAGGACCACAGGGACCCCCGAAATGTCACCATGTTTTCTTCCCCTTCCCTTCTCCAACTTTCCTGTCTGGACTGCGGAGAATGTCCAGGGGCGAGACTCGGAATAACACGGGAGCATTTGACAAACGAGACAGGGGCTCTGCAATGTTGACATCTGGTCATCACGCATGGCAATCATTTATTAGCGTAGCTCACGTCTGATCAGCCATCCCTTTCTCCTTCTTCCGTATCATGTCTTAATAAGTAAGCTTCCTGAGTCAACTACAAAACAAAAGAACAAGGTAGGCATTTTGGCTTCAGTCAACACTCTACTCCCTCGAGCATTCTTCCAAGACAAGCCATCATCTTCCAGATACGAGAAACCGTATTGCATGTGTCGTTTCAGCTGAAACCAAAAAAAAATCAGTCAAGAGACTATCAAATTGACTGGGACTTTATCATTACATTAGAACCCCAACGCCTTCTCCTCTCCCTCCGGGGTATCGGAAAACCAAAACGAATCCAGTGTAGTAAAGGAGATTATAAGGAGACTTGCCCAATAACTAGTCCTACACACAATTCCCCTCCCCCATATTAAGTCAGGCCGTAACTTCAAGTCTCCCTATTTGCTATCATTAAATATCGTCGTGACGAATGAGGCGGATTTCGTGTGGCCCTTTCTTTCTCGTGTCACAGACACTGTCATCCAAGCGAAGCGTTCTTTGCAAAAGATTCAAGGGGAAAGGGGAGGGAGCCGAGCAGACTGCAGGCCAGTACTCTCGTCTCTAGATTGCATGTCCAGCGAGTGTCATCAGCATCATGGCCCCGTCCGTGTCGGCCGTCTGAGATGCCTCCCTCGCAGCCTCGAGTCAAACTCCGCCACCCATAAAGGCAGCAAGGTCATCGTGGTCCATGAGCTGGCGCTCAAAGGCCAAGCACAATTCTGGCGACGTCATGTCCTGGCTCGTGGTTTGGCCGCCGTCGTGGGGTGAGCCGTTTTGAGCGTCCTCGGGGCTCTGCTGCTTCACGTCATGCACCTGCATGTTCGCCTGCGGTGCGCCGGGAGGCGGGGGAGACACCGTCTCCGGTGTGGCAATGTTGTTGCCGTTGATGGTGGTGACGCCGGGCCGCCGGGGAAGGGTAATGGGCGGCTCGCTCTCGCCTCGGGCAGAGCCGGATACCGAGCGGTGCTCGACGCCCTGCTGGCTGGGAGCGACACTGGCGGCCGGCTGGTCGTACTCCATGGCGTCCGGATTGGTGTCTGCATTCGACGACATCTCATCCTTGATGCCGGCCGAGGACATGTGGGGGTGAGCCTCATGGGGGCTGCCCTGGGAGCTGTTCAGGACGCGCTGCATAACCGTCAAGTGCCTGAGCCAGCTGTTAAGGAGCGGCCAGCTCTCGTTGCCGTCGCGCATGAAGCGCAGCCCGTCCTTGACAATGTGCGCCGCCGTCTCGACGGCATTGGGGGGCGTCAGCCTCTTGAGCGAGAGATAGGCGACGGTTGCGCTGGCGGTGAAGGCCGAAAAGAGCATGAAGATGGGGAAGCAGGTGGCGTGGTCCTTCTCGGCGCCAGACTCAATGGCCGTCAGGAGGGTCAAGGTGCCGTGGCACGAGGTGAGCAGGCGATCGATGATGTCGTGGCATCGAGAGGTCATACGGTACGCTTCCAAGTTGAACGAGGGAGACGTGACATCCTCCAGCAGGCGCCGGCGGTGGACGAAAATGGTGGCGCAATGGATCAGGCAGTGCAGCATGGCATAAGTGTAGCCAGAACCCATCGTCATATGAAGGTTGATTTGGCCGGGCTTGTCCACGAACTGCATGGGCAGGCTGGCTTTGAGCCTCTCGATCTTGATGACGAGATCCGTGCAGTCCTCCTCGCGGAAGGGGGAGATGCCGAGCGTGCCGACAACGTCGCGCCAGATGGTCGCAGCCAGGACGATGTAGCCAAACTCGCCAACCTCGCCCGAGGGCACGTGGCTGGGCGACGAATGATTGTTTTGCTGGGCGAGCTGCTGGTGGAGCGTCTTCACATAGACGGTGTTACCGAATGCGAAGTTGATATCCGAGCAGGGCAGGGCGACCTCGGCGGTGTCCTGGATGGCCAAGGCAGGGTAGCGACCGGGCGTGCAGGTGAGGAGGCAGTCGAGGATGTAAATCAGCCACAGGGTGCGGCGGAACGACTCATCGCGCAGGAAAGGGTCGGTCTGGTCAGGTGCGTGATGGCTATTGATGATCCTGTACATCTGCAGCAGCCGAGCGGCCTGGCCGAGGTAGACATAGGCACGGACGGCATTCCGGCTACCCCATTCGTGGATAATGACGAGGCAAAGGGCCTGGACGTCGGCGAGGCTGGGCTGGTCCAGGTTGGAGTTGATGAGGGAGATTGCCTTTGCGGCAAAGGTCTCTGCGGCCGCGGTGGGATTACCGCCATAGCGACGGATGAGAGTTGGAGAGCTCCTGGGTAGGCAGCCGTTAGCAATCTACAGGAATTCCAGTTCGAAAGTGTATCTATTCAGCAAAGCGCATCAAGCTCAAGCTGATCTGACGTTCCCCAAGGGCCAAGCCGTAGGTAAGCCTGACATGCGGCGGGCATCCACCGGGGAAGCGGTGCGCATCCACTAGAGCCAGCGGGAGGCTGAGACACGCAGCACGTGTTGCCGTCCTGCACGATGGCAACAGAAAGAAAAAGAAGGCGGGATTCAAACTTACCGAGCAGCGCAGGTCAACAGACCGTAGACGAGGCTGGACTCGAGCGAGGCGTTCTTGAGCTGCTGCACAAACGACGGCTTGTGAAAGGCAACGCAGGCCGGGAACGTCTTGGACACGACGCGCTCGCACTCGGCAATGAGTTCCGGTGTAAGCCTGGGGCAGCATCAGTCAGCAAGGGTTCCGCTCGGGTTCCGGCGGCTTCAACGAGCCAAACAGCGAAATCGCCGGAGGGGGGGGGGGAGGGAGAGAGTGGCTGCGACAGCGAGCATCGGCGCATAGGGCGGCGGTAAAAGGGAAAATCGGGCCGTCTGGCATCCGAACGGAAATGGGCGAGTGGAGACGAGAGAAGAGCAACAAAAGCAGGATGGTTCCAGCGAAATGCGCAGGCTAGGAAGAAGGGCGGCCGGGCCATTCGGGGGGGTTGAAGAGGGAAATCGTCGGGGGGGAAGAGGCTGGACCGAGGGCCTTCAGGGCTAGGGCAGGGGGAAGAGGCAATGAGACGGCGGCAAGGCGGCAACACCGCGCCACGGGAAGGGGGATGATGCGATGGTAAGATGACGAGAAAGAAAAAACGGACGAAAAAAACGGGAGAATAAAAGGACGAGAGCGATGAAGACGGCGATGCGCCGATGCGGCGACCAGAGGGCAATTCGAGGGCGCAGGGAGGACACAAAGCACTCACTTTTCGGAGGTGGCCTGAGCATGCCTGGCTCCGCCTGAGCCCACAACGGGCTGCCTGGCGTCAGAGGCACCGGGCCCGGAGGCCGGCAGGGCGTCGCGAGGGCGATGGGCAGCGGTATGGCGCGCAGGGCTGTGGCCGTGGTGATGGGCCATGCTCTCCGAGGGCAGATAGCACTCGTGCATGCCCTTTGCGCAGTTCTTGCACGGCGCGCGCCCGTTTTCGTACACGCACTTGGTCTTGCCCTTGCGGCAGCGCACACAGGCGCCGCCGGCTCTGAGGGCAGTGGAGCGCACCACGCCGGAGGACATGCTGGGCGAACGAGGCGGCTGCTGGGAGCAGGGAGCAGAGAGGTAAGAGAGGGGAATTGAAAGGGTGGAATAATGTGCGCGATGCGATGCGATGCGATGCGAGGCGCGCAGCCGTGGACTCAAGAGAACAAGATTCGGTTCGGCGCCGCGATGGGTGACGGGAAGCTGAGAGAAGAGGGCCGGAGATGGCGACACCGCAGGTCCGGGAGCAGAGAGCGGTGCGCGCGCAAGACGACCTGGGCTCGCGCCAGAGATTGCGCGAAGCTGAGGAGCAGATGACAGAGTCGATGGTCTCGCGGAGGGCGCTTCAGTCGTCGCGCCAAAAGGAATCGCAGCGCAGCGGCAGGTTGAGAGTCGGAGGGATGGAAGGGGGAGAGTGAGAAGAGGAGGCGAGGTGAGGTATGAATGGGGAGGAAGAGATGGAACAGGAGACGGGGCGCGAGCGTCTCTTTGGGGGGGGGGATGAAAGGCGGGGGGCGTCTGGTGGCCAGCAGCGAGCGTCGACGGGTGTGTCCCAGCGGGCAGCGGGCAGCGGCCACAGCGGCCACAGCGTGCGAGGCCCCACGGGCGGATCGGCCTGAGGCCTTGTCGTGCCGGCCTGGCGCCCCACCCACAGGGTTCGAGAGTCGCTGCTGCAGCGCTGTCGACGTGCTGCTCGGGCGCCGTCGCGCAGCGGTTGCAGCGAGCTTCCAGCGGGCCTCCAGCGAGTTGAGAGGGCTGGCGCTCGGCGCAGGAGCCGGAATTGCTCGACGATCTTGAAATTACAGCGGGCACTTTGTCTTCCCGTCTTCATACGGGCTACAATACCTACACGAACGTCGGAACAAGCAGAGTCATCCATCCAATCCCTCATCGCCGCCTCCAATAAAGAGAAAGACGCTGTGGCCTCCCGTGTCCTGCACCTCCTCTCCCGGCGCGGAACAGGAAGAAGAAAAAAAGCGCACGCGGCTTAACATATGAGCGAAAGCGAGCTGGGCCAACGCCGGGTGACAAGCGACAAAGAGGAGGCGTCTGGTGCGGAAAGCCGAGAAAATCCAATCGAGGCTGTCGCGGGCTCTTCCGGCCTGCCTGCCAGCCAGCCCTTGGTCCCCCCCAAATTCCCACTATGACGCAGCCAGCACCAGGTCGGAGTTTTGTCGCCTTGCCGTGCGCTTGTGCCCGGTACAGAGAAGGGACTTGGCCGGCGCCTCGTGCGGCTGGTTCTGCAAGTCGAGAGTCCGCCAGCCGCGTCTGCGTTCCGCGAGCCAGGCACCAGCTCTAGGCGTACTGCGCGTGTACGAGTACTTGCTGTGTAACCATGACCCGTCCGTCTTCTTGCCCAGATGAAATGAAGCCTGCCCGGTTTCTCTGACAGTCAACAAAACTTGGCGCATCGACAGGCTCCGGGGGTCCAAAGACGCGTCCGAGGACGATGTGTGTATTGCACGACGCAGTCAATTCCTCCGTCTACAGCAATTCAAAAACGGCTCTTCATCAGGATCCAGTCAATCGTTGCTTTGCGCCCATTGATCGAACTGACCCCGTCCGCACCACAGAACCAGTGCGACTCTGCCGGCGAGCCCTCCCACCAGCGAACCCGCCCTCGCCCCCTTTCCATCCCCCGAGATTCCCATCTGGACCACCCCCGACCTTCTGCCCTCTTCATTTCACCAGCCCAAGCGCCGATTGCCTCCCTCCCAGAAAGCCCGGCCGCGCCCACTTGTGGTCCGGAGAGCCAATGGCGACGAGGCCTGCCGCGATGCAGCCAATCAGCCGTGGCCCCCCAGCAGATGGGCTGACTGACGCGCCGCGTGGTGCATCTGGGAAAAGCCTCCGTGTGCCGCGCCGGAACCGAGGAGGCTCCATCGTCCGATTGCTTCTCTGCTGTCCCTTTGTTGGGTCGGCCACAGAAGAGGGACGAAGAGAATAGAGACAAGAAGAGGCGGCGCTTCGGCTGTCTGCTGGAGTTACAACGCCCCCCAGATCTAGGTGGTCATTTTGCACCTTCAGCTTCTCACGTCCGGATCAAGTGCACACACGGCGCCGGTTCGACGACCACTTGGTTGCCAGCAGTCTCGTGCCTGATACCTATGTTGCTCCTGTGCCAATCCATGTCCACTGCACGCCGCGCGCCGTAGCTCTCTGAAGGCGGCGCAGGCTCGGCGGGCACACGCGTGCAGTGGCGCACCTTTTGCTTGCTGACATTGAAGATGGCAGAGGCCTGCTCGCGAAGACGGGGGAGAGAGGGCGAGCAAAAGAGGGCCTCGGCGGGCGCCGGTGGCAGTCTCTCGATGCTCTACCTAGAGAGCAAATGCCGGGACTGTCTTGCCGTTCTATGCAATAATACTCCCACATCATGAAGTTTACATACTAGTACTTGGACCTAAATACCTGGCCTTGATCTGTACAAGCAACAGACTGGAGGCAATGTACATAAACCGAGGCCCAAGCCAATGGCACTCTGCGGAGGTTGCTATGTGTGCTTTTTTTTTTTTTTTCCGGAGCACGGTCTGGCGCCGGCTAGTACGGAATATGCAGGTGGGTGACTTGTAGCGCCGTCCCGGTTGCACAGAGCCAGCGCCAGACCCCGGCCCCGAGGCGTCGAGGGCGTGTCGAGTCGTTTCGTTTCGCCTCGGTTTTCCTTGATTTTCCCGAGGCATGCTGTGATAATATTGTGTGCATACGGCAGATGGATTCAGCAGCAGCAACAGAAGAGATCAGACAGTCAGTCAGTCAGTCAGTTTTAAGAGACTCGCAGCGTACGAGTGTCAACATCCGCCCAGGCTGCGGGCCTTTGCCGAAGCCGTTGACGGCGATATACTAATGGATAACAAAAACCAAAGGCGAGAGGGCGAAAAGGAGGCGGCCACTCAGGACGCGCGCGCGACAGAGACACACAGAGAGAGAGAGAAACTGGAGTTGCCAGTCGGGTGGGGTGGACCCTTGGATTGTCCACGGAACAGCTCCATCATCAGCCTGTCCGCAGCCGGACGGATGCCGCCCAGCGAGCCACCTGGGGACGCGCCCTCCAAGACAGCCTGGACCCGTCCGTTCATTGATGTTTCCTGTCAGTCGTCTCCAGTGTCTGGTCCCCTGTTTGTCTTCCAAGTGTGTTGAGAGTGCCGGCACGTCTTGCGCTCCTTTGTCGTCACCCTGCAGCCAGCAGCTCTCACCAGGCAAGGCCCGAGACAAAGGGCGACGACGCAAGAAATGCATGATGTGCCGACGTGTGCAAAGCCTGTACGTACATACAAAACGTGCAGCCCCAGCAGACGAGCCGCGCATGGAGAGCCACATGGACCAAGGGCCGTGAGCCGACAAAGAGCTTGGGCGTCAGCCGCTGATCTCGCCTGTACCACACCGGTTGGTAATAGTACTAGTATCCATGGGCTGTGCCGCCGGCGAACAGCGTCGGTCCCGGCTCTTGTTTGCCTGCGAGAGAGCGTGCTATCTCCGGGAGGGTGCAATCACCTCTCGGGACTCGATACTTCTACTAATATCAAGACAAGCACCTCCGAGTACATATTACTACTACCTAGGTACTACTACTACTACTACTACTAGTATCATCTGTCTGCATGGAGGATGTTCCAGCACTCTTTCTTGCTCCCTCCTAGGGGGCTGGCCAAGGCAACATGAAGCTGTCGGTCGGTCGTACAGGAACAGGCAGAACCCGACAACTTGAACAAAAGACGCCACCCCACGACGCGCTTGTTGGTGGGCCCTCCGTGAGCTCCGATGATTGCGTCCAATTTCTGGCCCGCGCCTCGTCCCGCCTGTGGATTTGATTGTCTGTCAAGTCGGTCAGCGGGCGCGTCGACTCGAAGCCCCCCCTTCGAACCATGCTCCATGCTCCAATGCTCCATTACTCTCAGGGCGCCGGTCCCGGGTGTTGGTTCCTTGTGTTCGAGGGCGTCCAATGGCGGCGCATGTGCTGGGATTCTCGAGATGCCATGCCGCTCCCAGCAAGGCATCATTGATCCGTCGTCTGCACCAGGAAGCGCAACCTGCGTCTTCACCGATGGGGGATCCCATGCAGCTCATTCACGCTCGTACCATCGACCATTGCCCTACTACTATCTAATAATACTTCGCATTGTTGTGCTTTCCCTGGCACTTCTTGCAGCTCTCCAGCCCGGGTCCGCGAACATGTCAACAAGTAACATCAATCACTTGCATCCAGCTTGTGTGTCCCTGGTCGGTCAGTGTGCGGCTACGCTTCGGCTCTTCTTCTCGCGAACAGATTGCGGGCTAGCATCATGCAACTTTTGGCGCTCAATTCGCCCTCTTGATTCGCCCTCTTCTGGATTCATCTGGGATTAGCAGTTGCTGTTTCGCTCTATCACTGCTTCAGATGCGTTCCAACAGTGCAAAGCATGGGGGATTTCTTCACCCGCGCTGTGAGGATTGTTCGATTCTCGCACCATGTCTCTCTCTCTCTCTCTCTCTGCGTCAGATCATTCGCAGCATCATGCCACGCCCGGTGGACTAACACGCGGTTTCCAGACGACCCTCGCCTGATCGAGAGTTGTCTTTTGTTCCTGGTTGTCTTGCACTTTGGCTGACCTCTATTGTGAAGGGTTAATAATACTCGACAGCCCTCGTCCAGGATTTCGAAATAAGCTGCGACATGATCCGAGCCAAGGCGGCGATTCGGGCCGTGGCCGTGGCCAGCCCGCGGGCAATAGAAGCGGCTGTGGCAGATCGTAGATCCAAGCATAGCGCGTCGTTCCAGGAACCCGCATCGTTTCGGTCCCGGGCTCGTGTGTTACTTGGGTGCCAAGGTGCCTACCTCGCAGCAACACGAGGAAGCTCGCGCAGATTGATAAATGACTTCAAGTCGCATTCGCTAGTATTGGGCTGCTCTTATTGTTTCTATATGGGGTTTTTTTTTTTTTTTCACTCCCAAGCAAAATGAAGTGTGTGGCTGCAATTACTCTTCGAGGCAAGGGGCGCCATAACTGAACCTGTGAGATGTTTGCCCGTTCTGACCCCGTGCTCGGGAGATCCTGGGACTTGGTGGCGTTTGCCATCCGTGCCGGCGGCGGGTGTTTTGGAGGAGGGCCAAGAGAAAGGCTCCCCGTGCGTTTAGCCCTTTGGTGGAAGAGAGAGAACTTGCTGTTTGTTTCCTAGTGCAGTAGTTGATGGAAGTGAATTGATCACAAAGAAACTAAAGGGGAAGATGATTGCTCGTTTAATAGTCTCGGCTATCTCGAATTTTTCTTTAAGCTCGGCATTCTTACGATAAGCCTGGGGCTGATATTGTTATGATGACGTACCTAAGAAGAAGGCAAAGAGTAGGTTCAAACGCAGGGTAAGTCAATATAAGATTGGCTGAGGTCTAGGCAAGATGTTAGGCGGCTTGTACTGCCTCCGCGGTGTTTCACAGGTCATAGGCTGAATTACGTTGGTGTCTTATACGGGTCTGAAAGTCCGGATGCTTTGCTTGTGCTGGCTTGGAGCACTTACGAGTACCTAGGTAACCTGGCACTTATATTGTTTCAATTGTTAAACAAGAAATATCCTTTTGAGTTATTTCAGAAGACGTCCTGTTATTATCCATTGATACCTATGCTTCCAGGCTTAAATGACGTCCCTATTCATCCATGATATTGGTCTACCCCAGTTACATGTATGTCTCCCCACGAGAGATAACCTCACTTAGACAACCACCAAAGCCCGTCAAAACCCCAACCAAAATCCCACAGATACCCAATCAAACCTGATGCGCCGTCTCGCCGCTCGGCAAAGAAACAACATACTCGAGCGACAACTTGACGGCCTTGCCCGCATTCAGCGTAACATCCCAGCTCACCAGCCCTTCCTTCTTCAGCCTCGCCACGGCCTTGCCCCAGCCCTCGTCCTTGCCCTCCTTGCCAGCCTCGCCCGTCGGCACACCCGCGCCGTCCACCGCCAGGCCCCTCGGGTACGACAGCTCCACGCGCAGCTTCTCGTCCTCGGAAACAGGCACCTGGTCCAGCACCAACAGGCTCACGGGCCTTCCCCCGACGGCCCTCGTGTTGTGCAGCGTCATCGTCCGGACGTACACGGAGCTGTCCTGGTTCCCAAACAGGCCCGCCGTCGTGCGGCGCACCTCGGGCTTCGAGTACGTCACCTTGATGGCCGGGTCGACGCCCAGGCTGAGGCTAAACGACTCGCCGGAGCTGCATCGCGGGAGCGACGTCTTGCCCATAAAGGTCCCGTCGAGCGTCAGGCTGGCGCCGCCCTTGAGCAGCGCCATCTTGCTGTTGTTCTTGAGCTTCGCCTTGAGGTACGCCACGGGCTTGTACTTTGGCACCACGGTGTGGCTGAAGACGACGTTGGAGAAGGCGATGCGCGCGACGCGCTGCTTGGACCCGTTGTTCTTGGGCACGAGCGTCTTGAGGCCGGGCAGGTCGTATGTTGTTGTCAGGCCGGTTTCTTCCACCAAGGAGGCGTCGTAGCCGTCGTTGGGCTGGGCGTCTTCTTGGAGGAAGGAGTCGAAGTCGAAGTCGTTGAGAACGTTTTGCGATTGCTGTTGTCCCTGCTGCTGCTGTTGCTGTTGCTGTTGCTGTTGCTGCTGTAGAGCTTGCTGTTGCTGCAGTAAAGCTTGCTGCTGAGCCTGCTGCTGCAAAGCCTGCTGATTAGCAGATCCAAAACCTCCCGCTCCGAAGGATGATCCAAACAGCCCCCCTGCCGCCGGCTGAGCCCCGGATGACATGGAGCCAAATAGACCGCCTCCTCCTCGAGGCGCTGCCCCTGGAGCGACGGCAGATGGGCCAAAGAGACCGCCCGACTGTGGTGCAGCCATCGGAGCAGCAGGAGGAGGAGGAAGAGGGGGGGCAGACACCCTCTTCAGCTTTCGGTTGAAGCTTTGCTGCTGCAGCAACATCGGCGCCTGCTGCTGCTGCTGGGTACTGATCATCGCATACGACATCTCCTCGGCGCTGCGCGTGATGTCACCGTTGGTGTAATGGAGCTGGCCCCTGGACGCCAGCTTGATGCGCCAGGGGTTCAGCTTGGGGATGGTGTCGTACAAGCCGGAGAAGGTCGCCTGCGACGTCGACAGCGTCACCTTGCAGC
This sequence comes from Trichoderma reesei QM6a, assembly GCF_000167675.1. Classification (NCBI taxonomy): domain Eukaryota; kingdom Fungi; phylum Ascomycota; class Sordariomycetes; order Hypocreales; family Hypocreaceae; genus Trichoderma; species Trichoderma reesei. Next base: position 1,918,182 of record NW_006711148.1, read on the forward strand.
TCTTCCACGACTCGCTCGTCTTGTTGGTGAGCATGGCGTCAAAGTAGAGCGACGCGGAGGCATTCGTCGTCGACAGCTGGAGGTCGTAGCTCGGCGTCCAGTACGCCGACGCCGTGACATACGAGAAGGCGAGGTTGCACTCGACCGGACCGGCGTCGTCAGCTTCATCGCCGCCTCCTTCGGCTGCTGAAGGCGCCGATGGGATCTGGACAATGTCGGCGTCGCTGGACATGGAACCGCGGCGCGAGGTCATGGGCGTCATGATGGCGACCTCGAGGGTGATGCGCACGCTGTAGACGTTGAACGGCCAAAACTCCTGCTGCTCGTCGCGCAGGCGCTGGCGCTCTCTCCTGGCCTCGGCCTTGAGCCTGTCCTTGAGGGCCTTTTTCTTTTCCTTTTCCTTCCTGGCTCGTGCTTTCTCCTTCTTTTCCTTTGCACTGCGCTTGTCGTGTGCACGCTGTAGCTTGTTGACCCTCTTTTCGGCCTTTTCCACGTCCTTGCTGCGCTCCCTCTGTATGGTGTTGCTTGCAACCAGATCCGCAAAGGCCTTTGAGCGCTCGTGCTTGTACTGCTCGAGGATGGCCTGGATGAGGTCGTCGTTCTTCCGCTCGCTGAGCCTGCCCACTTCCTGCAGCATGTCCAGCCGCTTCTGCGCATTGCCCGCGTCGTCAGTGGCCCTCGCCAGCGCATCCGTAAGCTCCTGGAGCTCCTCCCGAGCCGACGTCAGCTCCCGGTCCTCTGCCCTGGCCTCGTCGCCGGATGATTCGTCGTCGTCGTCATCATCCGGCTCCGAATCGGATTCGAATTCAGACTCGGGGTAGACTTCACTGAAGCGCTGGCGGTTGGGCACGGATTCGACTTCGAGGTTGGTGATTGTCGCGGTGCCGTTGCTCTCGACTTTGAATGAGTCGGGGTCGACGGTCTGGCTGAGGCCGACGATGGTGACTTCGTTTGTGCCTCGCTGTGACATATTTGTCAGTGAAATTGGAACCTTTGGTATGGTGAGTAGGTGTTGGTGAGATGAATGTGGCTTACCTTGAGTTGGACGCCCTTGAGTTCTCGGTGGACCTGCGCCCTGGAGGGGAAGAGGGTGACGGAGGAGGTGTTGAGGTCGCTGACGAAGTATTCGAGCTTGTGGACAGTCTCCAGGTCGCTGATGGCGGAGACACCCATTTTGAAGGTACAGTATGTTGTTCAGTTCACCTGCTCGCCAATTACACTGTCAAGAGGGATTGCATATGAGAGCCTTTGAAATACTGCAAGCGACACCGATCCGCTTGTACAGCAAGCAATACTAGGTAGTTGCTAATCAAGGTTGTTCAAGTTGAGAATGCACGAAGCTCAGAGACGGATGATGGCCTCTTTATATATACGCACATCTGCCAAGAGATCATACGTTATGACGCTTTCCCAGCCGCAGCACCATGCAATGCAATCGATTCATCCGTCCTTCAACCAGCCAACCAACCAACCGAGGCGCATCTCCATCAACTAAACACAACAGCAAAGCTGCCCGGCTCAAAGCTAAAGCAGATTCTCATGCGCCTAGCAAACAGGCTGCAGCGCAGGCAGACGCGGGGCAGCGGCGTGTAAGTGCATATCAGAGTCACACACATTGATGCCTGCTTCGTGTTTGTGCTTCCCGATTCGTTGCATCTCCCGGCTGCCACGTCGTCCTTGTTGATCAATTATAATAGTATGAATGCGACGCAGTAATTAGTTGAATAGGTAGTAACTGGCCGAATGAGAGGTGCCTGGACTTTCGAGAGGTCCCTGCATGCGGCATTGCTTGGGAGCCGTGATGATACATACTGTACTCCATACGAGTCTGAAGAGCGTTAAAGTGGCTACATGGGCACTAGTAAACCGATCGTCAAAGCTGCCAAAAGGTGGCATGGATGGTCGAGTAGCAGCCGGGGGGTCCGCTTTAGTCTGAGCTGAAGTGGCTGAGCCGGAGGGGATGCATATTACATCAATACAACATTTATGGTCGTTATCCGAGGTGCTACTATTATGTCTATCTATTGATGTTGAGTTTGCAATATGGCCTGATTTTCTATGGCTTGGTATCAATGGGACAACGGTATAGATAGCCATGATGAACCCGGCTTTGATTCGACAGACACGACCAAGTCTATACGAAAAACCTAATCCAGAAACAAAGGGGTTTAGGGGTAAAATCTTCACAAGGTGCACAGACTGCTCTTGGCCAGGAGACGTGGGAATGCACTTACATATACATACTCACATGTCGGTGAGGGCCTTTTCAGGGTGAGGCGGTGCCGGTGTATGGAGTCCCTGTGGGGGGGGAACAAGTGAAATCGTATGTAGCATATCCAACGTTACCTTATGAAGAGAAACCCTTCAAGTTCGAACTGAATCAATTGACTGGAGTCAAACATCCAACCATGCACCACCAATGTATTCATTTTCAGCTTCAGCTTCAGGTGTCAGCCACCATGTACCGACACAATGACGGCATCCCGCCTACACGCATCAGTGACAGCCACCGCCTCGCTCAATTGCATAACAGCTAATACGGGATGATGCCAAGCCCCCACTATTACCCGCCTCAGCTTGGTCCGGGGTCCGTGTCCAGCTTGGCTAACGAAATAAAATCGCAGCATGCAATAACTTCAAGCTTGACCCTGTGCATCATCTGCCTCATTATTACCAGCCACCCCCAAACCGACCGTCGCCATACTACTGCTATCCTCTTCCCAACGCCGCTGAAGCTCTGCCCCAAGCCCATCCATCTCCCAAGCCGTGAACTCTTGCCCGTCTTCTCTTCGCTTCTCCTCTGCTGCTGCGTGACATAGAAACCTCCATCATCGCCAGACCATGGATCCCAACACGCCCTTGAAGGAGCTCGACCCGCAGCCCATTGACTCGCCCGTGTCCAGTAGACCCTTTGGCATCACGACGGCGCCGCCCACGACGACGCTGCCCATGCGCCCGGCCATGGACCACCAACAGCAGCAGCAGCAGCAGCAGACGAACCACCCGAGCGGCATGGACCTCCCCAGGGCGACGCCCGTCTCGCGCTCCGCCGAGTTCAAGCCCAGCGACTTCCCGCCAAAGCCCAACGACTACGCACCCAGGGCCGCCGTCGCCAGCGACTATCCCAAGGCGCACGACTTCCCGCCGCGGCCGTACGAGTACCCGGTCCAGGTCGCGCGGCCGATGCAGCAGCTGCAGTCGCCGTACAAGCCCGCGGTGCCGCAGCTGGGCCTGGAGGACGTCAAGGCCAGCTGCCAGCGCAACCTCAAGCACCTCATGTACCTGCAGAACCAGCGGCGCGCCTTTGGCTACTCGTCGCAGGCCGTCGATCTGGAGTGGCAGATTCGCGGCCAGACGGGCGTCTTGATCGGCGAGCTGCGGACGCTGCAGGACGGGGTCCGCCGGATGGTCAAGGACGCAAAGAACCACCGCTGGCGACGATGGTTGTTTGGAGGCATCCTGTAAGTCCTTCCGTTTCCATGCTTCATCTCATCTCGTCTCGACTCGTCTCGTCTCGTCTCATCTCATCGTGGGGGTTGTGTAAAGAAAAAAACTAAACTGCATCTCATCAGCGCAACCTTCATCCCTGCCGTGCGCAAGCTGTTTCGCCGCGGCACAGACGCAGAGTCGCTGGTCTCGTCCAACAACACCGAGTACGCGTTCCGCAAGTCAAAGGGCCTCCTGCAGCGGATCAAGGACTCGGTGCTCGGCCACGGCCGCCTGGCGAGCATTGCCTTTTTCGTCTTCTCCGTCCTCTACGTGTTCCAGAACGAGGTGACGCTGCGGGTGGCCAAGACGGTGCAGAAGCGCCTCAAGAAGCTGTCGCAGCGCCTCGAGTACAGCAGCCAGGAGATTGAGGAACGGGACCTGAAGGCGCTCGAGGGATGGAGATGGAGGGTGATTCTGTGGTGAAGCCGAGTGAAGCAGCCGAGGTGGGCGGCTTGGTGCCAACTCGCCGGTGAATTGGCTGTGAGAAGCGATGATGACGAGATATATCCTACTAAAGGTGCATGATGTTAACGAAGCGTGTGCTTAAAGCGCAACCCGGTTTGGGCCACCCGCGTTTCTCTTTCTATGTTTTCTTCATACCACATTGTAGTCTGGCAATTTTAATTTTCTTCAATTCTTCAATTTTTTATCGCCTCTACACTGCTCATGGAGACCTGCAACTCTTCGGTCAAGCGTGACTTTACAACAATGGGCGGTGATGAAGATGCGTCGGGTCGCCCTCCGCCTCCGCCTCCTGCCAAAGCTGGGAGGGGATCCCATCGACACCTGGCCAAGGAATCGAAAGATGCCTATTTCCGGAATCTCTACACAAAAGCACCCGACTTCAAGGCGATGGCTCACCTGGACCCGGAATTCGCAGCCGTGTTTGTTGTGTCCCTCCCATGGCTCGAATGGCCATGCTAACGTGAGAATAGCGTCAAGGGACGAGACCTCAACTTTAACGACCCAAAATCCGTGATGCAAATCACCAAGTCTCTTCTCAAAGTAGACTTTGATCTGAAAATAGAGTTGCCAGAGGATCGACTATGTCCTCCTGTGAGAGAGACCCCCCCTTTTTCTGGTGTGAAATTGAGTCTAACAGGGAGGCCAGGTTGCAAATAGACACAATTATATTCTGTGGCTCAAGGACCTGTTGGACACGACATCATACGACGAGCCTGGCGGGAAAGCCGTAGGGCTGGACATTGGCACCGGGGCGAGCTGCATATACCCGCTGCTTGGATGCGTCCAGCGTCCGTGGTCATTCATTGCAACCGGTGCGTTTTTCCTTCTGGCTCTACCGTTTACCTCACAGCCGTACTAACAGCTCTGAAAGACATTGACGACAAAAGCCTGGAGTGGGCCAGAAAGAATATCAAGCTCAACGACCTTGAAAGCCGAATCCAAGTCATCAGCCGCAAGCCGGACGACGCCCTCATCCCACTAGAAGACATCAAAGTCGACTCCCTCGACTTCACCATGACCAACCCGCCCTTTTACGAATCCGAAGAGGCAATGGTGAAAAGCGCACAAGAAAAGTCCCGCCCGCCATTCACCGCATGCACCGGCGCAAAGGTCGAGATGGTGACGCAAGGCGGAGAGGTGGGCTTCATCGAGCGCATCTTCCAAGAGTCGCTCGTGCTGCGCGAGCGCGTGCGCTGGTACACCGCCATGGTGGGCTTCTTGTCCAGCCTCACGCGTCTGATAGACAAGCTGAGGGAGCACAAGATTGACAACTACGCCGTCACCGAGTTTCAGCAGGGCAACAAGACGAGGCGGTGGGCGATTGGATGGAGCTTCGGCCCGTTGCGTCCTGCACAACACGTCGCGAGAGGGACCAAGGCGGCTTTGTCAAAGGGGATCCTGCCGGGCATCACAGAGTATGTTGCTTTCCAGATGCCGCTCGGCGGGAGCATTGGTCTCTTTGCGGAGAATCTGAGCAGCGCCGTTGGAGCACTAGATCTCATGTCCTGGGACTGGGACAGAGAGAAGCTCCAGGGCGTCGGAAGGGCAGTGGACAAGGTCTGGGCCCGGGCGTGGCGGCGGCGGAAGAAGCGCGAGGCGGAGGCGGGCGAACAAGGAAAGGGTGAAGACAAGGCGACGGAGCAGGTGTGCACGTTTGGCTTCCGCGTTGCCGTGAAGGTTTCGCGAGAGCATGTCTCTGTCGAGGCGCGGTGGCTGGAAGGGCACGATGAGTTGGCTTTTGAAAGCTTCCGCGGGTTCTTGAAGAGTGCGTCGGAGAAGGCCGCCAAGGACATGAAGGAGAAGGCCGCCGAGCACGGGGAGAAGGCCGCCGAGCACGGGGAGAAGGCCGCCGAGCACGGGGAGAAGAACTCTGCCATCTGATCTATTCAAGTCTATTCATATATCCTCTCTCACTGCAAGCCAAGTCAATACAAGAAGCACCGTCTTTCTATATACATGAGCATCCATCCCCAAGCGATTCAAGGCAAATGCTTATCAAAACCCGCCTCCACAAGCCTCTTCCCCGCCTCCCAGACCTCGTCCGGAATCTCCTGCTCAATCTGAAACCCCCGCGCAGGATACTCTTTGATCCTCACCAGATCCCCGACCATGATACTCGTCACCAGCTCCCGCGGATTCCTCGCATCAGGATACTCGCCAAAGCTCAGGTCCGGCGAAGACACGGTAAACAGCGTCCGCTGATCGGGCCACTGCTTCCGAAACGTCGCATACGTCCGCCTCTCCATGTACGGCTTCTGCACAAGCACCAGGCTCCGCTTCAACTCCTCCAGCAGCCCTTTCTCGCGCAACATGTCATACGTGAAGCGAACGTTTTCGCCCGTGTTTCTCGCGCGCGGCTCGACGATGATTCTGTCGTCGGGGACGCCCATTTCGCGCGCAATGGCCGCGAAGACTACCGCTTCGGGCTCGGCAAAGAGACCCTTTGTCAGGACGCCTGAGTCTCCCGAGAAGATGAGGTAGGGCGCGATGCCGTCGAGGTAGAGCTGGGCTGCGTGGGCGGCGATGCGCGTGTCGAGGCTGCAGAGGCAGAAGATTGCGGAGGCGGGGCGGAGGGGAAGGTTCATTTTGTGGTAGTTGTAGACGAGGGTTGCGTCTTTGTGGATTTGGTCTGTTTGTGTCATTTTTTTTTTTTTTCAACTATATGTTTCTTGTGTGAATGTATTGGTGAGTTCTCTGTTGGAGCGGTTGGGGGCGTGTGTAAGTAGGAAGTTGGGTATGAAAGGATATGTGAGGCTTCACCCGGATATAAGAGCTTAGGTGGGGGGTTTGAGTGCATGTGCTGTATAAGCGGCTTATGATTATACGGATTCGCAACTTGATAGAGCATCTTGTGGACACTCTTTTGGAGATGATGAAGATGTTTCGAGAGGTATATTGTTGTTTATACAATATTCCCCGGGAAACCGTTGATGAGTCGATGCTTCAAGTGTACATGTAGCGATATCTTGCCCGGATATTGAGAGATCCTCACTTATATACCTGGTCGCCATACACATATACAACTGCCACATGGTCAGCTTCAATGTCAGGATAAGCGATTGGTAACTTTTATACCTTATTTAGAGACTGGAGAAGATTTACACTGCACAGGTATAGTCCATAGTCTAGAGTACTCCCTAATACTTGACAGTCTTCACCAGCTACCTACCTGACTAACATGACGATCCTCCCATTTAGCCGGATCTACCTACATACACAACTCATCCCATCAACTCCTCAAAACTTCACAACCTCCAATCTCATCAAGCCTCACAACCTCATATACCTCCCTTCACCTCAATCAATCACATATCATAATCATCACCATGGCCAACTCACACACCTCGGACCGCGAAGCCCTCACCTCCCGCATCCTCCCCCAAATGACCCTCTCCTCCGGCCTCTCCCCCCCCCCCTCCTCCTCCTCCTCCTCCTCCTCCGCCCACGACTCCGCACTCGACCGCTTCAGCATCGCCGGCAACGCCGTCATCACAGGCGGCACCGGCGCCATCGGGCTCGTCGTCGCCCGCGCGATCCTGCAGCACGGCGCCTCGGGCCTGATGCTGCTCGACCTCAACGTCGACGCCTCATCATCCCAGCTCGCCGTGCAGGCGCTCCGAGACGAGTTCCCGCAGGCTTCCATCGCAGCTCGCTCCGTAGATGTGACGGACGAAGATGCCGTCAACGCAGCCATTACGGAAGAAGCGGTTCAGTCCCTGGGCTCCGTCGACATGCTCGTCTGCCTCGCGGGCATCGTGTCCTGCTCGCACGCCCTGGACACGCCCATTTCCACCTGGCGCAAGGTCCTCGACGTCAACACCACGGGGGCATTCATCTGCGCGCGCGCCGCCGCCCGCGCCATGGTCTCGCAGGGCACGGGCGGGCGCATCGTCCTGACGGCGTCGATATCCGCGCACAGGGTCAACTTCCCGCAGCCGCAGGCCGCGTACAACGTCAGCAAGGGGGCGCTGCTGATGCTCAAGAGCTCGCTGGCGGCGGAGTGGGCGCGGTACGGCATCACGGTTAATAGCGTCAGCCCGGGGTACATGGACACGGTGCTCAACGAGGGCGAGGGGCTGGCGGCCGCGAGGAGCATCTGGAACGAGAGGAATCCGATGGGCAGGATGGGGTTGCCGGAGGAGGTGGCTGGGGTGGTGGTGATGATGCTGAGCCGGGCGGGGAGTTATCTGAACGGGGCGGATGTTGTTGTTGATGGAGGGGGGCATGTGTTTTGAGCCCAGCAGAATAGTGAAGTTGATGGTTGATGTGCGTGGTGTTGGGAGATTGTGTGTCCTGTCTGATGTGTGTGTATCAACCTGTAGACGCTCCAGAAGATATTGATAACAGTGACATTCCATGATACATGTACCATTCACCACCAGACATGTTCGATCAAACCATCCAAGCTGATTCTTTCCCTGCAAACGACCTGCCCATGAACTCATCTCCATGTCATGCCATCTCATGACTTATCGATGCCAAACTCCTTCAACGTGTAATACCAGCAAAGTCCATCAGACAGCCACGTGGGCTCACCATTAGCCATGACTTACCTATGGATAGGTATTGGCTAGCCAAGCCCAAGCCCAAGCCAAACCTCAGGAACAAACACATCAACACCAAACAGGTACAGGTTTCAAACAATAGGTAATAATATATCGATCGCGCTTGGACCTGGCAAATGCAGGGTCCTCCTGTTCACACTCGAGTTGATTAGGCGAGATGCATCTCATTCGAGCGCTTGTTTAAACGCCTCATGCCCATGCTCGCTCGTTTGAAATTAGCCGTCCTTTGTCTTTTCGCCAGCGAACTCCATAGATTCAGATTAGCAGCTCTCGGTAGCAAAGCTCGCTTAGCAACTTGATCAAATCTCATCAAATCTCATCAATCTCTTTTGTTTCATTCAACATGAGACTCGTCCCCCATTCGACAGTCAATACCATCTCATACACGACTCATTCAGTCCACGTTTTATAATCAATACAATGCTTATCACGGGCTACAGTTCCTAGCTCACGAGTTTGGTCACACACACACACTACATGTAAAGCCTCCACCTTACCTTATCGTATCCCCCCAAACGACCAACTCAACACCAAGCATCTCCCCCACGTGGCCCATCACCAAACTCCCTCCGCGATTCTCTACAAGTAATAACCGACGACTTCAACCCAATCTCTCCACGCTTCCCGTCCTGCCGCATGCAGCAGCAACATGCACCCATTTCCTGCATTTCACACGTGTTCCCCCTTGGTCCCATGCATGGCTCCCTCTAGCTCCCTCGTCATACATACAGCGAGTAACACGACGAAAAAAAACAAGGCGTGCACTGCTGTGCCGTTGGAAAGATGAGCGCTGGGGTGAAGGGGAAGCCCGTCATCTGCCCGAATTCGCGCCTCCGATTGGCTCGTTGCAACTCGACGATGGCGGATCTTTGGAAATCAAGGGAGCCTGGTTCGAATAATCTCATCCGTCATGTCCCTCAATACCTAGTTGTACCTGTAGCGAGATCCAGTAATGAGCGGCATGTTCATGGATCATCCGTTCGCGGCACTTCGTAGGCGGGTTCGGTTCGCATCGAGAGAATCCCCCCCTCAAAAACACACAACCATCCATTTCCATATACTAATTGAATAAATAACACCACCATTCACTTTCTTTTTCCTTTTCTTCCTCTAAAACTTTTCATCCAAAAAAAAAAAAAATCACCTCATTTCTCTGCAGCTTCCAGCATCTTCGCACCTCCTCACCACAGACCCTCACCGTCTCCGCCGCCTTTTGCCCAATCCATCTCTTGGCCAATGGACAAAGTCACCCTGTTGACGTCATCTCGGCTCGAGCCCACCGCCGGCTTCCGGCCCCACTCGTCCATCATCGTCGCTCTTGGAAGCCTCTTGACCGTCGCTGCGCTTCCCCTTGCCCTTGAATATCAGGCCCGCCTCGCCCGCCTCTGCTCCTCCATCTCTCTTCGTGTCTACAACATACTCGTCTCTCTGCACGTCTATACAAATACAATCATCGTCGTCGTCGTCTCTCTGCAAGGCTATTACTCCTTCTTCATCTCGCGTGCCCTGCTCCTCGCCTCGTCCTGCGCCGGCAAGCATCTCCTTTCTCATGCCTTATTCGCCTCGCAGTCCTTCCTCACGCACGCATCCGCCATGTTCTCAAAGACCGTAGTCGACTTCTGGCAGTCCAGGAGGATCCAGAAAATCCGCGCAAAGCTCTTTTACGAGTTTGCAGTCTTCATCCTCGGCTGCGGCAACGCCTTCTTCCTCCTCGTCTTCTGGCCTGGCTGGATCTTTCTCGGTGCTGCCGTCCTTGCTCTGAGGCAACTCGCCGGCTGATTTGACTGGTCAATGAATCAAATCGATTGAGTGACAAACGCTCTCGCAACACCTCATCAAGAGACAAAGAGAACCACCTCCAGCTCCACACGACCAGCGGCAAACGGCCGGTTCTCGGTTACTCGACGCTGCTCCATCCTATGAGCTCCAGTCTCACTACTCACGCCTACACTATCCGACCTCTTCACTTTGCAAAGAAAAACGTGTTACCGCCGTTGTCTTTCCGAATCTGCGTCGAGTAATCCATCTCCGGATCAAACTCCTGCCACGTGCTGGCCGGGTAGATGTGCTTGTGCCTCTCGTACCACCTGCGATCCACCACCTTTGTCAGGGTCGGGTCCTCGTTGTACCCTTCCAGCGTGGAGATGTCGGGCTGTCGCGCTTTGGCCGCTGCAGCCTTCTCAGCCGGAGTCACCAACACACCACCGCTTGTACCGTCCGAGTCGTCGGTCGAGCTTGGTCGGATCGGCGCTTCGGCGCTGTAGTCGAAGAGGCGCTTGCCACCGGGCCCGGTGGTCTTGTTGACGATGAAGTAATAGAAATCGTAATGCTGGTACCGGTATCAGCATATGCCTGCATACGACAAGCGATAGACGGGAATACAATGGCTGCATAGAAAGGGAGGGGGGGGGGGCATAGAAGGAAGCATAGAAGGAAGCATAGAATAGAGTGGAGGATAAATCAAACGCATCAACGGAATAGATAGACAAACAAGACTCACATGAGGAATAATGACAGTCCCTCTCACCAGCATCAAATCGTCCACACCTGCTCTCGCCCATGCTCTCTGTGCATTCGTCTGCTCTCCAACACCCAGCTCCGCGCCGACCTTGCGGCCCTTGTCCAGAAACACCCAGACAAAGTCGCCCTTTTTCATGCGGACCGTCCCGCCGGGGATGTTGGCGCCGTCGTAAAAGACAAAGGGTATCGCAATCTCGGTGTTCTTGACGGCCTCTTGCAGGGCGACAAACTCTCGCCGCAGCGCCTCTCGCTCCGCAGCCTCCTTGCGCAGCGCCGCCTTGGTCACGGCCTTGGGGATCACCCCAACCGCCGCATTGGCCTTGATCTTTGCCCTTTTCTCGCCGCCCGACGCCGCGTCCTTGTCGCTCGAGGGCTCCGTCGAAGCGCCGCGCGCGCTCACGCTCACAGCTTCCGATTCCGCAGCAGCAGCAGCATCCTCCTCCTGCTCGTCATCGTCGTCGCCAAAAGACAAGAGCTTCTTGCCCGGGTTCTGCTTCGCCTTCTTCTTCTTGGCCTTCTTCTTCAGCGGCCCGGAATCGGTGCCGGTGCCGGTGCCGGCGGCGGTGGTCGAGTCACTGCCAGCGTTGTCAGGAGTGCCAGTCTGCGAGCGGTCCGGCAGTTTTGAAGTAGAAGAAGATGACGTGCCTGAGAGCGCGGCCTCGCGGGCCTCGCGCTCCTGCTGCTCGAGGACTTCGGCGCGCCGCTTGCGGAAGTCGGAGAGCGCTACGAGGCCGACTGTGTGTGTCGACAGGCGCTCGTTGGTCGTCTTGTTCTGGGGCGTGAAGCGCGAGGCTTGCTGGTTCGACATGGCGGGCGGTTCTTGGTTGATTGATTGGGGGTTTGGAGGTGGGAAGGGTGGAGGTTTTGTGCTGGAGGTTGTTGCGCTACAGGCGATTTGGCTGCTGCTTATCGGTAGCTTTAAGTTGTTATCAGAGTGTTACCGTGCAGGTCTATGCGGGTTGACACTGTGGCGAGGCAGCTTCATGTCCATCGTGATACCCTGGATTTCACTGTACGTAGATGTGGTCACATAAAGCAAAGAGGGCTCGACTGTGCATCATGATTCTGGAACCGAATAGTTGTAGAGAATCATCATCTATGGAAGCTTGGTTCCCTTACGTGTCGCCTGTCCCACCTGCGAATTCGTCGTGTCCTCTGCATATCTCTTGTACACCTCGATATACTTGTCCTCCTCGCTCCATGTATTCTTGACGCTTGGCCGATCCTCAATCGCCTTCATCCACGAGCTCCATCTCGTCCACACATTCCCCTCACCACCCTCCCCTGGGATCTGAAGCCCGCCAGGCTTGTAGTGATTGATCAAAAACAGCCTCTTCGCCCAAGGCGCCAAGCTTATGTCCACCAAGCTTATGTCCCTCCCCAGGAACCACGGGCCCTCAGGATCCATCTCCGCCACCAGAGTCTTGATGTGCTTGTGAAGCTCTTCGCGTGCCTCGTCGATAGAATAGTCCTTCTCAGGCGTGTGCTGCAGGAACTTGTAAAACGCCGGAATGATCCTCGAATTGACGTGATCGATCCACAGCCTCGCCCTGGCCCTCTGATACGGATCCCCCGGCAGCAGGCGAGGGCCGTGCTGGGCCTCGTCTGCGTACGCCTCGTCGAGGTACTCCATGATGATGGAGCTTTCAAAGAGCGGCTTCTGCTGCGTCCCCGCGGCGTCGACGGGCACGCCCAGCGTGGGCACGAGGCCGCGCGGGTTCAGCTTGAGGAAGTCTGGCTCCTTTTTGTAGGGGTTGATCTCGATGTACTGGTACGGGATCTTCTTCTCCTCGAGCGTCATCCAGGCTCGTTGGACAAAGGGGCAGAACCAGCCTGCGTAGAGCTTGAGTGGCTGTTCGTCTGCGTGGCGAGCTACCAGTTGAGCGGCAGCGCCGCTGGCTGCTGAGTGAATCGAAGTGTCGACGCTGCCCATTCTGTGATGTGTTTGAAATGAGTCTCTTAACTGAATTGATGTAGAAGAATGTCAGATGTTCTGCTTATTTTCAAAGAAAAGGAAGATGAAGACGAAGGCGAGTTTGTCGTCAAGATGTCCAGATCCCATGACGTTATCTAATACTCGCACCCCGCGTGGCGAACCTCCACTGCAGAGCCTCATACCTAGATACATGTAGTACTACCATATGAGTGCAAACTAAGCGACCTTCAGGCAACCACAAAAAGGTAGCTAATCTATGTGTAAATATCAATTCATAAACGTCTCTGCAGTCTTGGGTTGCGTTTGGATGATATCGTAGTTTACAGATCTCAAGATTGGGATTGCTTGCTTGGTCTAAATCCTCAGCGTCACGGGAGCTGCGATATCCGTCACAGCGTGGATAGCCTTAGAATCTGGATGCTACAGTGAATCTCATTCTTCCCTTTGAAAGAATATTCACCGTTTTTTTACTGAATCATCATACAGCACTTACCCACTCATGTCGTGACAGAGCACATCAACTTATAGACCGAGAGAGAACGCAAGACTGCAACCACGAAATCATTCAACGGTTCAAGCAAGATCGCAACCGACGTAGCACGTTCATCTACCCAATCCCAATTCCTCCTATCATGCTCCGAGATGGTACTTTGAAGCTCCCTGCATGATGAAATTTCAGCCTTTATATCTACCACAAGCCAAATGTCTTACCCATACCGAGTCGACTCGAGACATTTGAAGGCCTCCCGCTTGGGTGGCCCACAACCCCATATCCAGGCCTCGAGTGAATGTTGTCGACCCGTTTGCTTGAAGCCCTCCAACCATTGGTCAAAGAGCTCTTATTTACCTTCAATTGTTGGATCAGGAAGCCTTTGTTTATCTTAACTGATTGCATCTCTTCATCCTCATTCGGGTCTCAGCTCCTGCTCTTGAGTCTACATCTCAACATTCCTGTGCTCCATCGAGGACCTGCAACTCTGTCCCTGCGCTCGCAAGGTGTTCGACACAATGGGCTCTCCGCCATCAACCTCGAGCAGCGGCTCGTCTTCTTCAGCCTCAATTAGCAGCTCGCCCTCCGCCGGTTCTGCATCCAGCAAAGACTTGACTCTCGCTGCTCACCTGTCCCTGCTGAGCCTGGACGACGGCAACGAGGACGCAGAGGAGCTCGCAGCGACCCCCGTGTTCACTCAGGCCGTTCTCGAATACGGCACTAACCTCAAGGCAAATGGCAAGGAAGAAAGCATTGCCCAGTATGGCCTTCTCGCCGGTATCCTCGAAAGCAGCAACGCCCTGAAGAACCCTTCCGAAACCCACGAGAAGGACATCCGTCTCTTCTTCAACACGACTGCTCCCTCCAGCGTCTTCATATGCGGTAGTCAGGGGTCTGGCAAGAGCCATTCCCTGAGCTGTCTTCTCGAAAACTTCCTCACCCAGTCAAAGGCCAACGTGCTGCCTCGTCCGCTGACAGGCATCGTCTTCCACTACGATCCGTTCGGTGGCTCGCCTTGCGAGGCGGCCTATCTGTCGTCGGCCAAGGACATCTCTGTGAGGGTGCTTTGTGCTCCAACCAACATCAAGGACATCAAGGTATGTGACAAGACGTCTACATGACTCGAGCATTCATCTCATGTCTAATCACCTCTTTGTAGGCAATATACTCTCACTTGCCGCAAGTTGTGGTGGAGGAGCTCCGTATCAACCAGTCGGACCTCGACACGCGCAAGATGATGGAGCTCATGGCCGTCAGCTCCGTGCAGGGCAGCATCCCGCTGTATCTCCACGTCGTCCAGCGCATTCTCAAGGACCTGCGCATTGAGGAGCAGTTGAACGGCACAACGTTCAACTACAGAGAGTTCAAGAGTCGCCTGACGATTGACGCAGCTCTGGCCCCTGGTCAACTCGGCCCTCTTCAGCAGCGTCTCGACAACCTCGAGAGCTTCATGGTACGGGAGCAAGTGGTCAAAATTGCAAACAAGAAGGCCTTGCAGAGCCAGGGCAAGGGAAATAGCTGGGAATGCAAGGCAAGCCTTCACACACACACACTCTTGATCAATACAACAGGCTAACAAGATATATATTGCAGCCTGGCCAACTCACCATTGTGGACCTCTCGTGTCCCTGCGTCACCGAAGAGACGGCCTGCTCGCTCTTCAACATCTGTCTCGACCTCTTCCTGCAACACCGAGCAGACGCCGGCCTTGTCATTGCCCTCGACGAGGCCCACAAGTACATGACGGACACTGTCGAGAGCGCCGTCCTCACGGCAAAGCTCTTTGAGAACATTCGCGTCCAGCGCCACTTGGGCATTCGAGTCATCATCTCGACGCAAGAGCCGACAATCTCGCCAAAGCTGCTCGACCTGTGCTCGACCACAATCGTCCACCGCTTCACTTCGCCGGACTGGATGCAGGCTTTGAAGAAGCATCTAGCCGGCGCCTCCATCGTACCGTTGGACGAAGTTTGCAACGACGACGATGACGATGATGATGATGATGACGACGACGACTTTGACCGCAAGGTTGTCAAGTTGCCCCTCACTGCCAACGAGCTCACAACAGAGCTCTTCACCAAGATTGTCGCTCTGCGACGTGGCGAGGCTCTGCTTTTCTGCCCCTCGGCCATCATTGACGTGCGTCGAAGCGTGACCAAGTCCGAGAGGAACTCCATCGCAAACGGCGACGGCGTCAAATTGGAGGATAACGATGAGAAGAAGCAAAAGAGACACCCGCAGCTCGTCAAGTTGTCTCATGGACACCTAAAGATTCGGGTGCGTGAGAGGGTCACGCGTGATGGTGGACGCAGTGTTGTAGCTCGTTGAGGTTGAATGTTTTGCACAGAGTCGCCTGTAGTATAGAGCATGTCGACTCTAGGGAGTTAGAGTCCGATTGATTGTTTTGCAGAGAATCATACCAATAGACCGGGTTATGGCATAACAGGTACTCGTGTTTACCAGAAAATATATCTACAACAATATACATACGTGCCTAATGGCCACGCCCTCAGTCATACCGTGCATCAGCCATGAGCGCCGTCATATCAAAGTTGAACAGATTCTGCAACACCACATCATCCATCACGTCGAGACTCATCTGGTACGGATCCGCCTCACCGACATACTGCAGCGGCGCTCCCACAGACGACATGTACGCCGTGCCTTCGTCCGCCCTCTCAAGCGGATCCCCGACCTGCTGGTCCGGAAGCGACGCCTCCTCCATTGTTGCAGTTCGTTGCTGTTGCTGTTGCTGTTGCTTCTTCGTCGTCAACGCCATCGACCTACTCGTGCGCCTCTGATTTCGTGACGCAAGCCGCTGCATGTACGTCCGCGCAGCCTGCTCTCCGCCAAAGATGAATCCAATCTCCGCCACAAGCCCATCTGCGTCTGCATCTGCCTCTGCATCTTCATCTTGCCCCGAAGCTGAACCCAACCCTTCACTCCCCATATCCACAAGCCTCAGCATCTTGAGAAGAACCCGTCTCCCACGACTAGCCACAGGGGAGACACAGCCCTGGTCCTCCACCATCCGCAAATCATCAGCCATGTCCCGAATCTGCTGCCGTGCATTCGCAATCGGCAGCGAGCCCTCCACGAGAAGCAGCGCCGTGACTGTCACCGCAACGGAAAAGATCTGATACGCCTGCGGCAGGAACTTTTGCAGCGAGGTAGGCGATCGATTGGTTCGGATGGAGGATCTGTACACGGCCATTGCGTCTTCTGCCGCCTCGATGCACTTTGTCCATGAGGAACCGACGCGGGATGCTAGGAAGGGACGGTACATGCGTATGCGCTGCGTGCTGATGCATGTCCATATAATGTGATTTTGCCACACGAGTATTTCGCCGAGAGGCTGCGGAAGCAAGGGTGGCCTGCCGTCGGGATCGAGCTGGAAGAACCAGGGGTAAGACTTGGTGATGCTGAGGACCTCGTCGTCAAGCTTGCAGATGGCCTCGTAGGAGCGCGCGTCTTCGGCGCTGCTGTGGCAGAGATGGTGATTCATGAGCTTGAAGAAGCGAGCTCTGAAGATGTTGAGCATCATGATGGTCGGTTCATCGTGGGGGCGTGGCTTGACGAAGGAGTCTGTGATGTCGCTGTCGTTGCAGTTGAGTGGCAGGGGGACGCCCGGAGACTCGAGCCGTATCAGGGGAGGACGATTCAAGCAGATGGACTGAAACCTGAAAGCCAGACATGTTAGGTTTTTTTGGCACTTTTATATCACTTGCATAGGGAGGCTCACTTACGTATCGGAGTCGACGAGATCCCACCATATCCGATGCCTCATCTCCTCCTCCAGCGTGCGAGACGGAGTCACATCCCTATCCAGCCCAAGAGTCTGCGCAGTTCTCACAGCCTGCCCCAACCGTCTATACAATCAATCAGCACACACACACACACACACACACACATACTCTCCATCACTCCAACGTCTCGATTGCCAACTTACGAGTTGAGCGCACCAATCCCGTTGGTCGCATACCAGTAAAACTGCGTAATCGCAAACGTCTGAAGCTGCACCACACAAGGCCTCGCCTCATAATCACCCGCCAGCAACGCCTGATGCGACGCCCTGTGCCACACGTGCGCAAGATCCCGGATCGACTCCCGCGGACACCCGAATATCTCGACTGCCCCAAGGGGAACATAGAGAGCGCTGACGGAGATGATGGTAAAGACAAGCGCCGCGAATATAAAGTCCAGCTCGCGGTCTGGAGCGACGTCCCAAAACTCCTCCTCGTACCTGTGGCGGAAAGACGGCACGTGCGTGATCTGGAATATCCAGTTGATGTGGTCCAGGTAATAGTTGAGCAGCAAATCGCACATGGACCGCGAGGGCAAGGCGGAACGCAGCTGCGTCTCCCAGTATCGCCTCCTCGAAGCTCCCTCCATCATGTGCCAGAGCCCCGACGGCTGACCGGCGCTCTGAACCTCAGCGAGGAGCTGCGGCAGCGAAGACACGGGGATGGAAGTCGTCTTTGCATCAAAACCGAGAGATTGGAGAAAGAAGGCCGTCGTCTTCTGTGGCTCGTC
Organism: Trichoderma reesei QM6a; assembly: GCF_000167675.1. NCBI lineage: Eukaryota > Fungi > Ascomycota > Sordariomycetes > Hypocreales > Hypocreaceae > Trichoderma > Trichoderma reesei. Next base: position 1,936,180 of record NW_006711148.1, read on the forward strand.
GCCTCCAGGCACCCGATCGAAGCTGCTCTGAACACGAAGGCGAGCAGTCCCCCGGTCCGCAGATCCCCGACCCGGGGCTTCTGGTTCTCCAGCAATCCCCGATTGGGCATCCGGCGCCTCCGAACCAGCGTCCGGGTCGATAGCACAAACATCTGCCTTGTGGCCGTGAGTACCGCGAGCATTCCGGCCTCGCTTCGGAGGCGCCGGATTCTGGCGGCACAGCGTCTCCCGGCGGTAGCGGATGCACGTCCCGCAGGGCACCTTGCGGTCGCATCTCAGCTTGTGCCGGCGACAGGCGAGGCAGCTCAGGGGCTTGCGGCCGCCGCGGCGATGGGCCTCTTTGGGACCGGAGGGCTGCTGGTGGTGATGGTTGACCGGAGATGCGGACATGAGGGGAGCAGGGCAGCGTTCGGAGAAGGGGCAGATTCTCCGGTCGGGCGGAAATTGTTCAGCGAGGGGGTTACCCTTGTGATACCTAGACAATGGAGAGGGATGAAGGGAAAGAGTCTGAAAAGCTCGGTGAGGTAAGATTGAACGAGAGCTGAATCAAGAGTCAATGGGGGATTGAAATTATGTGGTATTGGGAGTAAGATATCAAGGTGATGGCAGAGTTCAATTTCAGCTGCTCAACTAAAACTTTGGGCTGCTCCCCGGTACCTATGGAGTCAAGAACCAAGACGATAAGAGTCATTCGCCGACTACAATAGAGGTAAAACTCGAACTTTTCATCAAACAAGTGTCAATATCAGAGCCATCAAATCACTATTGAATATGTATGTACATGTATGATGATGTATAGGCATATCACAAGAAATCCCCGTCCATACTCCGCCACTCGACAAGTCAAGACAACAACTTGATGCCGTCTCTGTCCCAGCTTATCAGGCTCTATATAACTAATTAAACGGCTGCCTCAACAGATTCTCAAACTTGGCCACTATGGCAGCAGCATCGCCCTCGTACGACCTGGAAACCGCCTCGTCTCGCTCTCGACCCTTGTCGCTGCCCACGGCAACCCGCATCTCGCCCAGCGCCCGCGCGCCCTTGACGAGGGTCGATGTTCGGGGCTGGCGCTTCTCTGCAAATGGCCTGAAGACGGATTCCGCGAGATTGTTCCTCAGCACGTCCTCGAGGCTCTTGTTGATGTCGTCTTCATGCTGGCTGCCGGGGGATAGATCCGGCAGCATGGTGCTCAGGTGGTAGCAGTCCTCCCTGTGCGGTGAGAGTGTTAGGACAAACTCCGTATAAGTGCGAGGAAGGATTTCGAATCAACTGACATGGCCTGGTTGGCACCCTGTCCAAGGTGAGGGCTCGTAGGATGCGCAGCATCGCCCACCAAGACGCAACGCCTCGAGAACCATTCCTCCGGCCTCAGCTCCTCACGGTCAAACAGGCCAAACTTGATGATGCGCTCAGCCGCTCTCACTCCCTGCGCGATGCTGGCATCCCAGCCGTCGAGCAGCTTGCAAAGGGCCTCTCGCTGAGTATCCATCTCGTCACCGGTGAACGGACGCCACGTCTCTTCTCTCTCCTGAGTCTCTCGCTGCGTGAGGGCCCATGACGTTGTCTTGGGGCCGACTGGGTAGGCAATGACATGGACTCCGTCGCCGTACCAGTTGCGCATCGCTGCCGTGGCCTCAAGTGTCGCCGGTGTTTCTGACAGGAAAGCCGTCTGTTCACTCACCTTCATTAGCCATTTCATACTCCGCCGTCATCCTAAACTGGCCATGTCTGAGACATACCTGTGTGAGACCTGTATACGAAGGAAGTCCTTCTTCAACCCCCCTTTGCCTTTGTAGAATGGCTCTTGAAGCCGACTTGATACCATCGCATCCAACAAGAAACAAGCCCGTCACCGACTGTCCATTGCTGAAAGTTGCCGTCACCGAGTCCTCGTGCTCCTGGATATCGACCAGCGCCCACCCCTCCCTGAGCTCGATGCCCTCCTCCAGCACCTTTCTCTTCAAAAGCAGATTGAGCGTTGTCCGCCTGATGCCAGTGGCAGGTTGTCGGTAGGTGTCGGCAAAGGTGCTCGGTAGATTGGACTGTCCGAGGACCTCACCCGAGGCTTTGGCATCCCAGAGGGTCGTGAGAGGGAGAGATTCGGCCTTGATGGCGTCTGCAACTCCAATCAAGTCAAATACTTTGAGTCTACAAATCTTGTAAGCACTCAATTTCTTGTAAGATGCTCGATACTACTGTAATCAGTGAGCTCGGCACTTACCCATTGGACATGATCATCAATGATGCCCCGGCATTGCCCAGTTCCCGAACCTTTTCAAAGACAATCGGCTGATAGCCTTTTCTCTTGAGTAGAATCGCAAGGAAAGGGCCGGCCACGCCACAGCCAATGATCAGGACGGTCGGGGGAGCCATGTTTTCCAGCTGAATATCCCTTTCTTTTATGTGTTATGCGTTGGTGGTAGGCCGAACAAGCGTTGGCGTAGCAATAGCAAGGCTGCGCATATCTCTTGACCCGTCCATGCTTGCTTCCCCCCCGTAGCTGTATATATACGGCGAAAGAAATTATTTTCCAGCCACCTTGTCCAGGAAAATAAATCTTTTCACCGGGTGAGTCAATCGGCGAGCTGTGGCAGATCTGATGTTCGGTGTTGCTTCAGGATCGTATCCGAAAGACCTGACCGGAGAATGAGGCGCATCTCCGGTCACCCAACCGGCGACATGCCGCGTTTCGGCATCTCGGAAATTGAGCAGCGCAATTGGGCTTTTGCCCATCAATATCCCAGAAAGAGTGGCCGCGTTGATGTCCGCAATGCTGAAGAACCCTAAATGAAGGCGATGCAATGTTCTATGATTTCCTTATACCTTACCTTACCTTACCTATCCAAAAGACCTGCTTGCTATAATACATCAACACAAAATATGCCTTCAGCTCGGCCATACTCCAAAACAACACATCATACAGATCCTCCGCCAAATATAATAAGACTGTACTGGCACCCCTTCATGAGCCGACGCTGAATCCGAATGATCCGTCAAATATGTCGAGCTTCTTCACGTCGTTGTCTGGACCGCGCAGGGACTTTAAAATGTCGATATCGGGAACCTTGTTTGCCGGGTAGAACAGCAGCAGGTTCTCCATGTCCTCTTCCGTGAGCTCGCTCATTTCCTCCCACTTGTAGGTATCGCTGACTTTGGACATCCTATGCACAACACCCCGTTTGTCAGTATCTTCATGTGCGACCCAAGAGCCAGTTGTCACTTCGTCTCACCATCGCATGCGCTTCATGCTGTCGTCGTGGTTGGGAGCCACCCTGCGCAGCCGCGTCCTCAGCTCCCCAATGGCCTCAATGGCATTCCCAACATTCGGCGGCAGCTGGCTGGCAATGTGCCGCCGCAGCGATGCCGCCAGCCGCGGCCCCTTGCCGTTGGTGCTGACCATGACCTGCAGAGGCCCGTCGCGGTGGACGCTGCCAAAGTAAAAGTCGCACTCGGGCGGCACGTCGGCGATGTTGGCCGGGATCCTCTTCTCCTTGCACAGCTTCCAGATGGCCGTCGAGGCTGCTGGGTCGTCAATGGCGACCAGCACCATGTCGGCCCTGTCGAGGTCGGACGGCTCGAACAGGCGGTCGATGTGTGTCACCTGCTTCTCGGCGATGCGGAAGGCGACCTCGTCGTTGAGCCCGGAGGCAGGGCAGACGACGGTGACTTGGGCGTCGGCATTGAGGCAGTTGAGGATGCGGCCGGCCGCGACCTGCCGGGGATGCGCCTGTCAGTCGCGATGGCTTCATGCATTTGATGCTGGGGCGAAGAAAACGACATGGAGAAGCAAGCCGCTGACATACCTCACCACCGCCGACCACTAACACGTTCTTGTCCTTGACGCGCCAGGCCAGGATCAGGCTGCCTCCCGGCTGGACCTGGGGAAACTGCTTGGCCATTGTCAAAAGCAGGGATGCGAAGCAAACTGTACAGTATAAGTGGTGATTTTGAGCCCACGCGACAGTGCTTCAATGTTCCAGATGCGACTCTTGGATTTGATTTTGTTGGTATGGATGTCTTGGACTAGGTGGATGTCCGGATCGGAATTGGGGCACTTTTCGACTCCGATAAGGCGAGCTGATAATACGTAGCATGCGGCAAAGCTGATGTGATGTGACGACTGCAGTGCTATCTTGTACCGGCTACTGGAAGCCACAGCACCTCCCAGCGCGCTTGACACGCCGCCGCCCGCTGTAATGGCGCCCGGTTAGCGCCCTGGCACAGCAAGCTGATCCCTGTAGCATCGAGCCATTAGCGGGGAGCCATCCTCGGCAGCGACGCAACAGGCTGCGCATGTAGATATACATGTGCCCACAAGCCCCCCCTCACAGCCAACAGTCTTCCCGCCTGCAGGCAGACAGGCAGCTTGTCATTTATTAGCCTTCCCAGGAATTGCTTCCTTCATGTTATTTGCTTCTGCTACTACTATGCAGCTCGAGGCCCGGATCGGCCTCCTCTGGTCGTCTCGTCGTTGCGGGTTGCCTCTGTGATCTTGTCCTGTCCCCTCTTTGGCCCTTTCTCTTGCTCTTGTTTCCCCTCCTCTCCCTCTCTCTGTATGTGTCTTCTGTTCTCTTCCGCCTCTCCCTCGCTCAACCGACCCCCATCACAACCACCATGTCTGGACGCAGGCTCGGCGGCGGCAGGATCCTGGGCAGCGGCAAGGGCCTTGGCCCGACCCCTCCGCCAGTTGCTCGGTCTTCCAGTCCCTTCGCCCCCTCCGAGAGCACCGTTTCCGTCGCCTCCTCCTCCATCTCGCCGCCTGCCAGCGGCAGCCTGGCCGACCTGACCCAGGATATTGGCTCCAGCATCAGCGTCGGGACACAGCCCAAGGGCAGCGCAGCCGATGCGTCAAGCCTCGTGTGTCCCATTTGCAGCGAGGAGATGGTATGAGTGCCGTGGTGCCGCAGAGGGGGGTAAACGTTGTCTAACATGGCGTGTTCAAGGTCACGCTGCTGCAGCTTAACCGGCACATCGACGATACCCACCAGGAACTCCCGGTCGAGGAGCAAAACGAGGTCAAGACATGGTTCGACAAGCAGGTCCTCAAAGCGAAGCGCTTCCAGCCGCTGTCCATGATCAACCTGAAGCTGCGCGGCCTCGAAGTGTTCGAGTCCAACGATTCCCATCCCATCGTCCCACCGACAGCCACAAGCTCCGCCGGCAAGCTCCCCATAGAAGCGCCCATCGACCCGGAGGAATTAATAACCAGGAGTCACTGGCAGCGCTCGACGAGCTATGATGTATGTACGGATCCTACGTGTGAGAAGAGGCTGGGGCCCTTGAACGGAAGCGTCAACTGTCGCAAATGCGGCCGTCTCTTTTGCGAGCAGCACACCATGTACCAGATGAAGCTCAGTCGGAGTGCCAGCCACGAGCCAGTCCGCGGATACTGGGCAAGAGTATGCGAGACGTGCTACAAGTCGAGGGAAGGATACAACGACCACAACGGGCTCTCGGTCGATCACACCGACATGTTCAAGGCCGTCAGAAGAAAGAAGGTCGAGAGGCACACCTTGGAGGTTACGCGGCTGGAGAAACGGTTGACCAAGCTGACGAGGCTCCTTGCAAACTCGCCCGAGGCGCTTTCCAACGCATCAAACGGCTCTTTGCTGGCCCCTGTTCAGTCTCTGACGGGGCAAAAGAATTCCCGGAAACTGATTGAGCAGTCTGTGGTGACGTGGGAGGAGGATGACAAGGTGCCCGAGTGCCCCTTTTGCCACCAGGAATTCCGCTCTTGGACGTTTAGGCGGCATCACTGTCGGATATGTGGGCGCGTAGTATGCGGTGACCCTCAAACTGGCTGCTCATCCGAAGTCAGTCTTAGCATCGCCGGACGTACGTGCCTCTCACCCTCGACACTTTTCCCCCCTTGTGTTCCCTGTGCTAACTCCAGGTGTAGCAACCGGCCCTGGCGTAGAGAAGCCGCCTTCTGCAGCTAGCAACGGCCACATAGCCGTGAACATACGGATGTGCAAGGACTGCAACGACACCATCTTCTCTGCCCGCGACTTTGCAGCATCCTTGGCGTATAGACCGCCGGACCAGCGAGCATATGAGACGCTTCGGCAATTCGAACGAGGCATTCGACAGCTCCTACCGAGCTTTCACCGCGCCCTTGTGGCCTTGCAACCCGAGGTCAAGGAGAACGGGGAGATTGACCTCAACAAGCCTCCGCCTACCCACGCGCAAATCCAGGAAGCGAGCAAAATACGGAAACGCCTGATAGACAGCTTTACCAAGTACGGGTCTGCCGCCAGGAGACTGCGCGACCTCAAGGCGGATAACCCGACCCAGCAGAGACTGCAGCTCGCGGTATATGCTTATGCCAGCTCATTTCTACACACCAACATGCTGCCGCTGAAGAACATACCTCAGATGCTGCGCCATCGATCCACGCCTTCATCATCATCGTCACACTCACATTTCCTTCCCTCGACCAACCACTCGACGTCCAGCCTGCGGCATTCAGAGCTTGCCGAGTCTGACATAGCTTCTCAAGCGCCCAGCGAGGCGAGCACGGTAGTGAGCCTGCTGGAAACGGAGGAAAAGGAGCTGAAGGAACGACTCATCGTCCTGGAAGAGCAAAAGTTTCTGGTGGAGGAAATGGTCAAGTCAGCTACTGGCGCCAGGAGATTTGAAGAAGTCAGCGCCCTGTCGAGGAATCTGGATGAGCTGAATGGCGAAATTCAGGGGCTGAGGAAGAGGATTGGGGATGTGGAGAGGAAGTGGGAGGTGGCGTATCGGAACGGTTCCTAAGCAGAGTTTGGGGAATCCTTTCTTCTTGGCACCGGTTCAAGAACTCTTCTTGCTTGAACTGCATGAGACGGGTTGGATCGTTGATTTCACCGTTGACATATATGCATTGTATGGCGTTTTGGTTGGGTGGGCATGTGGATATCTGCTATACTGCTCAAGAGGCAATGGTAATTAGGTCTTTTCTTTCTTTCACTTCTATGCTTCTTCGATACCTTTTCTATGGGTTGGTCTTCAATGGAAGCTTCTTGACAACATTCCCAGGGCAGTACGTAGCATGTTGAATCATGGATTCGTTAAATCACAAGGGCATTCATGAAACGCCCAATAACTCTCTACTGCTAGACATACACAGCGAAACCGAGGTTCGAAAATCAAAATCACTGTACAGGCTCCTGGGCGTCAAGAAAGAAGTTCATCCAATATGCCGAAAATGTAACGACGCAGAACATACAAGATACCACTACCCCATCACCTTGTCTACTAATTCCCAAGCAGGGGAGACGTCACACGCAAGTATCAATACAGATATATGTATATGACTATAAGGTAAGTTGATACATATGTGTATCAAAGATAAAAAAAAGCGATGTCACCTCGAGTAGTCCAGAACCAAGCAACCATCTATCCAGCCCAAGAAGAGATAAAAAGATAACAACAGCAAAGCCAAAAGCAAAATAGTTGTCCAGAACAAACACCCTTCCCACATATGCAATATACAGATATACAAAGAAGTCAAACAATCCTGATCCAAACAAGCCAGAAAAAAAAAAAAAAGGATGAAAACAATAAAAACACAAAGAGGGGGTTTACAAGAGAGCAAGGTAGAAAGATGGGAGAGACGTCGAGGAAAAAGTAAAAAAAAAAAAAGCAGCAGACATCACTAGTGCACCACCCCCTCGACCCCCCCCAGAAACCTCCTCACCCTGCCAATCTCCAGCTCGTCCTTCTCGCTCTCCACAGCCTTGAGCAGGCCGTCGACGACGGCATCCACCTCCGTCTCCGGAACGCCCGTGCACAGGGCCACGACGCGACGATACTTGATCTCCACGTCGCGGCTCCGCCCCTTGAGCGCCTGGACCATCTTGCGCGTCACCTCCTTGCGGCTCTCAATGGCCCGGATGCGCGCCCGCAGGATCGTCGCGGAAGGCAGCATGCCCTCGCTGGCGAAGCCGCCGCCGCCACCCGACGCCGAGGCTTCGTCTGCGGCCTCAAGCATGGCGGCGAGCTCCGTCTCCCATGACGATGACGGGTTGGACTGCGCGGCGTTGGACTGCTCGTTCATGATCCTGAACTGGTCGTCTTCCCGGGCGTGCGTGAGGTTGGCGACCTTTTGGCGGGCGAGCTGCTGCTTCTTAAGCGTGGCGGTGATCTGCTCGACGCTGCGGCGGGCCTCGCCGAGCTGGGTAGAGGTCGTTCGGAGGGTGGCGTGTAGGTTGTCGAGGGAGGCCTGTTTGGCCTTCATTTCCTGCTGGAAGGTGGCGCCAGTTTCGTTCAGGAGATGGGTGATGGCTGTTGCGTAGTTGAGTTAGCAAATGACAGATGGGGGGGTAATTGAGAGGGGCGAGAACGAAATAGATCTGCTTACATTCAATAATCTCGTCGCTGCTCTCACGGCTTCGCTGGTTGGATCCCGGAGCGCCATTCTTCTCGACGGCGGCATCCCCGTTTGGCTTTCCCTCGGCGTTCTCGCCGCCAATGCCAAAATCCAGAGGCCGCAAACCGACGCGGTTGGCAATCTCCGGATCAGCCCCGACCTCTAGAAGCTGGGATATTATACTCCTGTTTCCAATGCGAGCTGCAATGTTGAGGGCCGTGTCCCCCGAGCTGTCCTGGGCATTGACAATCTCAGACATGAACCGCGCAATGCCCATCTTAGGAATGCTTTGCGACCCGTTGAGTCCGTGACCGTTCAGTTGTGTTGCCTGACTGTTGGGGACGCTCCCCTGTCTTACTACCCACTCCAGGAGGCTCTCGAGGTAATACCGGCTGGCGGCGTTGCGCCCTTTGACCGCACTCGTAACCGCGATATGGTGCAGGACGGTCCGTCCCTTGTGGTCACGAAACTCAATGGTGCTTCCCAAGACTTCCAGAAGATCGGGGAATGAGCCCTGGTCCATGGAGTTGGTAACCAGACACGCCCGCATCAAGGCGGTCTCCCCCGATGCATTCACCCGCCGGGGCGAGGCTCCAGCGGCAATGAGAGCCCGTAGCAGAGGCATCCTTGCCAGGGTGGCTGCCCAGTGGAGTGCGGTGTGGCTCTGCGGATCGATGGGCATGTCGAGTTCAAGAGGTGTAAATGTCTGAAGCATATCGTGCGATAGCTCCTCTGTAGCCGAGTCCATAAAGAGCCCCATCAGCATGCTCCGTTTCATCTCCACGTCCGGAGACATCTCGTAGGGCAGCGGAGGTGAGGGGCCGTTGCCTTCGTCGACGACGGCGTCGCGGTCATTCAATGTGTTTTGCGTATAGACAAAGGACTCGTTTGGTTCGGTGGGCGAGCCCGCAAAGTTGGAGCCATATGGATCGATATTCTGGCTATAGGACGCAAAGCTGTCGGCGGGAGTCATGGTGACCCGTGCTCGTTTCCTAGGCGGCTCGTTGTCGGGCATGCTGACGCTGCCATTCAGCTGGGGCTGTTGATGTTGCGACGACTGCTGGTGTGGTTGCGGCTGCGGAGGTTGCTGCTGCTGCTGCTGCTGCTGCGTGGAGTAGGCCGAGTCGACGGCCGGGTTGGTGTAGTCGGAGGCGTAGCTCTGCTGCGAGTTGCCGGGGAAGTCATCGCCGTTCTGCATCGAGGGCTGGCGGCTGAAGCTGGGGGCTCGTGTCGGCCCGTTCCGGTTCCTGGGCCCCGGCGAGCCAAAGCGAGCCTTGCTGATGGCGGCGACCGCATGGGACGCGGTGCTCGAGATGTTCTTGAAAAAGGTGCCCGACAGACCATTGGGCCTCCCGTCGGCGCCGGCATTGTACATGCGTTTCCGCTGCGCGGCCATGGCCTGCTCCTTGGTGGGCGTATTGAAGTCGCCGCGTCCCGCGACACCACCATCCTGGCCCATGTCGTACGTGAGCAGCGGCCGCAGCAGCTCCTCGACGCCGTACTGGCGGCAGACCTCGACGCCGCGGTCAAACTTGATCCAGGTGCCCTGGTATTTGCCGTAGCCGCCCTGGACCTTTTCGTGCTCGCCAATCTGGATCTCCTTCTCGAGTATCTTGGTGCGCTTGCCCTTGTCGACGCCGGCAACCTTGAGGATCTGGGTGGCATTGAGCCACGAGTCGTGGCGGCGGCGCATGACGGCGATGTTGTTGACCTCCATCTCGTACACGTCGACCCCCGAATACGACGCCTGTTTCGCACAACGTCGGTCAGTCAGTCAATGGCTTCCCGATGGTCCGGAAGCTGCTGCGTCGGCTCAAGGCAGGGGGGGCATTGGCTGGAGCATCACATACCGAGTAGATCTGGGGCCCTTCGACGGTACCGCTGTAGCCGCGGTTGAAGGAGGCGGTGCGCCCCGGCTGAGACTGCTGGCTCATGGTGAAGGACTGTTGCGACGATTGCGACGCAGAGGGCATCATGGGTCTGAGCGTGGTGTTTTGTCCGAGGAAGAAGAGGAAGAAAAGGTTGGCGACGTTTGAAATGCCGGTCAGTCGTCGCACGGGTGTTGGGACGACAAGCTGGCGGCACTAGGTAGGTAATAGCGAGCAGCTTCTCCCCAAACTCAAATAGAACCTAAGCCATATACGAGAATAAGAAGAAGGCGATGCGCGCAGGCTTCGTAATGCGTCGCCTCTCTCTTTTGTTATTTTTCTTTCTTTTTTTTCCTGCTTGATTCTGCTTCTTCTTTGTGTGTCTCTTTTTGGTCGTCGCAAAGCTGCTTGTCGGTCGGAGAGTCGGGCAACGGGGCCTGGGCCGGGGAAGCGAAATGAGATGGCGGCCCGCGTGGCTGCTGGCAGGGTGACAAGCAGCAAATCTGCAGCAGAAGATTACAGTCGTATGTGCAAAGTCAAGATCAAAGATCAGGTTAAGGTATGTATGTATGTATGTATGCAACTGTTGCTGTTTCTGGAGAGAGAGGGGGCCGGCAATGTCTCCGCTTTGCAGGATGGCAACGAATGAAAAGGGCGGTAGATGATAGGAGTGAAGATATCAACACTAGCTTTTTGCAGGGGCAGACAGAATCCACAGCAGGGACGCGCGAAGTGAGGCTCAAAGTCTCAGAACCAGTACCAAGACCCTAACCAAGGGCTACTACCTAGTAGTAGTATTACCAGGTACAAAGAGAGGGTCTCGCAGCCTCACAGGAGGTACTTGCAGTGATTACTTTATATGACTTTATAGGCACAGAATCAGGGAGACACGGAGCAGCAGGTAACAAAGGACCAAGCCGTGATGCAGCGGAGATGACGAGCGTGGGGGGGCGCCTCCAAGACAGAACAACCAGAGAAGGCACATACTATGCATCCCAAGGCTCCCCCGTATGTATGTGCATCAGACCTGCACTGCAGGAATCACAGGCGATTTGTCTGTGCGGTGCGAGGTTCGAGGCACTTTCCGTACTAATAGGTAGGTAACACGAGGCACGAGGTACAGAGTAGCATTCGGCTCGAGGGCGCGTTGATGAGCACTGCAATCCTTTTTTTCAATTAAAAAGACGTGTCGGTTTCGTGATTTCGTGTCGTGGAGTGTCGCGCCACGCGCCATACGATAGTGGCCCATTTTTGGGTGCTTTTGAATGCCGACGGCGAGAAGGGCCGTGTCCGTGGTGGGGTCCAAAACAGCCCTGGCCTCGCTCTCTGACTTGCTGGGCTTTTACTTAGGTAGTATGTAGACGGCATGGCATGTTGGAGATGGATGGTTTGAGTGGCGCTGTTTCGGGCGGGAGAGGGCCATTCAAAGGCATTTGTTTACATGTACCGTCAACAACCCGCCTTCAGGTCTGTTACTGCCAATCAGTCGCCAGCGAGAGGGTTGACAGCTGACTACTTAAGGTAGTAATGACCTCTGCTCTCCATCTCTTCGACCTGTCCAGCTGATGTGGTGCTGCGCTGCCGAGAGCGAGATGCCATCATTGGGTAGCAGCCGGAGAGGGTCTTTGTATATTAGTACTCACTCAGTTGATGTCCAACATCTTGTCATTGTCTGGGGGTGCCGTTGCTGGCTTTTGAGTGAACATTACTGTAGGTGCAGCTCTGTTTGGCGATGACAACCTCTCCGGCTACGGCCATATAGATCCGCGTGTGCATTAGGAAAAGCAACAATGACACTCCAACGTTCGGTAACAAACTCTTCCGCTATAGGCCCAGCGAATGAACCAGACAACATGAATGCTGCAAGACCATGTCATTAGTGACTCAACCGCTCAATTCGCACCCAACAAGCAGCAGTCAAAGCACCCGCAACGTTCGACATCTACAGCGTTGTCGGAGCTGTCAAACACTCAATCGGCGCTCCACGTGACCGCCCAGCTTGCTCTGCCCCGCCATTTCGATTTTGCTACCCCACCATTGCAGCGGTTGTGACTCAGGACGATTGCGAGATATCGGCTTTGATTGTCTTTTTTTATGCCGACGATATCTCCAAGTCCGTTCAACTATTTTCCCCCTCATTATCATACCACAAAAAACAACAACAATCAATTCGTGCCAAAATGCCTACCGTCATCCATCTGAGAGCCGATACCAAGCCGTTTGAGCGTCGCTCGCCGCGTAAGTCGACTCTACTGAGACCATCGTCCTCTGTCGCCAGCGCCGTCTAACACCCAGACCAGTGTCCCCCCCAACCGCCAAGGCCCTCCTCGACGCTGGCTACGTCGTCCGCGTTGAGCGATCTTCAGAGCGCATCTACAAGGACGAAGAGTTCGAGGCCGTTGGCGCCGAATTGGTCCCTGCCGGATCATGGATCAAGGCTCCCAAGGAGGACATCATCCTGGGCCTCAAGGAGCTGCCCGACGACGACATTGACCTGCCTCACACATACATCCACTTCCAGCACATCTTCAAGAAGCAGCTCGGCTGGGCGCCCTCCCTGAAGCGCTTTGCTCGCGCCGGCGGCACGCTCTACGACCTGGAATTCCTGACTGAGGAGAACGGCCGCAGAATCGCGGCCTTTGGCTACTTTGCTGGATATGCCGGCGCCGCCATTGCCTTCATCTCGTGGGCTCACCAGATCCTCAACCCCGGCGTCCCCCAGCCCCCGGTGCCTCTGTTCGACAGCGCGCCTGCTCTGGTCGCGCATGTCAAGGCTGCGCTCGAGCCCGCGATTCGTGCCAACAACGGCCAACTTCCCCGCGTCATTGTGATTGGCGCTCTGGGACGATGCGGCAAGGGAGCCGTGGACTTTTGCCGCGAGGTTGGTCTTCCTGAGGACTCCATCCTCAAGTGGGATATGCAGGAGACTGCCAAGGGAGGGCCTTTCGAGGAAATCACCACTTCCGACATCTTCATCAACTGCGTCTACCTTGGCCCTACTCCCACTCCTCCCTTTGTCACATTCGAATCGCTTGCGACCCCAGAGAGACGACTCCGCGTCATTGCCGATATCTCGTGTGATCCCAACAGGTCAGTGCTCCCCGAGTCTAGTTCTTTTCCCAAGTCGTATATTGAGCTTGAGGTACTAACGCTTGAGCAGCGAGAACAACCCGATCCCCTTGTACTCCACCTGGTCCAGCTTTGACAAGCCCACGATCCCGACATCCAAGCCCGTTGACGGCCCTGAGCTGAGAATCATTGCCATCGACCACCTCCCCACCTTGATTGCCCGCGAGTCCAGCGATGAGTACTCTGGCCTGCTGCTGCCGGCCCTGCTCACTCTGGACAAGCGGGATACTGAGGGTGTCTGGACGAGAGCGGAGAAGACATACAAGGACAGAGTGGCTGAGCTGCCTTAGCCCAATGGCGTCATGTTACTTTGTTGTTTCTTTCATTGCGAGATTTATGATGGATAAAAAGTCTATGGAGGGAAAAAGACCAGGCCAGAAAGCTAGGCTTGAGAGATACCGCTGTAGGGTTACAGCTGGGAAACATGGGAATTAGAGACCATTTATGAAAACTACAACATAGCAAAGATCCAGTGTATAAGGATTGTAATCTTGCATCTACATACTCAATCATGTCCATTCCTTTGGGGTAATATGTGTTGAGGTCCCTGGATGGAGCACGGCAATTCAGATGAAGCGTGGTTCAACCAATCACAATCGAAAATATTTCCGTCTGCGATAAGAGAGAGAGAGAGATAAGTTAAATGTGCTACTAGTAGCAGCTCCATCCACTGATAGCTCGCAGTCTGCAGAACCTTACGATTCTTTCAACCCTCATCATCTGGAGAGACCCTACCCTCCTCCTCATTGGCCTGATGTAGGTAGCTCTTTTCCAGGCCGCAGCCTCGACGATCCAACATGCCCGCCCCAGCATATCCCCTGCCCGCATCGCCATCCCCCCTCCAGCTCTACCGCCACCTCCTCCGAGAATGCTCCTACCTCCCGCCAGTCTTCCGCACCGAGATCACGTCGACGATCCAAGACCGCTTCCACCGCCACCGCAAACATGACCCGCGCGCAAAGGCTCATCTCGCGCGAGCACGCACAGCCTTGCGATCGCTCCGGGCGGCCAACAGCGGCGACAAGGCAGCCATGGAGGGCTTAATCTTCAAAGGCTTCGGCAGATCAGGCAGCAGACGACGAGAATTGATGGCGAAGTTCGTGATCCCGCAAGGCCCCAAAGACTCGAGCGCCCTCGAAAAGGCCCTCGTCTCATCTGCTGGAGAAGGAGAAGGAACAGGAGAAGAAGGCGCAGAAAGCGCAGTCAAGGGCGCAACAAAGCTCAAAAAGGCCTTTTTCGAGAAATGGGACCAAGACAAGCTCCTGCGGATCCTAAGGTCGCAGCGACAGCAGCAGCGAGACACAAAGGGGACGGCCAGCTGGCCGGGGAATCCCGTCAAGACAATCGACCCCGACCAGTTCATCCCTCAGCAGACCATCTGGGGAAAGCCGCCCTGCGAGGCTCTGAAACAGACAAAGAGGGCTCACTGGTGGCGCAGAAATGCCGACAAGATCATGCCGCCCTTGGGCAGGGGTGAATGGGAGGTTCTCAAGGAGCTGACGGCTGGAGCCCAGGAGCGGAGCGAGTGGCAGATACCGGCGAGGCGTCCGCTCGCAACCTCTCCGGCGGCAACGGAAGATGAGCCTGCACGCGCGCAATGGAATTGGAAAGACTACGCGACGAAGCCGGCGGCCATTGTCGAAAAGCCAAAGGCGCTCAAACAACAGCGGCGGACCGGGCAAAAGGACAATGGCCCGTACAGCGTCAAGGATCGCGACCGCGAGTTGTCCAAGAGGTGGTTCCAGAGGGCGTACAGCAGGACATGGCAGCTCACACCAACCATGACGCAGGATCCCAACACGCTCAAGTACTCGTTCACCTGGGGCAGCATTCAACCACGATTCCCTCCCGCGGCCAAGCACCAGCTCGACATATTCGAAGGCGTGGATGAGCGCGGTCGCAAACAGGACAAGTCACCATCGTCATGAGAGGAAAAGAAGAGAAAAAGAAACGCCTTTGTTTTGCTCTATTATTTAAGAGGGAAAGGGACATATAGATACGCAGTGTCTAATCGGCCAGATGGGCAAGCTTGTCCAGCGCAGGTCCGTCCACGCGCATGCCCACCCACTCGTTCATCGCCGTGGCCCCAATGAGCTCATAGAACTTGATGCTCGGCTCGTTCCACTTGAGGACCGACCAGTCCAGGCGCCCGCCGTCCATGGCGACGACCTCCTTGGCCAGCGACGCCAGCAGCAGCTTGCCGAAGCCTTTACCGCGCTGCGAGGGGTCGACGAAGAGGTCCTCGAGGTAGATGCCGGCCTTGGAGCGCCAGGTGCTGTAGTTGTAAAAGTAGAGGGCCATGCCGGCGGGCTTGCCCTGGGCGTCGAGGGCGAGGAGGCAGCGCGCGGGGCGGGTCGCGGAGATGGGCTCCGTCACGGGCAGGGAGTCGTGCGGGCTGACGACGCCGGCGGGCGCAAAGGCGATTGTGTTTTCGAGCGTCTCGACGGTGGCCAGGACGGCGTCGGGCTCCTTTTCGTAGTCGGCGAGGGCCTGGATGAAGCCCAGGATCGTGGGCACGTCTGGCGTACAATGGCAGGTTCATTCAGTGGAATGTCATCGTGAGAAGAGAGTCCAGGAGGAAGAGAGATAGAATGAGAAGAACATACCCTCGCGCCGGGCGTGTCGAACCGTTGCCGCCATTGTATCTGGAACTGAATTGCGGATCGCGAAAGCAAATCAATTGAAAGCAACCAAACACGCCCCTATTTGAATTTTGACCCTGTCCGCAAGACTTTAGCAAAGCAGAAGCGCGGCTCTTTATAAGTTGAAGGTTGGAGAACTCTCCGGTGGGGCAAATAGTAGTAGTCAATTCGGGCGGGATTCATTGAAGTCAATTCAGTGAGGGGCAGCAGTAACAGATGGCGGGGTTTTTCGGCGTCCGGCGCATGTTTGGCAGCGAGTCAGCAGTCGTGGATTTGCCTTGTCTTTTGATTTAGTATTTTGTCTCTGCGCGCCTTTGCGGTTGTCAAAGTTCGCCCTTTCGATCCACTATCTACATTTACCTACCTTATGCGATGTCGTAGGGCTATAGAGACTTGGAGTCTTTGATCCACCTCGAGGACATGCCGTGGATTGCTTAAAAATGACTGCCGAGTAGCTCGACGAATAACGGGAAAAAGGAACGAGAAATGACAATATATCGATGAGTTTACCTCGACCTTGCATCTTTACACCTTGACCTTGTTTCGAGAAATAAACAGCCATAGAGCCAGCTGCGTGCCAAACAGGGCCAGGGCCACGGGCTGGAGGACCTCGACGCCGTACGCCTCGGCGAGTGCCCCGACTACAAACGGGAAGCTGGACGATATGACAAATGCAAAGACGCGTTTTAGTCTCCAAGTTCGGACGATGAGTTTTAAAGGGGGAAACACATACACGGCAGATCCAGAGACTGCAAACGCCGTTGCAAAGCCCACCGAGATGAGGTGCTTCTCCGGCGGCAGCAACTTGGTCATCATCCGGATCCCCTGTCCCTTTCCATTAACAATATGTTTCAATCATAGACAAAAAAAAAAGGGCCCAAGAGACGAGGGACTCACAGACGGCATAATCATCCCAATCGACACCCCCACAAGCGCAGCCATGACCGCGCTCACCGCAAACTCTTTACCCAGCCAGAAGCCGAGCTCCAGACCAATGGCGCTGAGCAGGTACACCGTCACCATGACCTTCTCGCCCACGTACCCCGTCACCCAGCCCAGCGCGAAGCGGCCGACCGTGAGGCCGATCCAGAAGCCCGAGGTGGCGAGGGACGAGGCCGTGGGCGAGCCGTTGCGGACGCTCATCATGAAGGTGAGGAGCCAGCCGCCAATGGTCACCTCGGAGCCGACGTAGAGGACCATGAAGGCGGAAAACGTCAGGGTTATCTAGATGTTCTTGTCAGTTCAAGTTTGGAAGAAGGGGTTTGGGTTGCTGCTGCTGGCGTTGGAGTTGATACCTTGTTCTTTAGGACTTTGATGGTGCCTGGTTGGGCGTTTGCGTTGCCTCTAGGGGCGACGGACTGTCGATGGAAGCCCGCCCCGGCGTCGTCCCAGAAGGAGGATGTGACGCCTGCGCAGGCGACACAAGCAAGGCCGGTCTATATAAACGTGAGTACCTATGTTGGCGAGGGTAGTTCGCATGATGCTTGATGGGTCAACGCACCATCATGGCTGGGTAGCGTTAGCTGGGCAACTCCAAAGGAGACGGACGATATTCCATCAGCGACTTACTATAGAAGATCCACCAATGCTCTACCTTGGTCGCAATTCTCGTAATCTACACAGCCAGGGCATCAGTAACTAAATCCCATTACTAACAATGCCAAATAAAGCCTGAGCACACCAGAAACAACAACAAGAAGAAGAAAAAGGAAGACGACAAACCAAGATGGGAGACAGCGTAGCCCCAGCCCCCCAGAACCCATGCAGAAAGCCCAGCAGCGTGCTCCCCGAAACCAAGCCCCCAACCCAGCTATTCCAGCTCCCATTCATCAGCCCGCTCCCAAACCCCGTCAACACGAGCAAGAAGACAACAACTCCAAAGGGCGGATGCTGCGACAGGCCCAGGTACGCGAGGACATACGCCCCCGTCGCCGTCAACGCCACGCCCCGCCGTCCTGCCACGGCATGGAGCCGGTTCGACGCAAAAGACGCGAGCACGCAGCCGACCATGGGACTCAAGAAGATGAGCGAAACAATGGAGTGCCGGAGGCGGTAGTATTCGCCAAACAGAGGGACCATTGCCCCCGGCGCGCCGTCGTTCATCCCGTAGACGAAGAAGGCGAAGAAGCAGGACAGCACGCGGTACTTGTTCCGAGGCGGGTCGTTCCATCGCTGGGCGGTTGAGACGGCTGTCGACGGGGGTAGGGCTGACTCGGCATCGTGGATGGAGGGCTCTGGCCAGGGGATGATGGGGGGATCGGGGTTGGAGGAGCGGCGCGGGATGGAGGCTGTGGGAGCGGGAGGGAGTGGTTCGAGGAGGATGGTTTCGCTTGTTGCGACTTGTGTTGTGGACATGCTTGCTGTATGATTTATAAGTATATGTAGGATATGGATGAGAGGTTCAGTATGGTATGGCCTTTCTTTGTGTCGACTATCGTATATATAGAGGTAAGTAGGTTGCACCTTGTATAAGACGAGATCCGACTACCGGGACTAAGAGGCTGGGCTCAGAAAGTCCAGTTTAATCCCCGACTTATCAAACCTACCTACTAGGTACACGTATATAAAGGTCAGCTGAGAAATGGGCCATTTACCCGCCGAAATACCCAATCCAGTAGTATTCCTTTGTCTGTTCCGTCATAAGAAGTCAATGCGATCGGTGTCGGATTCTCCGCCGTCCGGGGAGAGTACCCCTCCCCCCTTGCTGTGCTACATACTAGTAGTATTACGATTATGCGATGCCCGACACTCCCCGATAAGATGTCATTGGCACTTGACCTTTGGCGTTGACTTTCTGGGGGTAGTACTAGAGGGACTGGTCAAATGCCGGATGATCGTGATGTCGCTGATGTATAAGGATTGGCGTTGGAGGGTGCGGTGAGGGTGAGGTTTCGGTGAAATGCTGATTGATGGTCGGGGTAATTGTTGATTGTCAAGGCGTCTTACTTTTTGATTTTCTCGAGGTGAAGGGTTAGAGCTGGTTGGGCTGGAGCTGATGCTGGTGATGTGATTTACGTGTGTTGAGTCGTAGAGCTTTGGCGACGTTGATTGAGAGAGGTACAGTACGGTTAATGACTCGAAAGGCTTAGTTGATTCTCGTATCTAGGTAGTCCTCTCGCAAATAGGTATATTCTAGTTACGTCCTATCGTTTGATCCATTATTAATGTATGATCGAATAGCACTTGGCCGTTCAAAATGACATATGCTGCAACTATATACAAGCTCACCCAGAAGTCAACAGTCACGCCGTCCGTTTCACCATTAAGCCTTTCTCTCACGGCACTTTCAATCTCGGGCAACATGGCGAGCACATTTCATCATCCTCGGGTCTCGGCCGTTCATCTCTCCGCTCCCTCTATTCGGCGTGAGTCCTCGGATAAACATGTAGCACCTCCGTCTTCGTTGACCCCGTGCTGAGTTTCAGTTCACTTTCTTCTCACACTGAGCAGGTCAGCTGCCCAACTTTCAGACGCACATATCTCGTCTTCACCCGTGGTTCCATCAAGACATACCTCGACATCCGCCTCCATTCCTCAACTCCACTTGAAGCCCTTTTTCCACTTTCCCAAACGTACCTTGACCAGATAAGCATAACCAGATGGTCATCATTTCTTCCATTCAGAGCAAGAAAATCAAACAGACAAGCACAGGTTAGGTTACCCACAGAAACAGCACGAAACCTCACGATGCGCAACTTTTCTCTCCCCAAGCCCCAGCCGGCCATCTCCCTCGTCACCGAGATCCAGTTCGGCATCAAGCTTGAATTCCGCGCTCCCCCTGTCGCCGCCTCGCACCCCTGGCCAGGCGTCTCCGACCGCGAACGCAACCTGTACTACTTTGCCCTTGCGCTGCAGAGGGCTGGTCTCCAGGCCGCCTTTCTCCTCGACAAGCAAGACGAGGCCAAGGAAGACGAGGCCGAGGATGAGGGCGAGCAGGCAACCCCAGGCAAGGACAGCATCCGCAAGGACAGCGAGAACGAAGATGCCCCAGAGGCTGAAGGCTCACAGCTCCCCCAGATGCCTAGCAAGTACATCGTCAAGACCAAGCACAACCCCGACATGTTCGTCATGAACCCCCAGTCGTCCACCCCCTGGATCAACGCGGGCGCCAAGGACAATCCGCTGCTCAGATACTGGCTGCTCAAGGCCGGTACCGAGAACACGGCCGAAGTCCAACGCCAGGGAGTGCACCTCAACTGGCAGCCAATGGAGCTCAGCAGCCCGATGCTGCGCGAGTCCGAGGCCAACAACCTGTTTCCGGGCATCAACACGGCCGTCTATGAAATCTGGATTGCGCATCCGGCCAAGCTCAACACCCACATTGCCTGCGGCCTCCATGTCGAGGTTGGCCCGGCTGTTGTCCCGTCTCTCGGCATCATGGCCTCGCTTTCTCAGGGGCTGACTCAGGGGCTCCAGCGACAGCACCGAGGAAGCACAAACAGGGAAGTCCAACCACCCCGGCCAACTCTCACCACTCTCCAGGCCCAGCGCGTCGCCACGCTCGTCGTCGTGCTCGAGGACAAACTCCTCTTCCACCTCTGCCACCCCAGCCGCCGCCAAGTCTACCACCAGCTTGCCACAGGCTCAGGCCTCGCCCACGCCCCCAACACACCAGCTTGTCAACCCGCACAAGCAAACCTACCCCCCAACGTCCTCGCCGGCAGCGGTCCCGTCGAAAGAGCCATCAAGCACCTCTGGACGGCCACCGACACCGATCAAGTCCAGCAGCTGCTCTCCCTCCTCCACCCGCGCGCCCGCGACAAGTCCCGCACCACGGCGCTGCACATCACCTCCCACGCGCACGAAGACGGCGGCGTGACGCACGCGCTCGAGTTCCGCCACGCGCAGGCCACCTTCAGCCAGAGCTTCGTCGACAACTGGACGCGGTTGGCGCTGACGATTTGCAAGGCGGCGTTTCTGCCCACGGAGAGGTTCAAGCTGCTCGTCGCCATGCTCTAGGAGACGGCGCGGACGGCGGCGCGGGCCGAGGACGCGTGGAAGACGCTGCTCAAGCTGCTCAACGACTTTGCCCCTGTGAATTGGTATGCGAGGAGCAACGAGCAGTATTGGGTGGGATATCTGGCAGTGCAGGACAGGAAGTGAGCTTCTGCTGCCGCCTTGTATCCTGAGGATCTTTCTGGATCTCTCTTCCAGACGTTCTTGCGCCCGTAAGAGGCATCATGCCATCTCTAACAGCAACAGACTCACAAACCAGGGACACGGAAAGTCCGCGGCTTTCACTGGTGAATAGGTGAGTGTACCTGCATGTATCCGCGCATGGTCGACATTCAACTTTCAGGCATCAAGCTCTTTGCTTCTCTATTTTATTTTAACAGTTTTCCGAATTACAATACGAAAAGAGAGAAAGGAAACCAGACAAAAACCTCCGTGATAGCAGCAAAAAGGAATCCAAGTCAAGTCGGCATACAGATCACACATCGTCATCACTCCTCGTCATTGTCACACATTTTCATCACATAACTTCGATTTACACGTCTGATATGAAGCTTTGAGAGACTCTAGTCCGCTTTTGAAGAAAACAGCCAAGTGGTACATCGCCGCGGCAGTGTTGCACAGACCCATCCACAGTCTTTCACTTTTCACCCTTGATACCAATATCGGAAATGGAAAAAAAAAATCCAGTCTACACTCCAAGGAATAGCCGGATCGTCTCTGCCGGCATACAGTTGAAGAATCTCCTCGCATTTGCTGGTTCGTACGAAATCTACTGATATGCGCAATTCAGGGAAGGGGAGCAGGCAACTGAGTACCTAAGGTAGTAGCCATGGAACATGAAGGTCAAATACAAAGGTTACCAACGAAAGTTAGTTTCATCAAATACAAATCTCGCTTCTCATATTATGACTTTAACATCTTCTTCGAGTAGTACTACTAGTAGGTAATACCAAGAGCCTACAGGCCCCCTACCTTACAACAAACACATCACCAGCCTCACATCAAGAAAACAACCATCAAGGAGCACAACACCAACCCAAGCAGCTCTCTAATACATAACACGGAGTCTACCTGACTCCCGCTCGCCCCAAGAAACAGAACCCACACAAGAATCCTTCAGCTTTTCCTTTCCAAACCAATTACTACTACTACTACGTACTACCCAACCCAACCCCATATTTTCTCCGCACACGGGAAGGGAACGAACAACCTGACTCAAGCCTCACCAGTAAAAAAATCAAGCCGCCCCTCATCAAGCCCATGCCCAAACCCGGAAGCACTCCGAAGCAATTCAAGCCCACCTAACTAACACACAAGTCCAGTTAAAAGGCACACACACAACTTTTCTTTCCTTTCCTTTCCTTTATTAGCATTAGGTGTGGCTTTCACTTGTAAATGCCACGCCAAAATTTTCCACAATCTTCACATTCCCGCCAATTAGTAGTATAGTAGTATAACCCTCCACGCCCGTAAATAGCCTACATCATCAGTGATGCAGCAACTGGTATGACGGCGTTTTCCCTTCGACAGGCCATGACGCCGATTCCATTCATCTGCACTCAGCCGTCATGCATCTCAGCTAGCCTGACCGTCTCCGGAAGGGGGAAAAATACCCAGATGCTGCAGGATCACAGCATGCAGCTACGCCGGACAGACAGACAGACAGACAGACAGACAGACACGCACGTTCCCCCCGTCATCGGAGGACTCCGTCAAGGCAGCGGGGCGCAAATGCCTTCCGACTTTGGATGAAGAATAAGGTAATGGAGAAGAATGACCTTGGCACTCAAAACATATCCAATCGTTCCATAAAAACTAGTCATTAAACTATTCGGCATGACTCGTGACAGCTACAGAGATCTAGAGAAGAAAAAAAATCATCTACAGCAGATACCGATAATCGGGGGACAAGTCGCCCAGGGCCGTCTTTTCATCCTCCGTCAGCTCGGGCACGTCCGTCATGCTGTCTCGCTGCTTATTCGCCATCATGCATCCGAATCCGTAGAGGGCTGACGCCACCATGGACAAAACGGTAAAGCCCAGGCACACGCTGTAGCCCGTCGTGAACTTGGGCGCGTCCTTGGTCAAGAAGATGAAGACGGCAATGATGCCGCCCAGGTTGCCGTAGCCGACCTGCCACGCGCTGCCAACGGCGCGGCGGGTGTGGTTTCCGAGGTTCATGTTGAACCAGCACACAATAATGGGCATGGCCGTGTAGGCGCCGGACGTGATGAGGAACAGCGCGCCGTACTGCACGTCGCTGTTGCTGTGCTCAGCTAGCAGAATAGCGAAGCCGGCAATGGCAATCAGCATGCTGGCAATGGCAAACGCAAACC
This sequence comes from Trichoderma reesei QM6a, assembly GCF_000167675.1. Taxonomy (NCBI): domain Eukaryota; kingdom Fungi; phylum Ascomycota; class Sordariomycetes; order Hypocreales; family Hypocreaceae; genus Trichoderma; species Trichoderma reesei. The sequence continues at coordinate 1,959,464 of NW_006711148.1, forward strand.
GATGTCGCAGCCGGTCCGACAAGGTCGCAATGAGCAGCGAGAAGCCGAATGCGGCGGCCCACGGTGGGACGCTGCGCAGCTGGGTCTCGATGGGGCCGTAGTGGAAGGTCGAGATGATCGTGGGAGCAAAGTACGCGTAGCCGTACGCCGGCACGATGAGGCCAAAGTACATGAAGCCGCCGGCAATGATTTTCCAGTCCTTGAAGACGTTCAACGCGTCCTTGACCGTCATGGATCGCGCAGCGCCCGAGCCGGTGCCCTGGTCGACGCGGAGTCGTGCCGCAACATATGCACGCTCGTCCTCCTTCAGCCACTTTGCTTCCTCGGGGAAGTCAGGCAGCAGGAAGAAAAAGAAGAAGCTGACAAAAACCGTGAGGCCGCCTTCGATCAGGAAGATCCAGCGCCAGCCGCTGTAGCCCCGCATGCCGTCCATCTTGCCGATGGCGGCGGCCAGAAGGCCACCAAAGGCGCCGGCGAGCGTCGTGCTGTTGAAGAAGAAGGAGTAGCGTCGCTGAGCTTCGGACCGCTTATACCACATGCCGATGAGATAGAAGGCTGGCGAGGTTTACTTGGTTAGCTCGTCGGACAAAACAGTCGCCGCCGCGCCATGCAGGCCGGACCATGCATCGAGCGTCGTAGACTCACCTCCTGGGAACATGCCCGTCTCAAAGAGGCCGAGGAAGAAGCGCGTAGCAAGCAGGCCGCTGTAGTTCTTGACGAGGCCTTGCATCATGGTGGTGAAGCCAAAGAGGAACATGTTGAGAGAGAGCCAGACATGGGGCTTGAACTTCTTGAGCAGGATGTTGGACGGCACCTCGAAGATGCAGTAGGGAACGAAGAAGATGACCAGCGCCGTGTTGTACTTGTCGCCGGTCCCGAGGTCCAGGTCCTTGGCCAGGCCAAACAGCTTTGCATTCGCAATGTTGACGCGGTCTGGGTCATGGTGGATGATTAGCAATGACACGCAACATGCTGGGACGATAGTCGCGACAAGCCATCAAATGACCGCGCATATAAGACTACTCACCCAGAAACGCAAGCAGGTACATGATGCAGAGGAACGGCACCACTCGCATGTCGACCTTTGTCATCAACCGGCGCTCAGTCGTGTGCGCCGGGCAAACGACCTGCTCGGCACCAATCGCGACTTCGGTATCGTGAACATCGGTCGAGTTGCGACCTGAGCCGCTATGCTTTTCGTCCAGGACAGCCATTGTGTCCGTCTGGTGTAGGCTGAAGCGCGTAGTGCGCTCGTTGCGTGGTCAGGCAAGAACTGACTTACACCAAGCCTGGAACAGAACCTCTCTCCCGCTTCACACGGCGAGGACGAAAGACAACTGCTTTCCCTTTCAGACAACTCAGAGAAAGAGGGCAAAGTCCACGTGAAATAGTGGAGGGAGAGGAAGCACAGGCTTCGGCGTGGTGTTGGCAGGACGAAGAGACAAGCGAGTGGGAACACAAAAGGGATCTGCCGGACCCTATTTGTACTCAGCTGCAAGGTGCTCGTGCATCCGGATGCCCCAGGATGCTTCATTCAGTTCCATTGACGCTCCTCGAGGCTAATACAAGACGAGAAGCTAGCGGACAGCCACTGGGATCGTCCAACAAGCGAGCGACGGGAGCCACCACGTTTCTTTCTCCAGCAGGAGCAACTTGGCCTTGCGGTGCCGGACCGGCGGTGGCGGTCCACGGACTTGGCCTCCCAGCCAGGCCATGCCAGCCTACAGCACAAGCGCAAGGGCAGCCGCTGGTACTTCGTAAGACTGACTCTGATCCAGCCCATCTGGTTGCCGTTCTCGCCATCCGGGGTCTCCCCCAATCAAAGCAGTGGCATTTGGACCAGCTGCGCTTTGCTGCAACGGTCAAAGGGCACCTTGGCATCCCACAGATCGTGGCGTCTGTGGATCCGCATCCTGACCCTTGGCTGCCCAGGGATCCCCGTTTGCTCCAGACTCGCCGGCTGCCGACTTGCTGTTGCAGCAGTATTCGCGTGTGTGGGGAGGCGTGACGAACAGATGCGTTGGGGGAGCATCGGATTAGAAGCTGGGCCGAGCTGAGGCGGTCACTCGCGCAAAGCTGATGTCTGCAGGTTTCGTCCAGGGTCAAAAACAAGGGCATTCAGGTTGACGTTGAAGAGCTGGAAACCCCTACTCGGCCGCAACCATTCTGCATCGACAACGCCATGCCAACACCAACCTGGACCCATGGAAATATCCCGAGGCATCTTCTGTCATTGGCCCTCCGCGCCAAGGGCCGCCCAAGAAGACCCAAGAGATTCCCCGCATCCCGCCACCCGCAATAAGGAATCCTTGGAAGGTTCTCACACGCAGTCGTCATGCTTCTCTTCGCCCCAGATTCCCCGGGTTTTCGCTCCCATATCGGGCTTGACGGGCTTTAACAGTGTGCTGACGCCGCCATCTAGCAGCCCGTAGAGCCTCCCTAGCCTCTCTAGCCCTGGGTCTAGCAGCAGAGCATCCCTCCATCACTTGTGACCAGAGTCTTCTCCGCAGCCCGCCTTTGGGGGATTTGGAGAAGAGAAAGTCATCGAAAGCGTGCGGAATTCTTCCCCCGGACTTCTCCCACAAGGGTTCCTCCGGGCTAGCGGCATCCCTCCACGGTTTGGTCGCGATGAGAAATCAATAGCTCCAATTCATTGTATGGAGGGTGTTTGCCGCGGGGCGCTCTGTGAGGGTAAATTGTCTTGAAGGTGCTCGTACACCTCGCTGGCCTGGCATCGACGCGGTCCAGTGGCGACTCGTGCTCTCCTGCGGTCCGCCTTGTGGAGGATCCAAGACTGGCTCAAACTCAAAGCGAGCAAAGGACACGATTGTTGGTGCAAGTGCAACTTCGCTTCGAGATATGCCCCAGAATCTTGCCTCCCCGCGTCTCCACCCCCGTCTTTGCACGAGTCAAACATCGCTGGATCCTCAAACCTGCCTCAAGCCTACGACAAACGCAGGTCCAGGCAAGCTTCAGAGGTCGTGGTTGCAGCCGTAGACGTGCAGCACGTGGGAATGACATTTGGCCGGGCCGCAGCCAATCCTCGGATCTGGGCTGATTGAGACCTTAGTACGGGTGTTATCAGCAGCAGCAGCAGTAGTAGCAGCGTAAAAACGTCAAGACTCAATGGCACTCACCTACTATTTGCTATGGAAACCAAGCAAGGGGTCGGTTCCTAATTCAGCCGCCTCGCCAACGACGCACACGGGAGGCTTTTCGTTCTAGAAGGCCACTTCTATTCATATCTCCGTTGCCGCGATTCTTTCCCGGCCGGCGCCGAGGCGGACCGGTGAAACGCCATACCTCACCTCCTCAGACTTTGCAGAAGGATTCAAAGGCTGGTTGCGGCTCTGAGTACCGATCCAAGCCGGCTCCAGGAAAGACTTGGACCAATTGGACAATCAGACCGAATGGTAGTATTCAGGAGTAGCCCAATGACTTGCTTTGCCAGCTTCTTGTGGACTGAGATAATTGCCAACATGACCGTGAAGGGGGAACTGTTTCGCTTCTAACCAAGAATCTCCTTGCGCTGAACAATCGGAAGAATAGGGGATCACTCGGGACTATCATGCGTTCGTCTCCGTAGAGGAAGTGGAGGAAGCTCAGGGCTTAGCCAGAGGACGGAATAGCAGTATTTTTAGGGCAGTAAAGAGTTCGGTGAGGGGAGAAAGGAAAGAAAAAAAGAAGATGAGAGAATGGGAAGAGGAAGAGGAAAAGAGGAGGGGCGGTAAGGGGGAAAGAGGGAGGAGCAAATGTCAAGATAGCACCTACCCGCTGTTGAAGCCCACGTCCCTTACCGTACCTTCCCTATGGTATCCTAAGGAGGTAGGCACTACAGAAACAATGCTCTCTTCTTCTTCATCGTTCAAACGGCGGGGTCTCGAATATCCGCCATCTTCTCTCGCCAGTCACAGCGTCGCAGCGGCAGCAGTGCTATGGAAGCCCTATCATGCAGCCATCCTCCTTCTTCTACGCGGCCGGATGCAGATACCCACCTCTGCCCGAGTGACAGCTGCAGCAGCGACGCGCAGAATGGATTGCCTCTGTGTACCTGGCAGAGAGAGCCTCGAATGGAGCATCACGGAGTCCGCCGGAAGCTGATGGACGAGGCTGGAGGCTGACTGCCAGCTGTTGACAGTTGCTGCCACTGCCTTGGCCAGCTGGCCTGGTGATGGCCTCCCACCAAACGCCTGCGGTGGACGCGTCTCAGGGCTAGGGCTTCGCGTTTGCCGCTGCCGAATTTTTTCAACCCCGTTGCTTCAGCTCTGCAAAACATGCAGCTTTACGTCTGACGTCCAGACCCAGCTCGTCGGTTCGCGAACTCATCCTTTTACCTCCCCTCGATTCACCAGCCAGCACACGCAAACGGAGACACAGCATCAGCGGCCTCAGACGGACGGCTCGACCCTGCGCGTTTCTGCACCCTCGCGTACCGTTTCCGACGCCGTATCTTCTATTTCTTTCATCTCTTCTTCCAAGTCTTCCTCCATCATCCGATTCTTCGTCCACCCACCCTCCCCCTCCTCCTTCTTACCACCTAGTGATTCGAAAACCTTGCCCTTCTGAATCTCAACATTTCTAAATAGTTGGTCTTTCGCTCTTGACTGCAGAAACTCTCTGAAGTAACGACAACAGACTGAGCCCAGTGTCGGGAAAGGACGAGAGAACAAAACATATGAGACGAGGCAAGCAGCCCAAAGCCATGGACGCCAGAGAACCCAGCTACAGACTCCCATCTTCTGGCGGCGAGATGGCATTCATGGAAGCCTACAATGCTAGAGACAATTTGATGGCAACAAGTCTGTCTCCCGTCTACCAACGCGACGCCAACGACGATCCTTCGTCCAATTGGCACGAGCATCGCCCCCCATATGTCCATGACAGAACGACTCCCCACGGCACTCAGTCTTCTCCTTTTATAAAGGAGCGCTATGAAGACCGCTTCCCTTTGTGAGTACCTGCTCGTATTTTGGAGTCTTCATCGTGCAGCCGGAGAGACGACGATATGCTAATGGCGTTGATGATACTGTCCAGCACAACTGCCGGAAACGCTCACCTCAGCGCCTGGTCACCCAACCCGAGCGCAGGGCCAGCCTGGTATCCTTCAGAACCCTCTCCCAGCCTGCTACTCAACAGCGAATATGAGGGCGTCTCGGGGCCTTTTACCGCATACGGCACTGACAACGTCAACAGCGAATACGAAGCCCAGCTTCCCTGGCCAGAGTCGGACCCTTTTGCTTCTGAATCCAATGTTGAGGAAATTAATCCGTTTCAAGATACCTACTACGCTTCTGGCGTGCTAAATCAGAACCCTGACGCTCTTTACGACCCAGAAATGGCCATTCAGCCTTTCGCAGGGGAAGCGGGAGGCGTCATGCAAGGCAGTTTGCCCCAGCAGTCGGTGTACGAAACATCACCCGGCTTTGTCTCCTTCAGAAGACACAACGGACAGGGGGTCCCAGAAGAGCCGGTAATGCCTTTGCATGATGCAGAAGGGCCAGTGCCAGGATCCATGGTTTTTGCTCATCCCAGCCAGCCGCACTTGAACGTCTCATCGCCACTATCCGTCGTTTCCCCTCCGCGATCTGCTGGCTCGTCCTCTCGCAAACGCAATCACGCAGCAGCCGGCCTCGAAAAGAGTCCCGTCGCCCCCAAGAAGCGCGTCATAAAGCCCCAGCTGACGGCAAAGGTCGACAACAGCGAGGATTTCGAGATTCAAAAGGACAGCGAGATGGCTCCTACCAGAGTCTTCCAGGGTTACTTTCAGAACTGTGATGTAGCGAGGAAGAAGCTTCAGAGGCTTCTGGAGTTGTATCGAAAGCCCAAGGAGAACTGCAGCTACCCGTCCAACGACGAGACATTTCCCGTTACCGATGAAGACAAGATCGGCTACATCAAGAACCTTTTCGACGCCATCAACGACTGGTCAAATTTTAGAGAATGGTCGCAAGCTCTGAAGACGGAGGATCGAAATCGAATCATTGATCGTTTGCGACGCAGACACGCTGGGAGTGACAATGCTGAAGTGGATATTTCGTTGGACGACATGAGGCCCAGTCCGCAGGAGCTTGAGGCCATTCTGCCGCCTCTTGAGATGCAGCAGAAGAAGATCTTGGGACGCTTGCTCAGCGACCAGACGGTCGAATGGCTATGTTGGGAGCTCATTGTAAGTTGCCATGTGCTCCCCTGAGTTGTATTCCCCGCAGCCTACGCAGGTGTGGGTGATGAATCCGGGAACGTACTGACCTGTTTGCGCTTCAGGAGGCTGCCATTCAGTCCCAGCAGGGAAAAACTCAGATAGCCCACTGGTGCGGCGCCGACGGAGCTTAGGAAGCTTACGAATCGTTTGCGCAGCGCATAGAGGCCATGTGCTATGCTTTGCGGGTAAGTCGAGCCCCAGCAGAGGAGCTCTTACCAGCTGACCGTCGTTGTAGAAATCCAAACAGCTCGTCAAGTCACTCTTGTCCGCGGGTGATGGCTGGAAGCTCCGCATCGCCAACAACCCCCAGGGGGAACTTGGAGTGAGTCTCACCTAGCTCCTTACCGACTCATCTGCGGCTGGCTGCTAACAAACGTTTGTGCAAACAGCACAAGGGCAACAACATGAAGGTGAACATGAACAAGAACCGAAAGCTCCGGCAGATCACCCAGGGCACTCGCACCACCACGCGGCAGAAGCCCGCCCCTAAGCCGGCATCAAAGCCAACTCCTAAACAGTCGCAGAAACAGGCACAGAAGCAAGCACAGAAATAACGGCTGCGAAACGGAGTACGCCGCCGACTGAGGACAGTCCCGTCGATTTTCTCATTCTCGCTTTGAGAGGAAGAGGCGGCTTGTGATTCATACCCAGCTCCTCACTACCCCCCTTGCCTTCTCTTCATGCGAGTTGCACATCTACACAAAACGAACATATAGACCAATACTTTGGAAGGAGCGCTGATTCTCCACTATATGGAGTACATACGGCAAATCCTCTTCCTCCTTTTAGCTCTGTCGCATTCGATTTCCTCTTCTCTGTCGTTTGTTTTATTACATGTAAGGCTTTTGATTTATTTTCCTTGCTACCGGTGGACAACACTTCATGTTCAGGTTTGCGGTTCTCAGATTGTCTTCCAGGAATTCTTCCCAGGATAGGGTTCCCCTCTTCGGATTTTCTTCAGATTGTGCTTTTCTGGGATTGCCACAATAGATGTCAGGGACAGGGAAATTTGTGGCTTTGGTTGGTGGATATTGTATGAGTTGGGAATGAGTATGTATGTCATCTTCGCATATGGATTGCCTTTCAAACATTGAGTGCTATGTATCCGTGACAAGAGCGCTTTTTATCACATATTTTCCGCGTGAGCTCCTCACCTCGTGGGGAACTTGTATGTTGTGGCAAGTTGATATACAACAATTAAGATTAATTACTCTATCGGGGTATCCAAACGCTTCATCACTCTCCTGCTCTCACTATATATCTTTTTTTTTTTTTTTTTTTTTTTTTTACATCCTTCACTTCAGTGACCTAGTGGTAAAGTAACTCCTCTCCCATCCGTCAATCTCATCGACAACAGTCTCCTCCACGAGCTCGTACTTGCCGATCCAAGGCATAATCTTGGCCCAAAGCAACCAGTACACGGCACCGGCGAAGAGCACGCCGAAGCCGACGACGCAATGAATCCAGTATGGAAGGGACTCGTACACGCTCTGACCGTCCTCGGGCGGCACGAAGGGGGCGACGACGAGGTAGATGTTGCTGAGGAGGAAGAAGATGACGACGGGGTATGTGGCCTTGATCGGGGGGTTCCAGTTCCAGGCGGCGCGGTTGCGGTAGAGATGAACGAGGGCTCCGGCGACGAAGACGTTGATGATGGCGAGGGGGTAAGAGATGAGGCTGGCGAACATTGTTAGTATCCTGATGCTTTCTTTTTTTTTTCGGGTTATACATGTATGTGACAAGGGTTTAAACTTACTTGAGGACAAAGTTGTAGGCGTCGCCTGCCGGGGGAGCGAGGACAGTAATCATGGTGATGAGCCAGTGCTCAAAGAGACCGGCCAGGGGCGCGTTAAAGGGACGGTTGCTCGCCCAGAGGCGCGAAAAGGGCAGGACGCCCTCACGGCCGAGCTCCTGAACGAGACGGCCCTGGGAGAAGATGACGCTCATGACGTTTCCAAAGGCAGAGAGGGCGACAAAGACGGACAGGGCCCTCTCGGCGCGCTCGCCAAACATGTTGCGGAAGAGGGAGGCGGCGACGAGGCGCTTGGCCTCGAGGATCTCCGTCTTGGAGACGCCGGCGAAGTAGGAGACGTTGGCGAGCATGTAGAGGATGGTGACGGAGCCGACGGCGAGGGGCGCGGCGATCTTGAGGGTGCGGGTCGGGTTCTTTGTCTCGCTGAGGGCGTAGTTTGCGTTGCTGTAGCCGACGAAGCTCCAGATGACGTTGTAGAGGGAGGTGACGACGCCGTAGGCGCTACCGGTGGTGCCCTCGAAGGCGTTGTGCAGGCAGTTGATTTCTTTCACCTTTTTGATGTTGGCCAGGGGCGCGATGATGACGATGATGACGATGCAGATCTTGATGACGCCGAGGACGTTTTGCAGGCGGAGGCCCCATTTGAGGGCGGTGCCGTGGATGAGGAAGGCGGTGGTGATGCAGGCGACGGCGATGCCGCGCTGGTTCCAGTCGGTGACCTCGACGCGGGCGGCGTTGAGGATGTACTCGCCAAAGACGACCGAGTTGCCGGCGGCCCAGCCGAGCAGGATCACGTAGGTGGTGTACATTCCGGTGACGAGGAAGCGCGGCTTGCGGTAGACGTACTCGAGGTAGTTCTTCTCGCCGCCGTTCTTGGGCAGGCCGGTGCCGAACTCCATGTAGACGGCGGTGCCGGCCCAGGCGATGATGCTGCCGGCGACCCAGAGGAAGAGGGAGAGGCCCGTGCTGCCGGAGAGGGCGAGGATGGAGCCGGGCGTGGCGAAGATGCCGGTGCCGATGATGCGGTTGAAGATGAGCATGGAGGCGGACGGGACGCCGATTTGGCGCTTGGCCTCACGGGCTTGCTGGAACTGGGCTGTTTCGATTTCAAACAGTGAGCATGATTGGTTTTGGATGAAAGGGGGTTGGTGATGATGAGTTGAGACACGTACATTCGGTTCCATTCTGGACAGAGGCGGCGTCACTGCCGGGCTGTTGGCTCAGCTTTGTGACATCCTCGCTCTTGGGCGAGAAGAAGCTCTTGATGCCGGACATGGCGATGGTTGTGTTTTTGCCCACACAGCAAGTGCTGTGTTTTTTTTTTTTGGAAAAGGGCCAAGGAACAGCTGTATATGAAAAGAAAAGGCCACAAACAACCAAGAGCCAAAACAGAAAAAGGGGGGGCCCAAGAACACAACTTATTGAACACTAATGAATATCAGGAGGAGGAGGAGCAAAAGAAAAATGAAGGGATCGCCTTTCTATTATAGACTTATACTACTACTACGCAACGAACCTGGGTCCATGGCGGTGGATCACACACAAGGCAAACGGCAAAAGGTTCAAGGCTAGAACCACGCCAGAACGAAAGAGGCTTATTGGAAGAAAAAGATGGCTTGATGAGCAAAGGCATGGTAGTAGCAAAGAAGAGAGCATCAGATAATACCTAAAAGAGTAGTGAGAAAAGCTTTGGTTCCTTGGGCGGGGCTGGCCCGCATGGTGCCATCGGATGCTAAACGAACGCAAAAGAGACCCTCCCCTTTCTTTTAGGTAACGGTGTGGTGGTGGTGATGTTCGGGACAAGGCTTAAGGATTGGTGGTTTGGGTATTGCTTGTTTTGTCTTGGGGAGGGGGGGGGGGGCGTTCGGATGAAGCGTTTTGAATGGGTGTGGCACGTCATGGAAGGACTATGGAAACTTGGTTTTACTTGAGATGATGATACTGAAAGGTTTTCTTGTTTGCAGATGGACGCCTACACTTCTCTGTGATGAAAGGAGTTTTTTTGTGTTTGATGACTCTGGGCTTATACCCCACGAGAGGCGTGGCTCATGAGTCGCGGACTAGTAGCAGTTTTGGAGCGGCGAGTAAGTTGCCTCTTCCTGGTGCTACTTGTACATGCCATTACTTTGAAGATTACATGTACCTTAGGGAGAGCCATGTGATACTATGTAGATTGAAGGAACTGAACCACAAACTTGAGGCTCAATGGTGCCATCGCAACCATCATCACACAACTTGATATATCGTAGTAGATTCCGCGCTTCAAGACCTTGAAGCCGATGCTATCCATCATCACACCTTCACATGCAAACTACCTTACCTTACATAGTCACTGATACTACTGCAACTAGGCATTAAAGCTCATCAGACGAACAAAGCGTTTTTAAAGAACCCCCCCCCCCTGGAATCCTTTTCGAACAAGGGGCCTCATCATCATCATCATCACACAGCAAAACCAAGAAAAGCCGTTCCGACGTTGAAGAAAATTCAAAAAGAGAAAAAAAAACAAGAGGCCCCACCCAGCGCCGGACCAGCGATCACGACATCGGGGCCTTTCCCGATTCTGTCGCGCCCGGACCCGGCGAGGGCCGATGACGCGATCGGAGCTTCTCCAATCACGGACGGTCCCCTGTTTTTTTTTTTTTTATACCCTGCCTGCGGATGGCAAAAAAAGAGAAAAATGGACAAGAGTTGGCCTCTGTGAATACAAGGCTTGATTTATATGCATGGAAGGTTCTATGAAGGATTGATGATGGTGCCCATTGGTATGGGAGAACAAGGCTTAGGGGGGGCGCTACGGAGGTTATTCTGGTGGCGCTGAAGAAGCTTACTTGTGAGTGCAGGTGAGCTTAAACCTTGCATGGAAGACCAAAATTACAGGCTCAGAGGAGATGTTGATACACAAGACAAGACACATTCAAAGAATTCGAAGCAGCATGTAAAGCCATGGACAAGTATCATACAGTAGCGTCTCATTACTAGTAGCAAGTCAATCCAGGAACAAGACCGGGCCGGCAATGCGGAATCCGGGATGTATAGTTAGGCACCTCTCTTTCAAAGGCACCATACTACAAAACACGCCGAGTGGATGCTCGAACCATCTCCAAAGGCTTTAGCCCGTCCGTCGCCACGGTTTCCCTTACGTGATGGATAGGACCTCCCATGTCTCGATATTCCGTGACACTCGTACAACTACCTACCATATATCAACCCACTTCTACTTGAGTACTCAACTACTATCTGACAAGCGTAATCAGGGGCCGCGCCCATGGGGGGGAGCATGACGCCTCGCCCAGACCAAGACCATGGGGGATCGTACATAATGCCTCGTTCTATCAAACGAGTAAGTCCTGCCCTCGTGCTATCGGTGTGGCATGACTCGGGCAGCTAAAACGGCCCGGAAGCTTGGCTGGAGAAGCTGAGGTTTCGATGTTGGCTTTGACGCTTGGCTTGATGGATAAGTAGAGTTGTGCCAAGGTCTGGACTTGGCACTTCGGATGGCCTCAGAATGAGGCTTGCTTGCGAATCGAAGCTGAACGAGCGAGTATCCAAGGCTCGATTCTAGAATCAGATGGGCAAGAATTGAGCCATCAGACTTGATCGATCTATATCAGCCTCCGTCACATGAAGGGCATCATCGATAATGGTGTGATTAAGTTACTAATATTAAGTATGTATGCAGTATAGCTACTACCTATGGTGCAGGCAGAGCGTATTTGGTAAACCCACCGAACCCAGGACCCTTGCCTTCCCTTCCCTTCATTATCATAAAGAACGTTGTTGATCATCAAGAGACAAGACTTTGTCGACAAAAAAAAAGAAAAAAAAAAAAAAAAAAACCATGCCCGAAGCAAGTAGACAACCCCCGTCATCCCCGAACTAGGCTGCTGTTGAACCCCCTTTTCAAGAAAATTCCCACCAGCTCAGACTGAACTACTATTCGTGTCGATGAATCCCTCTCAGAATCAAGTGACGGACAGGCCTGTCGCCATGCGGAGCAACCGAGGTGCCGTTTCTGTTCTACAGCACAGCACTCATCTCGTCAATCTTCGCAGGGACCGTCGTCTTGCCGCAGGTAACCGTCCGCTGGGAGTAGATGTTACCAGGCGTCCAGTTCGGGTTCTGCCACGTGGTGTCGCTGCAGTTGAGGTCCAGCCGGACGCCGCCCAGCGCCGTGAAGCGGCTACCCTCGCCGGCGCAGGCCCACGTCTGGTTGACGAGCAGCTGGTTGTCGCCGCGGTTGAAGGTAAAGGTCGCCTTGTCGCCGGGGACCGGCACGTTGGTGCACTTGTAGACAAAGTTGCCGTAGAAAAAGTCCGAGAGCTGGTCCGACGCCGCGCTGCACACGGGCGTGTAGCTGACGGCCGGGTTGGACAGGGTGAAGTTGACGTAGCCCCACGAGTTCTGGTGCGCGGGCGTGGTGAAGATGTACGAGGCGTGGAAGTCAAAGTTGTTGATTGTCCACTCGGAGACGTTGGAGGACTGGCTCGTGCATGGCGGTGGGTAGGGGTTGGTGGTGGGCGGAGGGCTGTAGGGCGCGGCCAGGGCCGAGCTGGCGAGGAGGAGGAGGGCGCAAGTAGTAGTAGACAGAAGGCTCAGCATGGTGGTGGGTAGTATTATCATGTGTGTATAAGTGTGTATGAGTGAGTGTGGGGTTGGAGATGTCGATGTTCGTTTCCGTTCTCTCGTGACGATGTTGTATTGCAGCAGGAGACGATGCCGTCAAAGCAGCAAAAGACAAAGGCGGCAGATGGGATTCTCGTTGAAGAAGTCGGGACTGTGGTGATGCTCTTCGATGCTGGCGGTCTCGAGTTCGTGGATCGTCGCTCCCTCTTATACAGCAATCGAGCAATGGCTGGGTAACGCTGGGCCCTCCGATCACGTCCGCGGGCAAGCTTGACTGGCGATGCACAAGAGGCTGGAGGTTCGAGCACCGGACCCAGCCATTCCTCATGACGTAGCACACATCTCGTATTCCCGTCGTTTGCGCGGAGAAAATAAAAAGGGAAAAAAGCACTACCTAAGGAGCAGAGAGAATCGGGTGGCGGATCGAGGCCTTGGCTTGGAGCCGTCGGCAAGGCGGCGCGGTGTAGCCTGTACCAAATCTTTGGTGCTTTTGCATGCTCGACCCCGAGTACCGTATACCGGGTTCTGTCTCTGGAAGCAAGCACTAGGTAGTACTCCTAGGTATGTAGGTATCTCCAGATGGCGGAACACAATGTGACGGTGACATGTCGACGTTGTTGTCTGGCGGACTGCAGATGCAGCTGTAGGGAGGCGGATGCAGGGTCATTGAGGCTCTCGTCCATACAAAGTACGAGTCACAGTGACGAGTCCACTCCAGGGCGGTGCTGGCAATTCGATGGCAGCTGGAGCTCACCTCAAGTCCACCTGCAGTCCCTTTGGGCGTGCAGCCCCAGCGACAGTCACCGCCTGAAGGGATCGCTGGATCGCTGGGCTAGTGCCAGCGGCCAATTAGATAGCGGCAGGCGGACGCTAACGGCGGTGGAGCGCTGCGGTGATCGACAGCCGGCGACCTCGTATTTCTGGGCCTGGATGTAACTGTCAATCAGGCCTAGCCTCGATGGCAAGGTGGTTCATCCCTTTGACGCCGGTAAGGCATATCGCAAGTAGCTGTAGAGAAGCTATAGCCAATCAGACATAATAAAATTAAAGATATATTAATTTACGCTAAAATTAGCCTATAATAGAAGTACTAACAATCTAGCTATATATAAATAGCTACATTATAACTAATATAACGCCAGAAAGTCATCGCGCTGCATATGTGTTTTTTAATAGCTAATAAGCATAATTAAATTTCCCTAACGCAGTAGCCCTTGCAGGCTATATAAGATGCCTATTTTTTAAATAGGATATGTTTATGCTATAAAATAGGTATATAAATATTACTAGCATAAAATCTTTATCTTAAAGAGCCCTTTAGGCTATATATATAAAAAATTTTACTATAAAAGCAAGTATGCCACTTAACTTAAGTTATAATACTCTCCTAGTTAAGGCATCCTTAATATTATAATTTATAGCTATTAATAAGGTAAACGTTAAGGAGAAATAACTATGCTAATGCCTGCTAACCTCCTTTATAAAAATAATAGGAATATCCTAAGCCGCTTTAAAGCTAATCACTAATATTTATAGAGCCTATTTTAAAGTTATAGTCAGTTATAATAACTAAGATTAAAAGCTCCTTCCTTCTTTTATTATTAAAAATAAGCTTAATAGGCTATATATATAGCTATATAGCCTTTAGTTATTTTTATATTTATTAAGTAAATTTATTGCCTTTATATATAGTGCTAAGGAAAAGGACTAGTAAGTTATCTTTTTATATAATTTAGTTAACCTAGGATATTATAAAATAAATTAGTATGCATTTTCTTAATAAATCTATTTATAAAAAGCCTTATAAAACTATCTTAAGTAGTATTAGTTATTAGCTAGCCTTAAGGCCAGCACCTTCCTTTATAATTATTATTTTTAGCCTTAATAAGCTGCTTTAAGGCATAGTAATTTATACATAGCATGCTAGTTATAGTATAGCCTTAATTATAAAGGAATTTAAAAAGCAGCAGTATAAAAAAGAGGTTATTTATAAAGATATAATAGCTAGCCTTTTCTAGTTTATTAACTAAGGAAAAAACTATAGCTTAAGTTAAAGCTAGTAAGTCTAGGCCTTTTATACCTTTTTTTTATTTCTAAGAGATAATTAAAGGTAAAAGATAAAATTCCTATTAAAGGAAATACCTAGCTTATATAATAACCTAAGCCTTAAAGCTAATTAAAATAGGCTTTTTATATATAATTATTATCTTAAATAACCTCCTTATATAGCAGACTATACACTTATCTACAGCTACATTTATGCCTAGGCTTTATAAAGCTATTAACGCAGCTTATATATAATTAGACTATTCCTTAATATATTTAAAGCTTTTAGCTGCTGCAGCTGTAATTATTATAAGGTTAAAGATTTAAATTTATTATAAAATTTAGTAAAATTAGTTATATAATATAAACTTAATAAAGTTATAATTTAGGCATAGTATTTTTATATTTAAGGTCTTCTAGTAGTCTTTAATATTAATTTCCTTATAAATTCTTATATAAATTAATATTCTAATTTATAAATAGACCTCTTTTATAAAAATTAGACTTTATTTTAGCAGCAGTTTATATAGGCTAGGCAGTTATAATTAATTAGTATATTCTACCTATTAGGTTACTAGGAAAATAAGTAAGAAGTGCTAAAAAAGAGCCAGCAGTATTAAGGGTAGCTTATAAATAATTAGGTTATATTACCTAACCTATAATAGCATAAATACTTTATTTATAATTATAATAGTAAAGTAAGGCAAAAGTAATAATATCTTGCTTTTAGCATCTTTAAGGTTACTTTTACTATCTAATGCCTCTTTTTTTAAAATTTTTTAATCTTCTAGATCTATTAAAGAGTTAAGATGGAATTAAAATTATAGTATTTTCTATTAAGATTCTTCTAATCAAGCTCTTATTACAATCATGTACCCCTTTGCTAACAAAGGCGGTGTGTGGGTGGGTACCTCTGATGTGCCTTACCGGCGTTAAAGGGATAGGTACTGTACATACGGTAGCATCGCCCTCTTCGTTCTGTTCTATTTTCAGCTTGTGCAGAGCGTACTGTAGCATCTTGGGAAAACAAGAATGCCAACAACAGGTCATTGTCTGCGGGAAGAGACATGCAGCAGGCAATAGGGTATGGCTTGTACCACCAATTGCATGTATGTATAACTTATACGGATACGAACATGTGCTGGTATCGGGTCATGTGCATGGTCCATCTCGGACCTCAACCGCACCTTCCCAACTTCCCTCATCCTCTATCAAGCAACCACGAAAAGATTTTCTGAGACATTCAATTTACTATCCTGACTTGCATCTTCCACCTTCTCTTCTTCCCTCCATGTATCACATCGCCCTCGATATCTCGCATCTTGCCTCTTTCGGATTCCAGTGTCAGAGAGACGATTTCATCCCTGCTAAGGACACAACGTTATCGTCAGACAACCCAGACCTCGACAGTTGATCTCAGCGAAACTCCATCCACCGTCCACCAACCAGTCATCTCTGCCGACACTAGTACACACATACCTAATATCGAAGCCCGAGGTTCGAATTTTTATGCTTATTGGCCCTGGTCAGGGTAACACTGCCCAAGAGCTCCAGCAAGTTGCGGTTGGCCCTCGAATCGGAGCAACAATGGATCCCCCCGTCCCCTTGCATTGCCACGCTCAAGGGAGGAAGCCCGCTCTGCGAACTCGCTTTGCTATGTAATTCACTCTACACATTATCACAGAGCACTGTGAGTCCAGGTTATTGACTTGTTCTGGCCAACGCGAGAGAAAACCGCCGAGCACGCGAGGCTGCTGCCTGGTAGAAAAGGTGGCGTGGCACTCGTTCGACTCTGTTTTGCGTTGCACATCAGCTCACACAGAGTGACACTGTCGTATTTCGCATCTCTCCGAGTCGGCAAACATTGGCTCGGCCGCCGCAGCCTCGACAGGGCCGTCAATGCCGCCCTGTCTCCATGTCCTCGGCCGCTGGGGCCTCGGATACGTCATGCAAGCTGTCGGAACGGCAAGCTCCTTGACACGGCAGAAGCTGAAGATGCTACTGCAAACATGTGCCTGATCCACTCCTCTCCATATTCGTTCGATGTCCCCAATGATACAAACCTGACCTGATCTCGGGAGATTTCCCGGCTCAGGCAGCATCTTCCAGAACCTTCACTATCCATTGCCATCATCGTTTGGTAAGACGCGCGGATCTTGCAATCGTGCAATCTACCGGTCACTGCCTGCAGCCGGGATCCCCGTCCCACGACAACCTTGAGCCACAACGGTTCAATATCAATTGTTGGGCTTTGCTGCGAGTTGGGTGCTCTTTTTCTCATGTCGTGCTCACCTACTGAGGACACCGAACGTGGCTGGTGTTATACGACAGTCAGCCAGTCCATTGACCGCTCTTACTGTGCAATCGGCCAGATAACTCTACAGTACCGTGGCCAGTCCTTTGGCCATGGCTCGACATCCAACAGTTGTGTAACTGCGTATCTCAGGCTTTGCCAATTACGCCTAGACTCGGCCATCTCCGTCATCGCACTCATCTCACCTTGATGCGATGATCTAGATGTGGCTACATGTGCAATAGGAAGTTGCTCGAGTCCAGTGACAGTATGTACACAAGAGGTTTGGAAAATGAGCTGCAAACAGCCATCCGTGTGACGATGGTAAGATCCGTACTGCGGTCTTCGTTCACTCAATGGGTTTATGGCAGCCAGCCGCGTCAATTTTTGGCATCGCATGCAAAGACTGGGTCTGGCACTGGCTTTGGCTAATGATGGGACATGCGAACCGCGATGGACCATTCGGAATTGGCAGAGATGATTGCGTTCCCTCTCCGAAATGCGGCAACGTAAGTGAAAGATGCTCGGTTGAAAAGACATCAGACGGTAGTCGAAGCAACAGCGGGCGTGACTACATCTGGCATGGTCTGGCAATGACCTCGAATGCTTCCAGATCGGACACTCCTGACAAAATTCCCAGTCACCGAAGATGCAAGGCCATCAGTATCACGACTTGCCAGAGTATCCCCGCCCCGACTTTCAGCGCACCGGATCGCGCTGGCTGTCACTGGACAGCTCTTGTGAATGACTCTTTGACAATGACGATGTCAGATTGGCCCTTTGATGGCACCAATCCGGCTTACCAACTGAAGTTGCCGTCGAAGGGGGCAGCCCAGAAAGGCGGCTATAAGACTGAAAGCGACACCATCACTCAGCGCATCGCGGCCGGGACCCAAGATCTACACAAGGACAATGTCTTTACGACAAACGGATTTGCCAACATCAACCACAACCAACTCATTGTTCTCTCTTGTGTCTTCCAGTCCCCCTGCGTCGGGCATCAACAAACGCGGCATTCACGAAGTGCATTGGAAAGAAAGAAAGCATTACAGACTTACGCAACCAGGCTGAACGACAAGACGGCCGTTGTCTCCTGCTGCGGTTCGGCGCCGTGGATGACGGAGCCTCTGTCTGGGTCAACAGAAGCTTTGTCGGCACATTACGAGGCCTCTTTCTGGGTCAACAGAAGCCTTGTCGGCACCCATCGGGGAGGCCACGTCCCGTTCCAGTTTGACGTGACGGATACCCTGGATGCAGACACCCGTGACGTCCATCGGGTGACGGTCCGTGTCTGTGGTTTGATCTGAGCGCACGACTGTCTAAAGGCAGTGTATCTGCTCTTCCAGAGTCAACGCTGCCGGAGGCGCCACCGAACGACTCTTCTTGTTGGTGAGACGGCCCTAATATCTAGTCGCCGGAACACCCTCAACTGTATGATGTGACACTCAGGCTCTTGGATTCTTATACAGGCAAGCAATCGAATGAAGTCACAATGACGATGGGTATGCAGTCAATACAATGGTCCAGCGGCGTCGGACTATGGCGGCTGGATGATGCCCCTTGCTTTCAAATGCTTTGTCTGGATCAGGGCTACTGGCCAGCTACCTTTCTCACCCCTGAATCCAGCTACAGTTTGGAGAAGGACGTTGTGTGTGCCAGGAAGATGGGCTTCAACGGCTGTCGGAAGTATCAAAAAGTTGAAGTCCGCGCTTCTATCAGTGGGGTAGATCGCAAGGGGTTTCTAGTCTGATCCGAAATGGTAAATACTTATCAATTTAGCCGGCAATATCTCGACTGTTCCAGTCAGGAGTGTACGGAATCTGTCAAGCTGGCCATCAGCCATCTGTCGGTGGTGACTTGGACGTCAGTGAATGAGAGCTAGGGGTATCCTTTGCTCAAGAACGATGCTGAACAGCGCAATCACATACGCTTGCTCTATTGTTTGACCAAGTAGGTAAGTATTTGCTCTTCGTCACATATACTTGGTGCAATGGCCTACTATTATATCAATTTGCGCATAGCTTCTAGAACATTGGATCCCACGCGGAGCATCAATGACAACTGCGGCTGGGAACACATCTGCACGAACATGTTCACTTTTCACGATTACAGTGACGACCCAGAGTTGCAGGACGTGTGCCGAACTGAATGTCATTTTCGGGCCTGGGGCTATACCACTGCTATGGGCCCTGAAGACCTGTTGTAGAGGATCGAGAGGGTTGTTTCAAGGCGGTCATGGAAGAAGCCACGCAGATGTTCTACAATAGGGTTCGGGGAGATTGACAATTAGCATATCAGCAACCGACTTTGATCAATGACTGTTAGCATAGAAGGGAATTTCAACACACATATGAGTAACATGAGCATACATAAGCAATAAAACAACAAGTTTATTTATCGTTGCTTTCTTAACGATGGCTATGCGGAACATTTTATGAAATCTTCATATTTCGAATCTCTCCCGGGTACGCACACGAATGCGCCGATGATACCTAGACGATGAGGTACCTAAGGTAACACCTAGCGTTGACCTAGCGCCAAACTGTTCCCTTATAATGCTCCATAATTACTACTAATTTCCAACGAGGGGATATGGTGTAGGGGTATCACGTTTGCTTTGCATTGTTCATTCAATACAAGCCTGTAAAAGGTCGGGGGTTCAAATCCCTCTGTCTCCACGTGTTTAATTTTTTGCGCCTTTTGCTTTTGGTTTCGCCGTGGCACTCTTTTACCGGAGCAAGTTGTCGATGACTCTTGCTAGATAACTTTTCCTGGGGTTCTTCCTTTCTTCGTCAATTTATTATCGATTACATCTATTGATTTCATTCTTTACCTTTGGTTTCTCTTTGTTCAGCGCTCACTGCACTCTTACCCCTCGCTCGGCTTCCAGTTTCCAGCGGCGCCCGATCGCTTTAAGGTGACGACTGTTAAACAACGTCTCTGCTTCTACTAACGCGACAGAGGATGGTAAGTTGACATTTATACTGCGTTCGTGACGACACGCAAGTGTCGATATTGTGTGGGCATGGCTGATGATAGAATACAGTTGCTGGGATGGAAGCGAAGATGAGACACCCTCAATGTCGCGGGTTCACGGCCGTAACTGCCAGCCTCCCTGCTCCTTTCACTTAGGATGCGTGTTCCACCGGTACTTTTGACCACGACGTGTGACGAAACTCGATGAATGCGTCATGTCTTTCCAGATTAAGGTATCATATACAAGCTGAGAATTGCTGTATGCTCAGTGTCAATTGAAATCATCGCTAGTTTGACCTCTCCCAACCTAGGCTTCCAGCAGCCCCTGGTGCCTGAAGTCACCTCGTTGGGCTATTCGTCCGTGAAAGCTGTCAAATGCACAAGAAATTGGGCTCGTGAACTTCAGAGAGAGAAGCGGGGTCAAGCATGTCGCACGTGATGCATGCACCTCTCCTTGGTATGCCTGAAGCCCGAGGAGAAACGCAGTCTTGTATCGTCGTGTCTTTTCAAACAATCCAAACGAGCCCTCGAGACGCCATGGCATCTCCAAGTACCAGCGAGGCCACCAACTGGGACCCTATGGGACCCAACAGCCCTGCTGGAACTGCGCTTATGGTCAGTCCCTTGGCGTGACATTCGTTGCTATCTATACCCAGGTGCCTTCACGTACTTGAATCATCGTGAACGACGAATTGTGACACACCACTGCCTACCTATCTAGTTGGTTGCTAACGGCTCGGCCTTTGCCTGTTACAGATCCTACGTCCGGAGAACGAGGCAGCCAAGTTGGCCTTTTCCGAGGTCGTTGACTTCCTCAAAGAGCAACATCACGCCCAGAACGATGGTGAAGAGTCCACCAATGTTCGAAGCCACTTTGCAAAGTACATGTGGTTCTCTGATGAACAAATCCACGATCCCGCTGTCTCGCGATATGTGAACGACAAGAAGGTCGCCGAAAGCTCATCATCGACGGCATCTCATGTTGAAGACGAAGAATCATTCTCTACACTGATCTGGACGGGCTTTTACTTTATTGATACCAACGTCAAACCGCTCAACTCTGATACCGGCTGGGTGGTTGGTCGTCTCAGCAGGAGGAGCATCTCCTTTGCCCAGCCCACCGTCGACATAGCACTGGCCGCAAACCGGGCCGGTGGCGTTGCCAGAAGGCACTCGGTCGTCAACTTCTCCCCAGAGACACGTCTAGCGATCGTTTCCTTGGAATTCGGAAGCTCTACCGTTGTCAATACGACGTCCTTGACTTCCAAGGGCGACATTGCGGGCTGCACACTGGCAGACAATCGCGTTCATTTCGGCGACCTAATGTACTCGCTCGACTACACGTCATATTGCCATGGGTCCAAAGGTCAAGCAGATCTGAGTAACTTTATTAAAGCTATTCACGGCAATAATCAGCCAACAAAGGAGGTCCTCCAGGCCACCCCTACTCCTCAGATAACACATGCCCAAACCATTGGCAGGTATACTGTCACAGGCGGCTTGACGGGACTTGGTTCCTTTGGCCGTGTTCGTCCGGCAGTGACACCGGACGGACAAAAGACAGTGGCCATCAAGACGATGGACGCTCGGCCCAGCAGGACGCGGGATACCCAGAGGAAAATCGAGCTGATGGAATCTCTGTCGCGGCTGTCGAAAGCAGAAAAACAGCACAACATCTTGACCATGATTGAGAGCATCTACGTTCCAGGACGACAAATGAATGAATTCCATGTTGTCCTGGAGCCGTATATTGGCTTTACGCTTCACGAAATACCAAATAACACTCAGTAAGCTGGATCAACGCCTCGTTCCACCCCCCCTGTCTCTGTGGCTGATATATGCCCCTTGTTCAAGTCCAAACAAGCACGAACTTATACTGCACGATTGCCTTCGAGGTCTTGCCTTTTTGCATTCAAATGACATGGTGCACACCGACATCAAGCCGGCCAATATCGGACTCGTTGACTTTGACAGAGACGACATGCAGAAGCCCGCCCAACTGGCGTCTTATTCTCGCCCTCCCCGAGCCGTATTACTTGACATTGACTCCATAACGCAGATTCCCGGAGGCCAGACCACTATCAAAGCAAGGCCTGGGTGCAATGGGACCATCGGCTTTCATTCGCCAGAGCATGAACTGTCAGAGTACGACGGGCGAACGGACGTCTGGGCTCTGGGGGTCAGCATCTTTGGGGCCGTCTTTGGCGTGCTGCCGTGGTCCTACGGGCCGGAAGGCAATTCCTGGAAGGCGGGCGGCACGGTCGAAGCGCGTAGACGGTTTCATTCGCGATATGCCAGCTCCGTAAACAGGATCGCCGAACATTATCAGAGGCTCGGTGGTGAGTTTCCTTTCCCCCCCCTTCCAGATTTGACCCGTGACTCAACTTCTCTCTGCTTCCGTTGCTTATGATTTTACCTGCCCTGTTCCAGAGCCCATCTGCGACTTTCTGCTTGCTGCCTTTCGATTTCCAGAGTCAGATATCGCAGTGCAGAGGAGAAGGCGGCCGACTAGTGCAGAGTGCATCAGTCGCCTATTGGAGACGTCGGAGTTGTTGCAGGAAAGAGTCTTGATAGAAGCCAGGGGTGTTGCTGGATCTACTGCGGCTTGTGACAGTGACATGCGGGCTGGAAATGCTAAACGTCCGGCCCCCGGTGTTAGTGATAGGCAAAGGACAAGGACAAAGCAGGGCGACTGAACTGGAGAGACGTCGAAGCAATAGAAGGGTATATCACGCCTTTGGACAGATAGGCAGACTTGTTTGGACACCAAGTCTAGTTAGAAATTCCAAGAGACAGCAATCGACAAACCCATTACCAGAATCTGAATTCCTGGTAGCATTTCGGACGACTGAAGATGGCCTTTGGAAGAAATAACATTTCAAAGGTTCAGTGTGCTCATCGGCTCACTCGCTGTCAGCTGCAGAGCCCGAGAGTAACTGCAACATGGGAGATGCCACAACCACCACCCAGTTCGAGTGTACCCTGTAGGTAGCTGCTTGAGAAATAGACGTAGTCAATCAAGCAACGCACAGGCACTCTTCTCGCAAGGTCATCAGATGCCTTGCATTGTCGCGTCTCGAGGCAATCCAGACGCGACCGGGACAATCTCGGGCCAGCGCGGGTGTAACACGACGTCACATGACCGAGACGGCGGGTGACATTCATTGCTTCACAAAGCTGTTAAGGGTAGGCAGGCAGGCAGGCAGTTTTCTGTCCTGCAACTCGAATCCTGTGTTTGCCTGCAATCTCTTCTCGAGCACGACCAGCGCCGCTGCCTCCGCCTCGGCCTACCGGAACCCACCGGCCTAATGGCCTCCCCAACAGAGCACGATGAGGTCGAATTATGTCCAAACCTTGCGCCGGACGCACCCGCGGCAATGATGGTGACAGCGACACGGACGGCCACCACGACGGCGGACCAGACAAGGGAGCTCGAGGTGGAGGAGGAGGAGGAACTCACAGAGCCCAAGCTGAGCTACAACTGGACGTATTGGCACGCCAGGTTCACCGAGCTCAACAATTACGTATGTACCGCCGCCCTGCCGCCCCCCTTCCTCGCCCTTGTCCCTAGCAGCCTGTTCTAACTCTCTTCTTGTAGCAAGACCTCCCGTGCCCTGTAGAGACCCGAGGCGCACACCTCATCTCGGCTCCTCCCTCGCCAAAGGCAGTAGTAGCGTCTCGTCACGACCCTAGCTCGTTCTGCAAGGACCTCTTTGAGCGCCTGCGCGGGCTTGCGTTGAGGCAATCCGTGCGCGAAAACATTTACGGCGTCGACTTCGCAAACGAGTGGCCCATCTCGAGGACGCCGCGGCCGCTGGCGGACGAGGTGCGCGAGGCACGCAAGAGAGCGCAGGAGGCGCTGCTGCATCTTGATTCTTCGTCGTCCTCGTCGGATCCCGAGTATGAGCCGGCGTGGATGAGGAGACTGAGGGAGGCGCGCGAGAAACGGCGCCAGGCCAGGGCGCAGGCCAAAGCAGAGGGAGTGATGAAGGCAAAGGCTCCCACTACTCCCCAGCTTTCTCCTCCGCAGGATGGCGCTGCGATCAATTCTGGACAACCGATCGTTGACGCCGTCGCGCGTAAGCCATGCAAGAAGCGCAAAGCACCACCGACACCAATCTCGCCTGCTTCGTCAAAACGAGTCAGAGTATGATACAGGGCTCGCGGCTTCCATTTTGCGATCACATCGTTAACGATGAGTTTCCGAGGGCCGGTTTGACAGACGAGATGATCAGCCGTCTGTCACCTTCACGCAGCAAATTTTTCTTTCTTGTTTTCTCTTTTTTCTCTTTCTCTCTGTTTTTTGCCCTCGATATACCCGGCATACATGGCCAGCGATGCATTTTGATTTGTTTGATAGATATGGTAAAGGCGGCATTTGGAGTTGGTTATCAGGATACCCAGGTACAGGTGCCCAAGTTCAGCGGCATTGCTCAGGATGAGCCTTTTATTGTTTTGGAATCTCGATCGGATCGGATAGGATGGACAATAGCAACAGGGGCCATGCCTCAGATTTGTAACGCATAGGTAGCTAATCGGCACATGCATTTACTCGGCCATGAAGCGTTTATGTCTACATCAGTTTGACTCGCAAGTCAATAGAGGGCCCATACACTCGGCTACTCTTTTCAGATGCCTACGATCAAGTCCCTATTACCAACTGTAGATAGATGAATGAAGTAGCTTCTTCACTGTCCTGTTGCGTCTCACCTACTAGATACCTTATGCAGTGATGCCACCCAACAAGCCAACAGCAAGTAGGTAGTAATAATAGGTCACAGACTCAGCAGTGACAGCGCGCAATCCACCATCGGTAGGATCCCAGCACCTCCGAGCTTTTGCCGCCTGCAACACAACCTCAACGCCTCGGACTCCCGTCCATCCATCCGCGGGGAATCCTGTGCCTCGTCCACGTCTCTTACAACTCCAACCTCCCGAGCGTGCCGCTGCGCGAGAAAGAAGGTGCCCTCGAAGCTCGCCCTTGATTCATTCAACAATCATAGCATATTCCCGCCTTGAATCTGTCTTTGCAATCGCTCAAGGCTTCGACAAAGCCCCATCACCACCAGCACCAGCTTCTCCCACGATAGCTCTCCTCCCCAGAGCCCTCTTTACGCCAAAGATGGACTACGTCGAGCACCGCATGAACGACGAGGCCCTCAAACAAGCCGCCAAGTATAACCCCCCCCCCACTCATCTCCCCCCTTTACAGAAACAAACCTCACTAACAAAATCCTCCAACAGCAACACCACCACCAGCACCACCAACGGCCTCCTCTCCCCCCTCAACATCGTCCTCCTCCTCATCCTCCTCCACACAGCCTACAAAACCTTCCTCTCCAAACCATCCTACCCGGTCCTCCCGCGCCCTCCCCCACCCATCGTCTTCAAGACCTACACGCCGCGCACCCTGCTCCCCTTCAACGGCGAAGACAACAAGCCCGTGTTCCTCGCCGTCCGCGGCGCAGTCTACGACGTCTCGCGCGGGCGCAACTTTTACGGGCCCGGCGGTCCTTACGAGAATTTCGCGGGCAGGGACGCGAGTCGCGGGTTGGCGTGCGGGAGCTTTGACGAGGAGATGCTGACCAAGGATTTGGATGGCCCGCTGGATGACTTGAAGGATTTGGGGGATGAGGAGATGGAGGCGTTGAGGGGGTGGGAGGAGCGGTTTAGTGAAAAGTATGATGTTATTGGGAGGTTGGTCAGTGTGAGGGAGTTTGAGGAGATGAGCAAGAAGGAGTAGATTGGAGTGTTTCCTTGGAGACGGGGGGATCTGATGACTGAGGTGAGGTAGCGAGCGGAATCACGACTTGTTCTTATGAGACTGCATGGACTTGTGTAGAGAGAGTGTGTGCGATTTGATGATGTACGCTGCGTGTTGTTCTTTATAATTTCGCTTCATTTTTGAACAAAGACTGGAGATGATACATACTATAACTCGAAACAAAGGCGACCTTTCAACTCCAATGCCATGCCATTTCTCTGACACGAGAAAGCATCTCACAAAATAACAGGTAAACAAAACTGGATCGGATATATCCAGGTTATGACAACCGCAACAGGCACAGCCATGATATCGCCAGCCTCCTCAATACCTATCCATCATCTCCGGATGACACGAGCGCATTCTTTGAACAAGAAAAAATAACAAACAAGCATAGTCCTTGGATAAAACAAGACAATAAGAAAGCTGGCGCTGGTGAAGCCGTCAAAGTGAGACGCAAAAATGTCCCAACACAGCAGAGTGCGCGCCCCGGAGATATTCACACACTCCGTCTTCTAAGAAAAAACCGCCCCCATCCTCGCACCCCTTATCCAATCGACTCCGCCTCAGTCTCTCGTTGTTGGAATAGACAAAACAGAAAGACAAAAAAAAGGGGCGGATTGTGTACCTGTTTTCTTGGGGTGTGATAAGGTATATATATATATGAGATATATGTGTGCGTGCGTAATGTGACATGTGGTGCAAGGAAACTCAAAAGAAAAGTCGTGGGGTATAAGAGGGCGCTGTTGACGAAGTGAGCATCACGCTGCCGTTTACAGCTCCAGAATCGCCGCCGCCTTCTTCATCAGAGCGGCCGTCTTGGCAATGTACTTGTTGGCGTCGTCCCACGCCCCTGCGTCGACGAGATCCCGGACGGCAGGGAAAAACGCCTCGTCGTAGCCCGACCACAGCTGCGGCCCGAAGACGACGTGCTTGAACTGCGTCCGGTTGGGAATCTGCAACGTAAAACCAATCAGTAACTAATCTCTTCTCCGAGTCATACACAAACATCATCATCATCATCAGAAAGAGGGAAAGAACTTACACCGCCGCCGAGCTCCAGATCCAACAGGGCCGTCTCAAACGCAGCCATCTTGTCATTGTACTCGATCCTCGCCGTCCCCAGCTCCTTCGTCTCCCACCCGCCGCTGCGAATCACCAGCCGGTCCCACTCCATCTCCCACTTGGAAAACTGCTGCGCCTTGACCGAGACCGTCGCCGCCGCGTCCTTGAGCTCCTCGAATTTCAGGACGCTCTTGTTGTCGCCCTCTTTCTTCTTCTTCTTCTTCTCCTCCTCCTTCGCCCACGACTCCAGCTCCTGGACCCACGCCTCGAGGCTGCGCCCGTAGTTGACCATGTCAAACGGCAGAATGGGCCGATCCGCCAGTTCGAGAATGATGAGGCCGACGACCTGCGCCAGCAGCTCGTGATACGTAAAGCCGGGGTCGATCACCTGGTCCATCAGCTCAAAGTTGTCGTAGCTGGAGTGGTAGGGGAACGGCTCGCCTATGAACTCGAGGTCGAGCGAGCTCGTCCCGGCAATGTCTTGGAAAGCGACGAAATCGCTACCCGCTCCCAGACCCTCCAGTGTGCCACCCCGACGGTCCCATAGGTCCTTGAGAGTGGTGTTGAAGTTGGGGTCGACGACCCGTTCCATGGCGTGAAACAGGCTCTTGCGCAGGGGCGGCGAACCGGAAGCTCGCAACTCGCCACCAGAGACGACAGTGTCCAGGTTGATGTAGGCAAAGGCGTTCTCGCGTAGGGAATCGAGGTTCTTCTCGACAAACTCGGTCGACCCAATCAGGTTGTACTCCTCGGCATCCCACGACATGAACTCAATCGACCGCAGGGGCCTCCAGCCGCGATCCACCAAGTCGCCAAAGATGCGAGCCAGCTCAACCATAATGGCCGTGCCCGTGTGCGGATCAGTCGCGCCAAACGCCCACGCATCTCGATGGTTGCCCAGGATGATGGACTTGGCGGACTGCTCCATGCCGATGATCTTGCCGTACACGTTCCAGATGGGCTGCTTCTCATTCTCATCCTGCTCGTTTTGCAGACGGACGACCGGCGACGACGAGTTGCCAGTCCACCACTCGTCCACCTCTGGCACGCCGCCCTTCCACTCGGCCGGTACCTTTTGCCCAAAGCCCTGGAGATTCTTGAGCAGGACCTGCGCGTCTCTCCACGAGAGCGGAAGGCTGGGGATCTGCACCAGGCCGGGGGTTTCGTTGACCTTGAGGCGAGGCACCTCCTTCTTGCTCTCCCAGCCCGGCGTCAGCACGTCGCCAACCACCCAGCTCATCAGACTGACGGAGCCTCGCTGGACGCCGTCCTCGGGCATGTACCGCCCGTTGGGGGCGACGTCGCCCTTGAGGAAGCCGTCGTCGATGGGGTCGCTGTAGATGATGCAGCCCGCAAAGCCCGCCAGCTCCGCCCCCTTGACCTTGAGCCCACGGTCCGTCTGCGTGCCGTAGTATCGAACCAGGGCAATCGCCCCGGTGACATTGATGCCCATGTCCTTGATCTTCTGGTAATCTTCCCGGGATCCGTAGTTGGCGTAAATCAGCGGGCCCCGGACGTCGCCGGACTTGGAGTGCCCGTGGAACACGGGCGTCTGCTTGCCCGCCGTCTCGCCGCCGCGCTCAACCTCCTCGAGCGCGGCAGTCCAGACGGCATAATCGCCGCTCTCGTCCAGGATCTGCACGGTCCGGCCGTTCTCGCGCGGGTAGTTGAGGTAGACGTAGTAGTCGTCCATCTCGACAATGTCCAGGCCGGCCTTGTTGAACATGGACTCGACGTCGAGCGCCGTCGCGTAGTCGCCCTCGGTGCCGGCAATGTGGGCGTAGCTCGAGAAGATCTTGACGGCGGCGCGCATCCTCCTGGGATCCACGCTCTTCTGCAGGTGGACGCGCAGGTCCTCCGGGTCGAAGCGCATGCCGCCGTTGTTGACGCCGTTGGTCAGCCCCGTCAGCATGCCGCTGGCGAAGAGGAAGTACATGAAGCCGATGACGATGGCGAGCGCCAGCAGCCGCGCCACGGTGACAATCACCATCATGCTGTTGACCTTGGGGAAGGCAAAGTCGCGCATCCACGACCGCACGTTGTCGAGGTCCTCCCGATCGACGGCGGCCTCCTCGGCGGCGGCGGCAGTGCTGTCGGCGGGCGCTGCGGACGGCCGCGACGGCAGCCGGATGCGAATCCGCGGCAGCCTGGGCCGCCACGACCACTTCCACGCCGGCAGCGACAGGTTGAAGCCTATCCTCTTGCCCCAGAGCGAGCCGCCCGTGCGGTTGGGCTCGTCAATCTCCAGCTCCTCCATCTCGCGGCGCACCTGGTCCGTCTCGTCGGCATCGCTGTCGCTGTCCCACAGGCTGTCCTCGTCGTCCGTTTCCACCGTCGGCGCCCGGTAGCCGTCGGGCCTTCTGCTGGAGCCCTGGCCATGGCCGCTGCTGTCGCCGCCGCCTCGGGGCAGCAGTGACCGCGATTCCGTCTCGGTCGCGTTGCGCTCGTCGATGGCGTCTCGGGTGTGCGAGGGCGTCCAGCCGCGGCTGCTGCCGGCCAATGCCTCATCGTACGTCGGCGGCACCGGGTCATAGAACGGCACCTTTTCCGAAGGCATCGTGGGCTGAATGTGAGAGGAGGGCGAAGAGAAACAAGGGTATCGTCGTGTGCAAGCACGGTTGCGCAATCATCCGCAGAGGATCGTATGTACGTATCGTCTAGAGATGGGATTCGAAAGACTGGTATGGAAGAGCACGCGATGCCGAGGGGGCCATTCAGGTCGAGTCGAGGGGCGATTGTCGGTGCCGTTTGTCCGTCGAGGAACACAGCCAATATGAAGGCTCGGTAATCAAACGAATGTCGAGAAAATGGAATGAGAGCGTAGATGGCAAGGGAGAGTAGGTGGAAGCAAACAAATAATACGAGGAAGAGAGAAGAATAGAGGTCGGAGGAAGAGCCTAGTAGTTGAAACAAACAAGAACCGACTTGAGAGCGTCGGGGCCAAGAAAATGGTGGGCTTAAGAAGAAGGAATGCCGGAATTACCAGCGCCGCATAATTATCCAGAAGAAACGAAAACAGCAGACAGGACAAGAAGGGCTGAATGGCAGACAGCAGCCGATTCTCGACTTCACACTTGGTTTCGCTGGAGGGTTCGAGGCGGAAGAGGGAAAAGAAAAAGAAGCCGGACGAGCAAATGAGGCCAACAGATGGAATGAATGAAATGGGATCAAGAGGTGCTGACGACGAAAAGATAAGGGATGACGATGCTGCAGGACCGCTGCAAAAGGCCGGGGGCTCCGCTTTTGGCTCTAGAGGTGCTGCTGCTGCTGCTGCTTTTTTGATTGATTGCACTGCCCGCTTTTTGGGATCGAGGAGACGACGAGCCTAATAGTAGGTAATGCGGAGCAATGGAGCGATGATTGAAAAGCCGAGTTTAGAGGGTGGTAGTAGTGAAATTAAATCCATCTTTTGAACAGCTTATAAAGTACCTATAGATAGCCTCTAAATGCCTTTGCTTGTTGTCCCTTGCCATCAGTCACTGTCGATATCATCAAGTGTATCGTCCCTTGATCTTCATGTTCCCAGAGAATCCCGCCTCAGGCCCCCCCCTATAAATTGCAAATCGCCTCCCGACCCTTCGAAACAAGACGGGGTCACATTAAAAATCCGCCCCAGCTGCACCTCATTTGGCCAAGTGCTATTATTAACACGACTGGACTCTAGGACAAGTATTACCTCACAAATCATTTGCCAAGTAAAAAGTGGCAATTCGTCCTGACTCCAAGTTGACTACCTATAGGTATAATGAAAAAGTAGGTACAAATTGATAACAGTAAAGGCAAAACTCATAATTCCCTTTTTGGAAGTTCCAGAAGACTTTCGAGGTTTACTTACACCCGATACAATCCCAGCCAGGCGGACCCTGAACCTCAGCTCGCCTTCGCCCTGATCTCCACACGCGATGGATGCCGAATCTGCGAACCTGATCTGTCAAGCTTGGTCGTTAATACAGTGGGAATGCTGCCAGGTTGTCTGAGCCACGCTGAACTACTAGTGCTCAACCCGCAATCCATGACAAGGACATGCGGCCCGTCGGGGTAACGGAGATATAGAATCTCATCGACTCTGTCACCTTAGTAGTAGTTCTCTGGAAGCAAATAGCAATTGTTCAGTTCAATTGCTGATGTAGTAAGAGATTATAACAATAACAAGCAAGGATATGAAGTAGACGTAGGTAATACCTACGCAACACATAAGCCCTTCTCCTCTTGATTCTCACACTTGCACCACGCAGCTCCAAGTCCGAATGTATATTAACCGACTGTCTGTACCTAGAATACATCAATTGTCATGCCCTGTTCTTGCTCCGGCTGCGTCTCAGTGAAATCATACATCTATCCTCGTGCGCTCCCATCCCACGCCGGCTTGGCTTAGAAACCCTACTAAACATCATCTTCCGTCCTGAGTATATATATAGACCTCACCTTCTCCCCTCTTGACTGTATCGCGGAAACTAACCTCAAAGCAACCTAATCGATCGAGCAGTCACCCCAATCTTCTAGCTTGGATACAGCACAACTCCCTCATACTGTCTGGACTTGATGTTCTCCAGCGTCTGATAGAAGTGCTTCTTGCTGGCCTCGACCGAGGCCGAGTCTGGCTGGTTGCCCGCCACGTTTGAGTGAATCAGCTCAATCAGGCCGTTCAAGTATTTCGTAGTCACCTGGTGAAGGTGAAAGAAGATGGTCAGTAATCGCTTGGCAAAGGATAATCTCAGCTCGACATACCGATTCGTTCTGTTGGTCATAGTAGTAGACGTAGCGGTCAAGAATCTCGACAAACAGCTCTATCGAAGTGGCCGACTCCATGCATGAATCGGCCACACGTAGGGCACGCTGCAGGCATTCAAGCACCCGCTTGCCGTCACGATAGAGCTGTCAAGCAAGTGTTAGCGCATGCTGCTCTGCTTTTGCTCTTCCCCTCCAAATCTTACCTCGGTCTCTTCCGTCTCCCCATTGACAGCGTTCGGCGTCGCCCACCACAAGTGACTCGCCAGATAGACCGCTCGGCACTGGTCTGGTTTCCGCAAAAGCTTGCTGCCATGCTGCGCGCACTTGGTGATGAGCGTGTCGTAATTCTCCTTGCCAAAGTTGCGAGTCTGGTGCAGCGAGGTGGCAATGACGCAAACGGCCTGGAACTGGGCCTTGGAGTCTGAGATGGACTCCTCGTAGGCGGTAAAGGCCTGTGCGTAAAACTCATATGCCACCTCCTCGAACCCGGTCAGGTCGGCCGTCTGTCCTGCCCAGCAGAACAGACGCAGGGCCAGCTCAGCCACGCCCGCGCCGTTCACGCGGGTGTACAGCGTGCTGATGGCAGAGTGGATGAACTTGTACAGGGCGTTGATCTGCGTCTCCCAGTTGTCGTCGAAATGCTCTCGCAGCTTGAATTGCCGCGCCAGCTTGAGAGACGCTGTTATCAGGGGTGGCGTGGTTGTTCGGATGCGGTCGTTGCCCTCCGAGAACGCTTTCCGCGTCATCTGCAGCAGCTTGAACTGGGTGTCGTTGTCCTCGGCCTGGAGCAGATGCACCATTCTCGCCAGCCACCCCTGCTCCTCCATAGTCTCGTCCGTCTCTACGGCTCGTCGCTGAGTAGCTCCGGGGTATCCTTGAGGCGCCTGCGTTCCCTCCTTAATGAGCACCGATAGCACGTCTAGGACATGCTCCAACTGATCTGTCTTGGAAATCTTGATTTGATCCTTCAGGAGGCCGCGGATGATGCCGCCCGCAACCGCCCGACGGGTTGGATATGACTGAGCCTGGAACAGAGGGACGTATGTGGGAAGGGATAGGGCGGTAAAGATGGATACATAGCGGTTGAGAGGCGCCTGCAACAGCGCGAGAAGGCTCTGCTGAGCCGCGGGGGAGTGGAGATCGGCGTTGTTGATGTTCTCCTTTGTCTTGGTGGTGGCATAGGCCAAAATCTGATCGACGTAGTCCAGTCGGTCAGGGTAGTTGTTGAGCGCCAGGTTACAGAGCGATACCAAGAGCGCAATGGTGTCTTGGATAGGGAGGTGCTGAGCTTCGACAAGATTTTTGACTTGTGTGAAGAAGACTTCATACAGCGGTACGTCTTTAGCGTCAAGCCCTTCTTGCCCGTTGACAGCCGTTGTCTCGGTTTCGGCGGCTGAAGGCGCTGTCGCATCCGCCGCAGCGGCTCCATCTGTTTCTCCCTCTGCAGAAGGCGCCGACGCCTCGCCCTCTACTGGCGATTGTTCAGTCTCAGTGCTGGTCTTGTTGTTGTCATTGGCATCCTCTGCAGGAGTCTGTTCCGAGGCCGCTGGTTGAGCCACTTCTGGCTCCTCCTTCTGAAGCTTCACCTTCTCGAGCAATTTGGCCAGCGCTTCCGCTTCTGCCTTTTCCTGATCTGGCCCCTTCTCCCTCCCGCCTTCGCGTTCGGCATACTCGGAAAGACGGTCCATGAGGCCGCTAACAATGGCCTTGACGTTGACGTGGGGGTTGAGCCTCGATACGGCACCCAGGAACTGGTCCAGCGTGTGCAGGTGGAATTCGTCGGGGAAGACCTGGGTGATGACCTCGAGCAAATACTCCTGGGCCAGGACGTCTCGGCACTGCACGACTTGTTCCAGCAGAGGCCCGAGGATGGCCGACTTGTACGTCTCGAGGTCAACCAGCTGGCTCAGGCGCACAATGTTGCTCCCTACGAGAAGCTGGAGCTCTTTCCTCTCACGGATCCTCTGCTCCCTCTCTCGCGAGTGTCCCTGATGCTGCAGACGAACCCACAGCTTGTTCATCTCGACAAAATTGGTCAGGATGAAGCTGATGGAGTCGTTGAGGTTGCCCTCGGGCCCGTCGCCGCTGCCGGTAGGAAGGTAGTCTCTAGCTTGACCGGACATGTAGTATCGCAGAAACAAGCCCCTGATAGGGTGCTGGACGCCGCGGCTCATGTCCATCATGTCCTTCATCAGCTCCTTGACCGGCGCATCGGGTATGGACATGTAGGCGGTTCCCACAGTGACCATGAGATAGAGCCTGGGGATGATGTTTCCGGCGTATTGGACCAGTTCGTAGAGATCGGCCAGGTGATTAACAGGGTGGTTTTCTCGAAGATGGACCGCCAGGAAGCGCAGGGCGTCGAAGATGGCCATGTAGAGCTCGTAGTACTGCTTGGGGCCGAGGCTGCTGGTGCGGAGCTCAGAGACGAGCGTCGAGCTGTATCGAGGATATCAAGTACGTCAGCCTCCCTCTATGTTCATCTGTATCACACACACACACTCTCTCTCAATGTCTCCCGCCAATTCCCCTCTCATATCCTCTCATCTTTCCTTGATCCCCTCGCATGGGCACTTACCAGCACTTGAGGGCGTCCATGAGCTTCCCGGGCGTGTCGAGGCATTTCCGCATCAGCGACGTCTGCTGGCGCACTGCCACCAGGGCATCCTCCAGCAGTCGGGCCTGATCCTCCAGGGGGGCCGGCGTGGCCATTGTCGCTTCTCTTCGAACAGGCGGCGGGGTAGCTTTGGAGGGACGGTTAGTCGGAGAATTGAGGCTCTCAGCTGCGCATTGATCAAGCAGGGCGAAGAGGGTTTGCGCCGCGCCGAGGTCTGGGTGGTGATCGGCTTTGTCTGGAGGTTTGGTGAGGACAAGGCAGAGGGCAGCGCAAAGTGGCTTGGCTGAGTGCCAGTGACGACAGCTTGGGAATTATGGATACTGGAGGTGCAGCGAGTTGGGGAGCTCTGGACAGGTACGAGGGGCTTGTACCGTTATTATGGGCAGCCACGTGATTTCGAGGCATGGATACAGAGAGATGTCGACCGAACCACGAGCAATGAATACCTTAGGTATAAACTCATCCAGGGCTTTTACATTATCAGACGATGAATATCGAGAGCGAAGCTCATTCTAATTTTGATGGATTCATCGCCGAAAGCTAAAGGACGATACGGTTCTGCACAGATGGAATAGCCACATGAAAGTCGCGTTTGACCCCTAAGGGAACAGAGCAGAAAGACAGAGGTCCGGACAGGATGATGCCAAGTTTCAAGCGCAAGATTACCTGACTCGATATATCTTTGCTTGGTTGTCTATCAAGTTTGTGGTCATGATGGCTGATAAACAGCCTCGTATAGTCATATCATTCCTGAGCATCATACAAAGAAGACATCGCTGAAAACAACAGAACAAGATCGAGTACCCAAAACGCCCGCTTCAAACAAGAATCCTTCCCAAGCTTGCATCTTCACCACTTGACCACCTTTTGCGGAAAAAACTCGTCAATGAGCTCGAGATAATACGGCTTCAGCTCCTCCACGCTCGGCACATCGTCGCTCTTGCTGTACAGGTCGTACGGGTTAAACGCCTGCACAGCCTTCATCATGGCCCAGTCCTTGTCGCACATAAACTCCCGGTACGCGCCCTCGCGGTGCCAGGGATAGAAGGAGTGGTAGCGGATCATGGCCAGCGCCTCGTCCGGCAGCGTCGACTGGTCGCGGACCACGTGGTAGAGGTACTCGTCGTGGCCCCAGCTGAGCATCATGTTGTCGAGGCCGCAGCCGGGCGAGTAGATGCCGTACTTGGTCGAGTACACGGGGTCCTTGGTGTCGGGGTTTCCGGCAAAGGTGTCGGACAGGATGATGCGCTTGTCAAAGGCGCAGCCGACGGGGAACGTGTCGCCGACGACGTCCCACTGGCCCTGGGTGCCGAGGTCGTCGAAGAAGAGCATGAGCTTGCCGAGGTCGTGTATCAGGCCGGTGACCTGCATCCAGCGCGGCTTGCCGTCGCGACGGATGGCCTCGGCGGACTGCAGCAGGTGCTCGATCTGGGACAGCGACGTGTCGGGGTCGGACTCGTCCACCAGGGTGTTGAGCTTCTCGATGGCCTCCCAGACGGTCATTTCCGGGCGCACGCGCGAGGCGCTGTGGAAGCGGTTGCGAGCAGCGAGGTTGTAGGCGACGGTCTGCTTCTCGTGCTGCTCCTTGTAGAAGTTCTTGACCCGGTCGCAGGCATCCTCGTACTGGCGGAAGTTTGTCTTGTCCTTGCTGGCGTCGAACTTGGACTCTGAGTCGTACTTGATGCAGTTGACGTCGTCGACGGCGTCGGAGACGTCTTCCAGCTTCTGGCCGGCAGTGTAGGTCTCGCCGAGGTCAGCGATGGCTGTTGGTGCCATGGTACCTTATCTGTATACTATCGTGTGTGCTTGAAAGGGCAATGGTAGCCCGAGTATGTGTGAAGGAGTCGTAAGGTAGGTATGAATAGGAAGTGATGGGAGATGATATGCTTCCAAGGAGGTCTTTGGCCTTGGTACGGAGCGTATATCATCAATCTTGAACTCAGGTCGTTCTCTTGACGAAGAGGGCCATTTGCACCCCCGAGGACACAGCAGCCCTTAAGTATCTCGCCATCCCATGCCCGTCTTTCCCTACATAGGTACTCTGAATAATCTTTCTTTTTACGTCATTCAAGACCCTCATCCGCCCCTCAAGAATGAGAAATACCAAAAACAACAAGAAAAACCATCGCCATGTGTTGCTTGTCGGTTGTACAAACGGGTCAAGCTCCCCCTGGTGGTGGAACTCACAGCTCGACCCTTTCGACTCGGCGGCGGCGTTTCCAAATTCGGCACCTCCTTGAATGGTTAGCGCCGCCGAAAACACTCCCAAACAGGAGATTCCCCAGATTTTTGTTTCTCCCCTGCGGACCTGCATCTGGATCTTGTGTGGCGGGCGCCATTGCTTGTTCAGGCAGAGGCAAACTGCAAAACTCGTTCATCGATAATACAGTAGTATGCCATACCAAAGATGGGGAAAAGATCAAATGCCTTGGTGTTGCGAGCTTTAGCGGTTCATCGCATCGGGGCGGATCTGATCTGCTCCTCTTTCAACATATCCGACGGCATCTCACCAATGAGGACCCCTCATATGTTAATCAACTATAGTATGATGTCGAAGGACCCGAAACTCTTCCTATCAGTAAGTACCTTACATCATTGTCCATGCGTGCCTACTAGGTAGGTATCAATGTAAGTACAGCTTCTCCTCCTCACAGGGCCCTTTGCTATCCGAACTGGACCAACGACATGCAGCTTCTCCTCATCAGCCTTCCCCGTCACTTCCAGTTCGGGACCCTTTTCTCTTCTCCTTTTTTTATTACAAACCCCGTACATTGGAATCGGACATTGATACCGTGGCTCAATATGGTCGGCTGACTTGCAAGATCCACCCTTTACCGCCGGCGTCGCCCTGGTTTTGTCTCGAAGCTTGCGGTTGATGCCTATGACACCTGCTCAAATCGAACATTGCAAAGGTTGTTACTACGTTGCTTCTGCATGATGAACATTGAGGGGAAGATGCCCTTTTGTCGTACGACGGAAAATATAAAAAAAGCTGGGCAGTTGAACAGGAGCAGAAGCCAGTTACTAATGCTCGCTGCTGGGTCTCCTCTCAAAGTGCAAGATCACAATCCCTTGATGAATCCGTATATGGCAACAGTCGGCTTACCTCGCCATTTTCAGGATATTTATGTCTTGGAAACGTGATGATGCGAAAGTGCTCATTCTTTTCCCTACTTTATATGCCGAGTATGGACTCTTGCTAGAGATGAGGCTAAATGTCTTGGAGAGCCTCTTGCCGATGCTATCCACGATTATCTCTGACAATACATGCCTCAATGACACTTTAGCCGTTGACAATGCGGGCACAGCTACGTAGACAACATGCCATCTGGAATCCAGAAAGCCAACATCACTTTAATATTCCCGATAGATGATGAAGTACAACCTGGTAGATCCCAAGAGGCTAGTGTTTCTTGGGTCAACCGGACACCGATTCGCACAATGATCCTCTCGCTCCGTTCCTTCCTCTATCGTCTGTCTCATGTCATGTGTATCGCACAATGAAGAGCATCAACTGCTAGGGCTGTCTTTGGCATCATCCTAATGCGATGCAGTCGCTCTGTGTTCGCTAGGCACTTCATGCTGTTTTACCGCTAACGCCCAATCTCCAGGTCATGCTTCTCTCTCGATAGGTACCTAAGCAATGATAATGACATAGAACTGGAATACGTTGACTCTTCTAAGCAAGGATTCTCCCGGGTCTTCAGCGTGAGTTTATACCTCTTATTTCTGTTTACACGTGTTATACAGTCTAAACAAGGTGAACGGAACGATCATCCCATATATAAGGCGTTCCCTTGATACGCTTCTCGGTTCACAAGGCCCTTCTCTATTACATGATACCCTTTGATATTTCTCCGTAGGAAGAATAGTGGAAGTTATGATTAATGCCACAGCGATCATACGACAGCAAGAGAAACAGAGCTTCTGTGTAATGGCAAGTGAAATTACATTTCGCGGTCCAGCGAGGCGCGCCCGTCACTCGAGAAAACTTCAAGGGACCAACGACTGCACTAAGGCTCCCACCTCATACCGAAGATGGTCGAGTATTCGGCAATCAGAAATACCTACATTTATGTGTAAGGCCGTGCAATGACTCAGAAGCAAATACGTCGCAGCTCTACCCACGCGGTCTCAAACGGCACATCTCCCAGAACAGCATTCAAACACACAATCACCCAAACAGTCCTCAACGGATTGACGCCACATATGTTCAGATCAATCCGTGTGTGAGTAGTACGCCCCCTTGCCAAAAGACGTGCTATAGAAAGGACGGTCTCATCGCCCGCGGCCTCAATCCATGCCTTATGAGCACGTTCCGAGCCTCACCCAGCCAGGCATGCAACAAGCAAAACGAGAGGGCAGTTCACTCGAGCATCCGAGCGGTGATGAGCAGAATCGAGGATTCGAGATACAGAAATGGCGAAAGTGTCTAGCCATCAGGGGAGTATGGTGCTTTCTCAATCTGTCAAGGCGTGGCACCGCCCAAACAGATACATAAATACATACCTACACAGGATGATGATGAGTTCGCGAGCAAACAACGCTTAGGTTTGTGATTCCCTTTGTGTCAGTGTCCGTGTCCGTGTCCCCGCGTATATGTCTGTGCTTCGATCTGAATCTCGATGCCGATCGACGTAGCAGCAGTAACCATCTTTGTCCTATCCCCCCCTCTCGAAGAGCCAGAACATCGCCCGGGGAGCCCATTGCCGAGGAGACACAGCCCTCTCACAGACTCGAAGCTCGACTCCATTCTATCCCTGTGAAACATATGACAGAGGAGGGCAGAGCGCCTGTTGGCTCCTTGCCTCCCCATGGACAAACGGCTTCTTCCGCCGTTGGGCGAATCTCTTGTGCTGGGGTTCTGCTGGGAAACGGTTCGTTGGGTCAGGTATTTTTGCGTTTGTTGGCCATCGTTCCGGCTTGGAAGACACCCTAACCTCATCTGTGGTCAATTTCACATGTTTGCATCTTGCAGCATCTCGAGATATGTATCATCGATCTTGTTCGATGTGAATAAAGGGGAACAAAAAGGAGAAAGTCTTCAGGTGCAAAGTCAAAGTTATGTTTCCATATGAGACTCAATCCTTGCAGATGTTGATCATGGTCTACGCCAAATCTCACAAGTCGCGTGTGAGCGCAGAATTGGGCCAAGGCAAAGACCATGGCATGCCTTGAAGAAGCTCATCGACGGCAACTTGGAAGCGAAGTCGGTGGACCAATGGCTTGGACGCTGCCGTCATGAGGCTGATAAGATGCCTTCTCAAGATCGAGGTACGACCCTATCCTACCCTGTTTCCCGTAGTTCCATATTACTTGGGACTTGGGATCGCAACAATTTCGACTCGGAAAGCTCGTCCGGTAAGTATTCCTCGATTCATGGACGAATCAGCCTCATCATGTAACTACTTAGCCAGACAGCGACAGTAACCGACATACCATCTCCACCAGATGCCGTCTTCCAACTCTACAAACCTACATCATACGAAAGCTTGAGGCTCCCCGGCATCATTAAAGCCCATTTGTTGCTAAACAAGACGCAAACAGACAATGCGTGTATCTCGAGGCTGGTCGGCATCTTTTTGCTCGGGCACCAGCACCACCGACGTGGCTGCTGTGGTGCGACTGGACAAGAATTTCATTCTCGGGCGGCAACGATTCTGTCCTACCTCTTAATGCTGCTGAGAGGGTCACATGGGACCCCTTGGGATGGATGGGTGACCCTACCATGATGGAGAGTGGACAGAAAGTTCGCCATGATACCTTTGTCCTACCCTACCAGATCCTTCAGCTCCAAAAGTCCAGCGACAAACGCTTTCTTATTGGATTGACAACTCAGTCCGGCATCCTTGAGTCTGTGCCCAAAAGTTTCCTCGTTTCGTAAGAAGCAATCAAAGTAGATGTGGCTGTAAATATCATGTGCAATTGAGGACGTTGGACATCAACCAGCCAGTACACGCGAAAATGGCAAAGTAACAGGCAATGGCCGAGAAACCCTTACGCAAATACCCGTGCAACTCTGTAAGTCGTAATGCAAAGATAGGACAGGTCCGGCGTGGCCTGTTGAACCAGAACAAGATGTGGCTCCCATGGCCTTTCGAGACTGCCGACAACAGTGGAGGATCGGTATGCGAATGCAGCTTGCCTCAGCTCGGCATGCAGAGATGAGGATTTGTACTTCCGCTTTGGAATAACACGGTACCACGCGTGTGCTGGGGCGCTACAGCATCAATGGGGTCGTAGAATCCGTTTGCCGAGGTGGCAGCTCGAAGCACAAAGGTCCCCGACTCATGGAGACACACTCCCCCAGCCGCCATGGCCCCAGCCAACCACTCGGGTCTTTCACCGCGTCGTTGCATGGGGCCCGTCATCATCAGTGTCGTCGTTGGCTAATGAAGCATCAGGCATAGCTGCCTTACATCGAATGGAAACCCAGGCGGGTAGAGTGTGAAATTAATGCCGCGGTTGGGAACCTGCCCATAGTATCAGTACACGTACATACCTGTGGCCAGTGTTGGGTGAGTTCAAGTTGTCGGCCCATCACCACCATTAACACGGGAAGAACTGACTTTACGCCAGAAGCTGTGGTTGCCGCCCGCAGACCAGCCGGTGATCCCGGATGAGAAACGCTAAAATGGCCTGGTAAGGAACCGAGTGGTGGTGCGTTACATGTATAATGCATGAAATCAGTTGATAGGAGTCAAGAGTGCCGGTTGATCATGTAGAACTCGCCGTTGCTCCGCTGACCGCTTTCGCGATAAGGGCATGTATCGAATGTTTGACGGCTGAGGTTGTTCTCTCCAGCGTATAGCTTTGGTAGTGACCCATGCAGTCTCCATCGTACAGTAAAGATCAAGGAGAGCTACTTACCTCAGGGGCAACAGGTAGGTAAGGTGGTCAATTGGATGTGTACCTTCATTTCGACGCTGATGGTTGTGTTGGCATATGGAGCATGGACCCCCGTCTCCCCCACATGCCCATGATCGCGTGAAGGGCGAGACATGGGAAACACCTGCTTGACCGTTAGACGTGGCTCACAATGATATGTCCATAGACAGAACGATGAGTGGTGCGCGAGCCGTAGAGCTGCCAATAGCCCGAGCCTCGCCACTTCACATGGCATCAATACATCGAGGTCGGTGTTGCCCGTACTCAACGAGGATGCAAACAACATCCTACCTTGTGCTCAGTTGCCGCCTCAGGCACGAGTACAGGCGCCTGGAGAGGCCTTGCATATGCAGGAAAGCCGGCGAGACAGGCCATGGAGCAGAGATCTTGATGTCACATCCGACGAGGGGCTGGTCGGCTCCGAGTGGATGGGTCAGCTCTAGCTAGGACTGCTCTCTTGGCGAATATGATCCTGCGGCAAGGCGTACTTCGTCAGCCGAGACGGTGATAGGCAGAGCCAAGGCGAGAGGGTTTCGGGCCGTAACCGTGGCTGCATGTCATTGCTCAGGCTCAGTGGTTGTCCATTCTCTCTTTGTTGGGGTTCTGATGGGGCGCTTGAGCATCTCGGCGTAAGGTATTTCGAACCCCATGCGTCCCACAGTCCGTACAACGCTTTGAGAGTCTAGTCCACCTTTGCTTGGCCCCTCCGTCTACTGCTTGGGAACAACACTTCGTATGCTCCGGCTGGACGGGGATTTGTGTGCGTCGGGACCTCATGAGTGCTTCACACCGACCGCTTGGTGGCCTCATGGACCACTGCTTCGTGCTAATGCAATCCTTGCACGGCCCAATTCGAGCTAGAGGAGTAGCTCTCTGATGGCGGCCGCAGCGTTTT
The DNA here is from genome assembly GCF_000167675.1 of Trichoderma reesei QM6a. NCBI lineage: Eukaryota > Fungi > Ascomycota > Sordariomycetes > Hypocreales > Hypocreaceae > Trichoderma > Trichoderma reesei. The sequence goes on from NW_006711148.1 coordinate 2,001,317, forward strand.
AGACTTTCAAACGCTGTTGATTTTGGCACACGGCTGTTTCGATTGGTGGGTGATGCGGGAAGTCGATTGCAGAAGTGGCCGTCCGTGATGAGAGCTGAAGGGCGCAGGTCTTCAGGACAACAAAAGTTTTGAGTTGGTGCCTGAGGGCTAACAAGAGGTTCCCGAAGCCACTGGATTAGTCTGTGGTTTCAATGCTCTGCTATAGGACAGGGGCCAGGAGAAAACAAAGCGATTATTGCAGAAGCAACCGCATGGGAATAAGCATGCAGCTGGTCGATATGCATCTGCGCCAGCACCGCAAACAACGTACTTCGTACACTTGAAGCAAGGGACCTCTGGGCATATCGGGTCCCAACCGAGTGCACATGTACTCCAAATTCGGCGCAAGGCATGGCGCGACAGGGGATCCCGGGACTCTGGGTGTACTTGTAATGCGACCCAAGCTGCATGTGTGTGCTCCCTCCGTCAACCCCGATGGGCTTGAGCCTCGTCAAATTGAGAACTTGTACATACATGCCGGTACAAAAGCAAGCAAGCATGGCACCTCAGGCAGCTCCAGAGGCAGCCCCAGATGCGAAGGCTCATCTCCATGCTCTGTTCACGACCATTGCCCTCAGTCGCACGGCGGACAGTGGACAGTGGCCAGGGGCAGGGAGACCGACAGCCATTGGAAGAACCTTGATGAGCTCGAGCCACGGCCAGGACAAACAGCAGAACGGCCGAAAGGCGCTCGAGTCGCCAGACGCGCGAGTCAAACAAGCATCTCGAGCTGGACGCCATGCCTAGCAATTGTCGTCTGTGCTCGTCCTTTGTTTACCGGAGGTGTCAAACCTGAGATTCTCCCCGAGTGACTCTTCCGTCTTCATTTTCAGACCTCCTCCTTTGTTCTCTCTCCATTTGTGTCTCTCTTGCGTCACCTCCTGCAGTTGCCAATCAATTGCTACGTCTCGAAATAGCAGGAGTCCCCGGTCGCCTTTCCGAGAGCTTCCTGCCTCATTCACCGAGTCCAGTTGGGTTGTAAGTGCAAGACCGCGACTACCTCCTTCCTCCTCCAGCCATCAAACCACCGTCCTTCTTTCCCTCGTCCTCACTCATCGTCTGTCTCTTCGCCTTCATCACCTTTCTCTCCTTCTTACCTTTTTACTTCCTTCAATCTCGCCTCAAGCCCATTGTTTACTGTTCACCCGCATCTTGCAGACAGCGCATGCCAACTCACAATCTCAGCGCTACATCTTCTCGCCCATCTCCAAACCGTCATCCGGTACTCTAGTCCACTTCATACTACCGCGTTACCGCAGACATTCTAGTCAACCCTATTTTGTCTAGGAAGTCAGCTTTCCTCTCTTTTCCCTGCCAGAAAGCTTTGTCCCGAACCGACACGGCCACACAGACGCCAGCTCCAAGCCCCAGGATCCTTAGCTCTCACAGACGTCTGCTTATTGCAACCTCAGCCGTCGAGATCAATCGGCCTCGGCCTTGGATCTACATCTAGCCTGCAATCCGGATTCGTCAGAGGGCTAGGCCATATCCTTCTGTTTAGGTGTCCCGGTATCTGGCTGTTGGCTCAACATGGCCGCCTTTGCCAATGAGGGCGCAGTCCTTGTGGCTCTCAAGTATCTGTATCCAGCTGCTGTCTTTCTCTACTATCTCGCCTCGTCTCTCCTGGCTACATGCACTCTGCAAGCTCTCAAGAAGACTCAGAATGCCCGGCCGGAGCGTCCTGGTCGGAAGGCCGTCGTTTGCATACTCGGACTTTTCCTGGCTACATACGTCGTTCAATTGACTATTCTCGGCATACAATCCATCCTCGAAAAAGCTGTTCCCCTCGAGCATCAGGTTATCAACTTTCTGTCATGCACTCTTGTCTTCGGCATCCTCTTCATTCAGCTTCGTGAATCCGACACCATTGTATGGTATCCTTTCCGTGGTTCATGGTTTATCGCGCTCTTCTTCGAGGTTGTCATCGCAGTCATGACGGTTCTCGATTCAGGTCAAGCCGTGAAGACCACTTATAATATGCTCCACATGGCAGTCCTCGGCCTGAGGCTTGTTTCGCTCCTTACTCTAACGGTATGGACTTGTCTCGGAATATGGACGAAAGCCAGACCCCCGGCGACGGATCAGGAAAGACAGTCACTTTTGCCAAAGCCTGATGGAAACGAGGCCGGCACCCAAGGAACTGCTGGAAGTTCTGGCAATAGTCCCACTTATGGATCAACAGCACAAAGCGACAATGCGTCCGACCCAGAGTTTAGCTGGGAAAGAAGACAAAGAGAAGCCCGTGAAAGCATGGAGAAGAGGCTTGAAGAAGTCGGAAACTGGTGGGAATACGCCAAAGGCTTCGCGGTATGTATCCCCCGTATACATCATCCCAGACCTTATCACTCAATATCCATCATTCATTCCGTCTTGAGTCACGCCGGCTTGAGAGCTTATAGTTAAACGGCACAAAATCTTTTCCATCACTGGCAGAGCATTACACCTCGGAAAGTGATCGAATCTTGTTCAGCTGACAAACTCTCTCTACTAGATTCTATTCCCCTACATTTGGCCAGTTGGAAACCCCACACTGCAGTTGCGAGCGGCAGCCGTCATGCTCTGCCTTCTAATTTCGAATGCGCTGCATCTTCTTATACCCCGCCAAACCGGCATCATCATGGACAACCTTGGTGATTCATCTGGCAGTCCCTGGGCGGCCGTCCTGGGTTTCGCGTTACTCCGACTGGCAGCTTCCGAGTCTGGAATCGAGCTTGTCCGCCAGTGGCTGTGGATTCCTGTCAAATACTATTCTCAGGATGCCTTGACTCGCGCGTCGTTTTCTCATATGATGAACCTATCGGCCGACTTCCACGACTCTAAGAGCTCGTCAGACATGATGATGGCCATCCAAGCAGGCCATGCTGTCTCAAACGCAATCGAGAATGTTCTTCTCGCTGCCGTCCCATCGCTGGTTGACATGTGCGTCGCCATCGTCTACCTTTCCATCACTTTCGGCCCGTACGAAGGCCTCATTACCGTGGCTACTGGAACCGTCTACATCATGCTTGCAACGCGCCTTGTCGCCGAATCCAAGTCAGCCAGCCGCAAACGCGTCAACGCCATATATCAAGAGCATCACATTCGGCACGCTGGCCTGGTTGGATGGCAAACTGTCAGCACTTTCAACCAGATTGGCTTTGAGGACAACAGGCATGCCAACGCAGTGACGAACCGATGGCTTAAGGAGCAGCAGTATGTGATGAATTGGTTTGTTTCCATTGCCTTCCAGACGATTGTTCTCACTGCAGGCCTCATGGCAAGTGCTTTCCTCGCTGTTTACCGTATTCGCAATGAACAGGCGACACCGGGACAATTTGCGATGCTTCTTATGTATTGGGCTCAGCTCACTTCACCGCTACAATTCTTCGCCAAGCTGGGCAAGGGCATGAGTGATAACTTCATTGATGCGGAACGTCTTTTGGCCATCATGAAGACCAAGTCTACGGTTCAGAACAAGAAGAACGCACGGCCACTCAAGTTTGCATCTGGAGAGGTTGTGTTTGAGGATGTCTGCTTCAGCTATGATAAGCAGAAGAATATCCTCAATGGCGTCAGCTTGCAGGTCCCGGGGGGGCTCACGGTGGCCTTTGTAGGGGCAACTGGAGCAGGTAAATCGACTCTGCTCAAACTCCTGACCAGGTTCTACGATGTCACAGGGGGCAGTATCCGGATTGACGGTGAAGATATTCGCGATGTTGATCTCTTCAGGTAAGTTGTCATCATATGGCTCCTTTAACCCATGCTAATTTGTTCTTACCCTCTAGTCTGCGCGATCGTGTGGGAATTGTCCCCCAGAATCCCATTCTGTTTGATGACACCATCATGAACAACGTGCGCTATGGGAAGATCACGGCAAGCGATGAAGAAGTTTTTGAAGCGTGCAAGGCTGCCAGCATTCATGATAAGATCTTGAGTTTTACGAATGGTATGGGCTTAGTATCCGGTATGAGGACATGTTTCCTGACCTTGTGACAGGCTACGAAACACGGGTTGGCGAACGAGGAGTGTGAGTACCGAGCTTTACTCCCCAAAAAGTCCTCCCTGATTCCAGAGCCTTGAGCTGACTCTTGCAGGAAACTGTCAGGAGGGGAGCTTCAGCGTGTGGCGATTGCCCGGGCCATCTTGAAGCAGCCTGACATTGTGCTTTTAGATGAGGCTACAAGCGCGGTTGACACAGATACCGAGCAACAGATTCAGCGGTCTTTCAACAAGCTTTGTCAGGGTCGCACCACCTTCATTGTGGCGTATGTCTCCTCTTGCACTCAGTGAGCCGTTGAAACATTAACTGACCACTGTCGATACAGTCACCGGCTCTCGACCATCATGAATGCAGACCGTATTGTTGTCGTTGAGAATGGTAAGATCATCGAGCAGGGTACTCACGATGAGCTCATCAATACCAATGGGCGATACGCGGATCTATGGTCAAAGCAAGTCTTTCTAAAGCCGAAGGACGACGACTCTGCGAAGGTGTCGGATGATGGGAAGACCCTTGCCAACGACTCCTGCTCCGAGAGAACGTCCACTGAGCCGAGCGAGCCGCAAGATGGAAGCACACACTCCAGAGTGGCCCAAGAAGGTGATGGGAAGGCCGTGCAAGAAAGCAATGGCAAGGCGACGCAAGAGAGCGATGTCAAAGCGCCGGAAGGCAAGAAGTGTCAGAAGGAGGTAGATTCTGACATTAATTCTGACGCTCCACAAGATACTGACGGATCCTGTTAGGGGTCCCGATTGAATCCAGTGGCCCCTGAATTCACCCCTCGGTCAATGGCAGCAACCGCGACGAATACCTCTACCAAATCGACCTCTGCGGCATATCCGATTGTCTCTTCGACTATTGGCAAGACTGGGACTTAGGCAGTCACCGGTCATCCAAGCAAACTACGATGGTCTGACGAAGTGTCCATTTTGGACGAACGCGGGATGAATAGCACACCCAAGAGCCTCTTGACCGACTCAAGTCGCCACTCCGAAGCAAAGGGCAGTTCCGAGAGCAGTTTCGCCGTTTCAGAACTTCGCGCACCAAGGATCATGCCCCTAGTGATTGTCCAAGGTTCAAGCGTGAAGCCGCATCTCGTGGAGACGAAAGCAGAGACGAAAGCAAAGACGAACAGCGCCGCGCCGTCTACACAACATGAAGCCAGCCAACCCACACCTGGCGATACAAAAAGCACCGGAGATACAAACACCGTACCCTCCAAGGTTGGCAGCGTCACGTTCATGCGCCCGCGCTACTCCCGTCGCGTCCAGTCAAGGAGCGAGCCCGTTTCGAATTCCCCGGCGACCGAGTCTGCCGACCGCAACCTGCCTCCAGCAAAGCCGACAGATAACGTTCCGGTATGTATATCTGACGGTTTCACTGACGGAATCGCAAGTCGACTAAGCCATCTGACAGGAGCAACGTCGTGTATCCGCCCCGATTTCCCAGGCCATCAGCAGCGGCACCGGCAGCGGCACCGGCAGCCCGGCGCCATCTCTGATTCCCAAGCCTGGCAGCAAAGGCCTGCCCGCTGTGAGGCAACTGCCGATTCCTCCGCGCAACTCTAGTGATGGCAAATGCGGCATATACCCAACCTCTGCTCTCAAGGAAAGCCCGGAGAGAAGATGGGAAAGGACTCCTACGGTCACCAAAGTGGTGAGAGATACGACTCCTGTACCGGCAACAGGTACTCCCACCAGGAACGAGAATCTACCACCGCAAAAGAGTGGTGAGAGTCGGTCGACCGCGGCAACTTCCAGCCGACCTGGTCGAAGCATCAGACGCATGCGAGCCGGAGCCGAACGTGCACGCCGAGGCCGCGGCCCCCAAGGCCCAACAGCACCCAACAGCTAGCAACCACAATCCAATCCAGGGGATCACGACAGAAGACACCTAGGACTATTTGGGTGCTTTGTGACGCAAGTATTGTTTTGATTTGTATAGACATTATCATATACATAATCGTTAAGCCCGCCCAGACGGAGTTGTACTGCACGCATTCGCTGGGCAGTGAACATCTTGCGTGAGTCGGGTGAGGGAAGGGATGGGAGTGTTAAGAGAATGAATAATGAAGGGGAAGCACGGAAGAAAGGGCAAAGAGAGGCGAGAGTATACCAGACTTATATGTGTATATACTATGAATGAATCCAGAGACACTCTGCTTGGCTTGACTCAAGAGTCACCAGGGCGAGCATCATCATCATGATGGAAATGGAGTGTCTGTTTTGTTTGCTCTAGTTTATCAAATACAACGCGCGCTTCGGCGATTGCGCCCATTACTCAGTCCTAACTACCTAGCTAGAGATGTAGGGTCTTTGCGTTTCTGTACCTATTTCCTTGGTTCTGCTTCGTCCTCCTCTTGCAATTCCCGATTTTGCCTTATCGTCCCGCACCACCGGAGCCAGGAGCACCTCCAGCACCGCCACCACCCATCATATTCCGCGCCCTAGAGTATGCTGGTTAGCATGGTGCACCTTTGCCTTGTTGTTGTTGTTCTTTTTGGATTGAAACGGAAGACTTACATCTCGGCAATGTTGGGGTCGGACATGAGGGAGCCCAAGTCGGGCATGCCGCCTCCGCTGCTGAACTGGTTGGCCATGTCACGAAGACGAGGGTTGCTCATCAGGTTGTTCATGAGGTCCGGGTTGCTCATAAGGTTCTGGGCCATGCTGGCGAACATGGGGTTGCTCATGATGGAGCTCAGGTCGGGCATGCCGCCGCCGCCGCCACCGGCACCACCGCCGCCGAACATGGAAGCGAGGTTGCTAAAGTCGGGCATGCCACCGGCACCGGCACCGGCACCGGCGCCGGGGCCGCCGCGGGAGGAGGCGACGTTATCGTCTGCCTCGAGCTCCTCGACGCGGCGCTTGGCCGTCTCGTAGCCCTTCTTCATGGCGTCGGAGCCGCCGTTGCCCTCGTACTCGATGCCCTTCTGGTAGGCTTCCATGGCGCCCTTGGGGTCGCCGAGGGCGAAGCGGGCGAGGCCGAGGCGGGACCAGGCCTTTGTGTAGGAAGGGTCGATGGCGACGGCGGCCTCGGCGTCGATGCGGGCGGAGGCGTGGTCCTTTGCGGCGGAGTGGGCGGCGGCGCGGTTGGAGAGGAAGACTGCGTTGCGGGGGTGGAGGGCCAGGGCCTGGGTGTAGAGGTCGATGGCGGCGGCGTAGTCCTTTTGGGCCATGGCGGCGTTGCCCTTTGACTTGAGGGATTCGGCTTCTTTCTTTTGGGCCTCGGTCGGTTCGGGGAGGGAGGAAGAGGCTGAGGTGGTGGAGGAGGAGGATTGGTCGGCGGTTGGTGATGTTGAGGAGGCTCCGGAGGTTGAAGCGGAGGAGGAGTTGTCCTTTGGCTTGAGCTTCTCGTAGAGGGAAAAGACAGTGAGGAGCTTCTGGGGGCCGACGGCGGCCTTGACGGCGGCCTCGTCCGAGGGGTCGACCTTGAAGGACTCGGCGATGCAGTTGATGGCCACGTCGATGGAGTCCTTGTCGTCGGCGGTGAGGGTGCCGTCTGTCGTGGAGGTGGAGAGGAAGTCGCAGATGGCGAGCGCGAGGCGCTGCTTGGGGGTTTGTTGGGCGGCCTGTGATTTTTGTGATTTTCACATGGTTGCGTTAGTTTGGCATTGATTCCGTTGTGGAAGGTTATGGTATGATGGTTGGATGGATCGCGATGAGGCGTTTATTCTTGTGTGGCTTTCTGCGTTGGGTGTTTTGCATGATGGGTTGTGGTGATGGTGATGGACTTTTTGCGGATTCAAGGCTGGGGAGGGGGGAGGAGATTGAGGGATTGCGGGATTCGTACCATGGCTGGAGTTGCGTTTGGCGCGCTGCTGTATATAGAGAAGCGCAAAGGAAGAAGTTGTAGAGGAGCTCTGAGATATATATAAAGGAAAGAAAGTTGAAGCTATTCAGATCCGACAAAACGTTGGGAAAGGAGGATGACAAGCAGAGGATGATCGGCGGAAGAAGCAGCAAGATTTCCGAGATTGGAGGGGGGGAAAAGCTGGAGGCCACAGATGCAGTATGAAAGAGGGACCCCGCGGGGCCTCAGTTTTGGTTTGGCCTGGTTTGTATCTTCGTAGCGTGGACTTGACCGGGTTTTAGGCTGGAAGTGGCAAGGCGTGGATGCTGGAATATTCTTTTTTCTATTTTATCAGTTCCGTTATTGTAGAGGAATTGATACTGATGATAACATGTGCTGAACGATAAACCCCAGTCCCTTCATGAAATGCAGAGTCGTTCAGTTGTTGAATAGAGAAGCATATCAAGTCATCGACCTATTTGCTGGCTAAGGTACCTACTAATACACGTACAGCTGAGCCCAGCTGTATTACTGGAAACGAATATGCCGGCCATGTACCAACCAACCCGAAGGAAGCCCCCCTTTGCCTTGTCCACCCAAGAGTACCATTCTGATAGGACCCTGCAAGTGAGTCTTGATAGCAACTGAGGTACGCAACCTTTCCGCCAGATTCATGTCAAATAATAAAAAGAGCAATTGGCCGCCCTGTAACCGCCCAAACTCCAGTTCCATGCCCTGTGTCCCATGCTCGCTGCCAGTGTGTGTGTGTGTTTGATGCAGAACGAATCGCAGCATCAGTCGCTCCCCAATTGTGGCAACTTCCTTTGTCACCGCTCACTCACTTTCTCCGTCGCGGTCGATCTACATTCTTCACCTTACGGTTTTGCATGGCCGCCACCTTGCGAGACTTGCTGTACACCCGGATGACATCGTTCAAGACGACATAGAGACACCCGCCAACCAAGCTGCGTCCCCATTGCTGCTGCAGCAGGCCAGGCCGCCCCGACGGCGAGGGGCCAAATAGCCAGTTGTTTTTGGGAGGAGCTGTTGTCCAGGACCGCGGCAGCATCAACCGCAGAGCCTCGCCCATGGCAAAGGAGATACCCGGCAAGAGGAGAGCCCCGACGATGGAGTTGGACACGCTGGACAGGAGACCACCAAGGCCCATTCTTCGTGCGGGTGGCGCTTGAGGTGCTTCCCGTTGATTCTCCTGAGCGTGTCCGTTGGCCAACTCATCCTGGGCCTGGCCCCAGCGCTGGCCACCAAACTCCTCATCCTCGGGTACCACGACCTGTACCTCGTCGTCCCCATCTTCCACCACTTCTTCGATGAGAAGCTCAACGCGGATCTCGTCCCCCTCCTCGCGTTGCTCCAGACGGATCTCATGCTGGGCGCCTCCTCGCGCCTCGCGGCCTCCATTATTGGCCCCGGCGGCGGGCTCCTCTTCATCCGGATCCAGCACGTCCAGGATGTTCTGGAGGAGGCCGATGAAGCCTCCCTCTCCGTTGCGCTCCAGGTCCTGCCGATGAGCGCCATCGGCCTCTTGCTGAGGGTCGAGAGGTGGCAGCCCGGAAATCTGTCGGTTAAGCTTCACTTCGTATGGCATGATGAAGTCTCTCCAGAAGCTAAAGTACATCTTTCGAAGAATGGGCAGGGCCACCATGGCCATTCGGGGAGAGGGAGGCCACTCTAAAAAGTTCTCGTTTCGAATCATGCTATAAATGCCGTACTATTGAGTCATGCGTTAGCATCGTACATCATGTTTCATCTCCGCCAGTTTTTTCTGCCATTTTCAACGAATTCGGAGAACTCACAATAGAGGCAGACTGCATAAAGTATCTGTTGGTGAGCCCCGGCAGTAGCTGGCTCACGAGGAGCGTAGGCGCGACATTCGTCAGAATGAGCGCATTCACGATGCGCTCCTTTGCGAACCGCAACGCCCCCGGCGGCCGCCCATCAATCACCATATCGGGCCCCAGCGCGAACCGCAGCAGTGCCTCCTTGCCGGCAAACGTCCACAGGGCCATGGCGCCGTACATCTGCAGGCTGAACTGGACGCCGACGGACACGCCCGTCAGCAAGATGAAGGGGCTCGCGCGGGTGAACCTCTGCTGGATGGCGTCGTGCAGCGAGGCGATGGGGTCCCAGGGCCCATCCATCTCGATGGCGGATTTGCATACGGGGCATTTGAGCGGCTTGTTGGAGCGCTCGCAGTCCGTCACCCACGACAGCATGCAGTCCTGGTGCGCCTCGAGCGTGCAGGGGCACGGGTCGACCCACGAGCCCGGGGGGTCGGAGGGGTCTTCGTCCGTCAGGCAGATGAAGCATCGTCGCGGCGCATCGGAGGGGCGGTCGACGGCGGCCGCTTGGATGGCTGCGGAGGGTGGGGAGGAGGAGGAGGATGGAGACTGAGGCTCGGCCTTGGCCGACGAGTCCATGGCTGTATATTCGTCGCTGGTCCCCTCGATCTCGGTTTTCCTTCGTGTCGAGGCTGATAGCGAGTTCCGTATGCGAGACTTAGGTTTGTGATCGTAGCATCATCTCTGCGCTTAAGATGGAGGCACGCGGGCGCGGCGGAACAGCTGGCGCAGCGCGGGGCGATGCAGGCAGAGGCGATGGCTTCGACAGATGTCAGAAACAAGGTCGCGGGACCGGTGAGGGATATCTGGAGAAGTGCTTTGCTGTGCAGAGGCGCTATCGTCGTCGATTTCGTAGATTTTGCTGAGGCGTGCGGAGGACAAAGAACGTTGAAATGAGAGGCATCAGCCGCTCGAAGGCGTGACAGAGCTTCTTCTCCAACCACGAGGCAGCGATAATTGATGTCAGAGCGGCCCACAGAAGGCGTGGGCCGGGCCAATCAGGGCTCTGATGATGTTGGCAGCAAGTGCCAGGTGCGTTGGTACCCAAGTTCCCATGAAGTACCTAATACGGTACCCGAGTTCCGCTTCCAGGTCCAAATCTTGACGATGCATGAGCACGCAGTACTTTGACGATATCGTAGGACTGACTGGTTATGTGAAGACTTGGATCTTTTCTGATGCTGTTGTCCGTGGTAGAAGATAAGCTGAGGCATAGCACTGCCATGACTCCCACTGCAATGATATCATGTCAAGTAGTGAATGCGAATAAGGTACTACCTATGACTGATTCTAAAGCGTCAGCAACGTCTCCCGTTGACATCTACAGCAGTACCTCAGCCAGTCTCTTCCCTCACACACTCGCTGCAACGAGGGTGCATCCACTGGACGCGGACATGCATCGCAATCTACAACGACGCAACGTAGCCTCTGTGTAACACACCTTACCCAGCCATTCGCCATCGACGACACCTCACGATCCAGGAACTTGCGTCTGCCTAGGTACATACTTGTATAGTGTCACATTCTTCACGAAACAACAGTCGGGGCGTCATACATGCTACGGTCACGGAAGGGTATGGCAGCGTGTGAGCAATGAAACACCTTGATTGTGCTACTCTTATTGCTTTCTCATGTCGTCCGCTCACTCAGCCCCTCAAGTCCTCCACAATCCACCATACTGATCATGTAGTTGCGGTCAAATGATGATCGAGTCGCTGCCGGCGTATCGAGCTCGAACGGAGTTGTGGAGGAACATGGGTCGACTGTCAATGCCTCTGGTTGTGAAGCGTTCAGGTTTTTGTTTATTTGTGCTGCGGATGGAATGGGTCAGCTATGGTCCACGATCGAATCAAGACCTCGAGTCGCGAGGGAGAGAGAGATGGAAGGCTACTCACAGGGCAGTTGTCACAGGTGCAGCCGGAGCCGCAGCCGCAAGAGCCAGATTCAGCACAACCGCAACCACCCATGATGTCGAATTTGTTGTTGATTTGGTAGAAGAAGTGTGAAGAAGAAAAAATGGCTGTTTCTTGAAGTGAGAGCTTGCAGGTTTTGCTTTGGAGGGGAGAAGCGAAAAGATGATGGAAGAGGGGAAATTGGGCGGTCAGCTTTATATACCTATAGCCAAGGCGGATAGATGGCACTTTGGCTCAGCAGGAAAGGAAAGGCAAGGGCAGATTAAGTTTGAGCTGTTGCCGTACTGTGCTGTACGGCCCGAGATTTGCACGGGAAGGAACTCCATTACTCGTGTTCCTTCCTTTGCTACTACTAAATCTGTCTACCTATTTCATACTGTCTGTCATGCGGCGCCAAAAGAAAGAGAAAGAGCAATAGAGCGAGTCTTGTGGCACTGTGCAGCTTTTCGTTTCCACTGCCTTTTTCCTTCTCTGTTTTTCTTTCTTTTTTTTTTTTTTTTTTGGCCCCTCATCAGCTGGTACCCCTCATTTTGCTTGGGTTTTCTCGGCGTCAGAATGCCGCAGAAGTTGACAAAAATGGGAGCAACTCATCCGGCACTCATTGAGCTTCTCCTTCTCCAGCTGCTGAAGATGGACTAAATGACGAAGACATGTCTTGTTGTCATCACCCAGTTCCTCTCCGTTTCGTCTCCTTTCCTGCTCCTACTCCTTCGCCATATCCTTCTTCTTCATCGTCTTCTTCTGCTCCCTCTGACTTTGTCATCAGCTTCTTCTTCTTCTCTTTATTTCTCGTAATATATCACACACACCATCTCACCCTTGTCCTTCCACAGGCGATCCCATGGGTCTTCCAGATCCAACAGTGGAGTTTCGAAAGGGTCGATGTACCCCCCAGTCAGGCCAGAAAACGTGGGTGGGACAATAGAGACGGACTCTGTTTGGCTGATGGCCATGACGAGAATCGATACTGTGTGCATGAATTTCATGCTTTTAGCGCTGGAGCCGTCGGATCATCGCCAACGTGGCCCGTTCGAATGACTGCTTCCTCGGGGTGTCAAGACGGGTGTGACGTCTGATGTCTCGTCGTTGCCTCGTGGTGAAGCAGTCAGCAGGTTTTCGTCTGGTAGGCGGCGGAACAAGACGTCTCACTTATCAGTGGCACTCGTTTCACGGGTGGCCACGATGCTCATGTGAGGCAAGGGACAAGGTAGGGGCTTGCCAAGGTGCTACTGCTGACATGCAGTGCAAAACAAAGCAGACGGCTGTGTGTACAGCCTCAAAGTCTTATCACTCGTGTGAAGCTGCTCACCGACCCTGTGCGAGGTGAATATGGGTAGCATCAACAAATCTCACGATGCTGGGCAACGAGGGGCATGAGCAACACAACAGGAGCTGCCGCCTATCTACGAGTATCTCATCTGCACCGTCGAGCCCCATCTCCATCTGGCCTCCTCGTTCCCTCTTAGTAGTCTTGACTATTCGGTATTCGCCGTCTTTCCCCGCCAAGCCGGCCGCCCAATGGTATCGGCGATCGGAATGATCGACAACCAGCCTTGTGCCCACTGACAGGCGGGTTCTTTTGTCCCTTTCTCCAAATTGTTCTACGTTACACAGCATGATGCAGTGCGGCTTCGCATAGCACAAGGGATTACGAGGTGTTACAGCGACTTTCAGGTTTTCTCGTTCTGTCCTCCGAGTGATACCTGCTATCTACCTTGTCTGGAACAGAAACGCTTTCTTGGAGTCGGCCTGGTCAGTCATGTCAGATTCCTCTTCCAGCTACGACTCAATGGGGCATTACATGACATACCAATTCGGGAAGAAGCTGCAAACAAGTAGTCGCCGTACACGCATCGACTAACAGGATGAACTTGATCCTCGCAGTCGCCTCATACTTGTACTCGTTGCAGCGCTGTTACGACGCTTTTTCGCCCCCCGGAACACACTCACACAGCAAACGCCGCAGAAGCAGGGAACATCATATGTCTTTCCTCCCGATAAGCTCTTACGAATCTCACAGGAGATACCTAATTTAGCATCAAGACACTCAGCCAGCACAGCTCACAGGACCCCTACATTGGGTATTACTGCATGCTATCGCACTGTTCTGGACCCTGTTTGCCTGCCTGCATAGACGTCAAGGATCCAGCCAGCCGTGTCGGTATCCTGGGGAAATGTCAGCAGCCGCAACTGCAAGGGGGTTCAAAGGACCCCGATGACAAGCAAGCGAAATCGCCGACTCAGAAATCTGCACGCTTGCCAGGATGGTTATCGCGGCTTGTCCGCAGCAGCGGTATCACGACGAGGAACCTATTCCGCGACTTTGTGCAATGGTCGGGCCAGGGGCTCAGGAGAAGCGTCTCTTTTTGCCGTGTGATGTTCTGGGAGAGCACGGGTTACGGCAGGCTTAACTCGTGTCAATGGCGTCGATACCTAATGAAGCACAGTACAGCGGTTAAAGGAGTAACTGTACTCCCTATCGGACGGCAACTATCACGGGGATGATGCTTGCTTGCGTGCTTGTTCATAGCCAGTCTGACGGCCTATCTAGTACTGATCCATCTGCAGGGTCACATTGAGCAACGCCCTCAACTGGCAGCTCAGTCCAACTCGCAATACTAACCTGCTTCAAGCGGACTGACCTATCACACACCCATTACTCCGCGGTCTTCACGTCGGCATCATTGCAAGCCGTCTTCACACAGCTGGCACGACTGCGGACCTATCTCTGTTGATAGACACGAACGACGAACTGGGGAAAGCATCGCAGACCCCTGAACCTTGCCGTCTATCCCATCATCGGCTGGACCAAGCGTCGGTCAGGGAAGACGGTCGGGGAGGGGGTGTATCAACTGTGCTTTTCCTTCGGCTGCTGGATGATATCCTTGCACCGCCACCGAGACGGCTCACCGGTTACACATACCCCCCTGATGAGGAAGTACATGCTGCTGGTATGACTATCCCCTGTGCAGAAGGACCCTGTTTGCAAGCATCTTAGTGTTTTTTATTTTTATCTTCCCAAGGTCTCTAGTTCATCTGCCGTTGTACAGTAACCTAGAAGAAGCTAACAATCATACCATTCCCCTATTTCGCGTAGTTGCTGCAGACGACCAGCTGTAGTAGTGCTTCTGCTCTATACCTCTGTTAGAAGCTGTAAGTGATGCCTATCCACCAGCCCCTCGAAGAATGATTTGTAAAAGAAGGGGAAAATCACTTCACGCACCCCCTGTTTCACCCAAAGTCACACTCACGTTGTCCACCCCCCCTTTATCCTTGCCTTTCCTCCCTATCCCCGGTCTGAACCCCGGAAACCTTGGCGATGAGAATCGGAGGGGAGAATCAAGGGGCCATCTCGGTGGGTTTTTTTTTCGTTCTTGGCTTGTTCTTTGGCCCGACAGAGTGGTTCGAGGATGGTTTCGATAAGGAGCAATCACCCCCGGTGTAAGTACTAATGGCGCGAGTATGTGTATAAGCCCCCCTCCCTCTCTTTCTTCCTCTTGTGACAGAACGCAAACACGAAAAAACGACAACGACAGGGTCCAGTGTCAGCTCATGAGGGCGTGGTACCGCTGAAGCTCGCGGATCTTTCAGGTTGAGCTGGTAGGTTATTATGGATTTCAGCATTGATGGTGGCGTACATAGTTTTACTCCCCCCTCTAAGCATGGAAGTGGCAACTCGTCGCAGCAACGGGGTTTGACCTGTCACCGTCTCTCCCTTCGGCACCTCGCTCGGCATTGTCCCGCTGCTGGGCTCACCCTGCAACACGCCTGTCTGCGAGAATAGTCTTTCCCCCTGGGAGTAGACCAGCTCCAAACCATCAACGGCCGCGGCAGCTGGTTTCCCCCCCCCCCCCCCCCCCCCCCCCGGGCTCATACTAGTACCCGAGACCATCTCGTCCGCCAGGTGAAAGCGTCATCTTGAAGCAGACCTTTGTGGCGGGCCAGAAATCTGTCCGATCGTATTTGTTACCGACATTAACATTGCTGGTGCTCTACTCTGACTGAGGATATTGTCGGTGGGATGAGACGAAGAAGAGAGGAGTGTAAAGCACAAGACGGAGGGGGTGAAAGAGAACGAAAGTGATGATGCGTTTGGACGTGCATGGGCGACAACCCCCTTGATAGACGCCGGGCCAGGTTTCTCAACTGCTTTAGACAGCTCAAGTACGACATTTGGGGCCTTTGAGAAGACAAAGAACAGTGATATCACGGGTTGGTACACGTACCCGTGTTTTTTTGCAAATTGTGGCAACAGAACCCAAACTTCTGTCCGGACAGCGCGAGGAAAAGGGGCAGAAGAGGCTAAAGGGCGTGGCAGTACATCAGTTGCAGACGCACGAAGAACAGATATATAGCACACAAGGAAAGGAGCAAGCAGCCAGCTAGAGCAGCAATCCCTTGTCCGTGTTTGATGCTGGAGGCGCTGCTGGCACCGGGAAGCAGCAGCAGCAGCAGTAGCGCCGCCGGCGTTGGAAACGCATGATGCCTGGTGGCGATCGACTGTGGTGCTGGGACTGCCGGTTGTCGGTGCTGGCTCACGGTTTAGAGTGCCGGTTGCCGGGTGATTCGTTGAGCGAAGATGGCCCCCTTTCGGAAGATTGTCCTTGTGAAGAACTGCGTTTGTGGGGATATATATTGATGATTCGGCGCTCTTGGGGAGGGGAGGTTAAGTTGGGATGTATTTTGGCAGGCGCTGTTCGATTTGTTATGAACTTTCGCCGTCTGAAGGAAGAGACTGTAATAGGCGGAGATCAATTCTGAAGATGCCGAGTTGAAGATTGGTATGATTGTGGGGTTTGCTTGCGAGATGCATGATTCGTTGCGTGAGGTATCAGGTAGTTGCAAGTGATGTTGATGATAGTGGTGATGGGGCGATAGGGGTAAGAACAAATAGACTCTACCTTTCTGAACAACCCTTTGGATTATCAGGAAGAAGAAAAAGGAAATGGCTCAATTATCTCTTTATAGTCTTCTTTTGTCTTTACCTTGAGTAAGTTCTAGCATCTACTTGTACGATTGTCATTCGTAGGCCAATACTTCGCAGGCCATCTACTTCAACTACTGCTGCCTAAGACCTATACCCAGCATACGCATACCATCTGCCAGCAGCGACACGATCCCCAATGCGGCACAGATACTCCCCATATTACATGTATCTAATGCACTGAAAATGAAACAGCAAGAGGGGGGGGGGCAAGTTCTGAAATAGATTGCTTGGAGAATTTGTTGTCGTCGTCAAGCTCACAACTTTCTGCTGCTATTTAAGGTAGGTAGTTGGCTGTTCAGACCTACCCTGCGTTCAACACACGACACCACAAAAACCAGCCTTTAGTCACTACGCCATCTACTGCCAGTCTTTAGACAATCTGAAACTCATCCTCCCCCGAATAATCTTCCGTCAGGCTAAAAAAAAAAGAAAGGCTCCTGTTGTATCTACACAATCTCAAGAAGGAATAAAAAAAAAAAAAAAAGAGGGTGACAAATGTGGTAGGTAGGTAGGTAGTCCAGCAGATATAGAGCTCGCAATTACTCTCGGCGCGACATGGTCGCAAAAAGCCGATGAATTTCCCACGGAATCCAGCGGGATTTCTCACTTACACCTAAAGCGACAAATCCCACTCCCAAGAACTCACAAGAATAAACACAATCCCCCTTCCCAGCCTGCATCACCAACGACTTCCAAATCAGCTTGGAGCTTCTTCTTCCCCTTTGAACCAGCAGCCATCATTCATTGTAACTCGTGCGCTTATAGCAAAAAACCGGACTTTTGAGAATTGGGGCATTAAAAAACCAACATCCCTTCCCCTCCCACCTTTCCCCCGTCTGTGGCCCCCGCAAAACGGCCGAGCAAAACGAACAACATCCGCAGCGGGGTTTCTTCCCACAGGATTCACGCCAAAGTGATCGCCAATTTACTTGTACTTTAATCGCGTGTTCATGCATCTTTGTTGCAATTAGCATTCCTTCCAACTTCTTGACCATCACATGCTTCTGCGCTTTATATACCTCATCGCACACATCGTTCCCCGTTACCCTCAACAATTGCTTTGTAAAGAGCTTCATCGTCTTCTGATTTTAATCAATTCTTTCACCTATTCTGTCGTCCGTATCGGCGCATCGCACGTCGTCTGTGTTCTGTTTGTGACTCCGGAGCTGCCTGCATACGTCATAGAGGGCAGCGCAAAAGAAACCCCTGATCTTCATCTCTCCGAAACACCACTGCGGGGTATCAAGAACAGCCTCGCATACCTACCTTACCTTGTCTATCTCTATACCCAAGCCTCGCATCGTGGCGCCTTTTACTCTCTTCTCGTCGTCCTCGTTGTCGTCGTATCGAGACCGCTTCAAACAATCACAAAACACAAACACAGACAGACAGACAGACAGACAGACAAAGAGAGAAAGAGATTCAGAGAGAGGAAAAGCTTCGCCCAACATGTCCGGCCCCGTCCCAACCGCCACGTCCCTGGCCGACATCTACCCGCCGTCGGCCCTCGCCGCAGAGGCCCCGAGATGGAACGCCCTGCTGGCCAAGTTCCAGACTGAGTTCGGCCGCCCGGCGCGCTTCGTCTCGCGCTCCCCCGGCCGCGTCAACATCATCGGCGAGCACATCGACTACTCGCTCTACTCGGTCCTGCCCATGGCCATCACCGCCGACGCCCTCATCGCCGTCGCCACCAAGCCCGCCGCCCCGGACGCCGCCGCCTTCACCATCCGCGTGCGCAACGTCCAGGGCGCAAAGTTCCCCCCGGCCGACTTCGACGTGCCCTTTGGCGCCGACGTCGACATCGACTCCACAAAGTTCGAGTGGACAAACTACTTCAAGAGCGGCCTCCGCGGCGCCCTCGGCCTCCTCTACAAGAAAAGGGGCCCCGACTTCCGCCCCTGCGACATGGACGTGCTCATGGACGGCAACGTCCCCGTCGGCGGCGGCCTGAGCTCCAGCGCCGCCTTTGTCACCGCCAGCGCCCTGGCCGTCATGGCCGCCAACGGCGAGAGCGCCGTCGACAAGAAGGAGCTGACCGAGCTCGCCATCGTCAGCGAGCGCGCGGTGGGCGTCAACTCCGGAGGGTACGTGTCTTTTGGTGATTTCTTCTCGGCTGCCATGTGGCCCCCGTTGTCTGCTTTGCCTTCACCCCGTATAATCTGCACCCGCAATCCCCCATGATCTTCCTCGCAGCAGGTGGATACACGTATCTGCTGCTCCATAGAGTAGTAGTATCACCTCCTGCGTTATCATGTACTCCACCGCTTGTCCTGCAGCAAGCAAGTAAGCAAGCAAGCAACGCAGGCAGCAAGCCCACACCTCCCACCCCTCCTCTTCCCCCTTCTCCTCCATCCCCCCCTAACCCCCCTTTAAACCTGGGACCAGGAGCGTTGTACTACTACTACTACTACTACTATCGCACCACCAGATCTCCTCGCCCTAAACATCGCATATATACTATTACTACTACTAGTACAATGCTGACAGTCATCGCCACAGCATGGACCAGGCTGCTTCCGTCTTCTCGGAACAGGGATCCGCCACATTCGTGTCCTTCACCCCCAGCCTGTCTGCCCGGCCCGTCAAGTTCCCCCCAACAAGGCCCGAGCTGTGCTTTGTGATCGCGCAATCATTCGTCACCTCCAACAAGCATGTCACTGGACCCATCCACTACAACCTCCGTGTCGTAGAGGTTAGCTTTGCGGCTGCTTACCTCCATGCCAAGCTCAACCCACCCGGCACGGAGCTGCCACAGGACGCAGGCCCCCTTGGCATCAGCCTTCAGGGGTTCCACGATGCCTTCTTCTACCACAACGGCGGGTCAGACTACGCTGCCGCCAAGAGCCTCACCAAGGAGGAGGAGCTGCGCCGGCTGATAGACATCACCAAGGACACGCTGACCCGCGAGGACGGCTACACGCGGGAGGAAATCGCCTCCGTCCTCCAAATGTCCGTGCCGGAGCTAGAGCAGCGCTTCATGTCCAGATTCCCCGTCCGCGCCGACCGCTTCAAGCTCAGGCAGCGAGCCCTACACGTCTTCACCGAGGCGCTACGCGTCGTCCAGTTCCTCGCCCTGCTCGAGGGGCCCCTCCACACGGGACGGACAGACACCACCCAGTTCAACCAGGAGCTGGGCAGGCTCATGAACGAGACCCAGGACTCGTGCAGGGACCTGTACGAGTGCAGCTGCCCCGAGCTAGACGAGATATGTCGCATCTCACGTGGCGCAGGGGCTTATAGCAGCAGGCTGACGGGAGCTGGGTGGGGAGGATGCAGCGTCCACCTTGTGCCGGCCGACAAGGTGCAGGCCGTCAAGGAGGCGCTGGAGCAGCAGTACTATTCCAAGCTGGACCTGACCGACGAGCAGAAGGAGCAGGCCGTGGTCGTGAGCCGGCCCGGTCGAGGGAGCGCCGTCTTTATAGTTGAGGGAGGCCAACTAAGTTGAAGGAATTAAGGGTGGGAAAGGGTGGGCAACGAAAAAAAACAACAACAAAAAAAGACACACAAGTAATGTGAACGAGTCCGCAATGGAGTATGGATCCAGTCGTTCTTCTTCAAGCCGCTGATATGATATATTTTGGACATACCAAGAGTCGTTTGTCTAGACAAGAATATGATAAGCAAGCAGTCAATCTGGAATACACAACACTGGGCTCCACGTACTTGTTTCGCCGGTTCAACTTACACGACTTACACGTACATCTCTTGTGTAACAAAGCCGCGCTTGACCACCTTGCTGATATGCTAGATTCCAACAGGCAGGCCCCTAAGCATGACACGATGTTGAGCTCGTCCATCATGACAATGAGCCGATGAGTTTATCCTGGAATCCCTGTGAGCTGACTGCACGGTCCGGTAGTTGTGCTGTTGAGACACGGCAAAAAAAAAAGGGGGGGGGGGGGGGAGGGGGGTTAAAAAGCGACTCACCAAGAAGCCCCATGAAGCCAACCCAATCATTGCCTCTCTCGTGTTCTATCACATATACGATAAAAGTCCCTCCAAAAACTTATTTCCACCCACGGGCAAAGGAAAAGCTTCATCGTCGCCTCACTTGCCTCAAACACGGCCCGCAACCAACTCCTTCGGGGGAGCCATTCCGTATCAGAACAAAGGCAAGAGAGCCAAGTCGTCTCACTAGCACGGCGTTGTCTGGCCCCGAATGAGACGGGAACACGGTCCCTTGATGCGCTCACCTTTCTTTCTCTCACACACACCCTTCCCCCTCACCCTCCTTCCTGGCCTCTCGACCCCTTGTCTGCCACACACATACACACACACACCCAGGCTTCAAAACCCGGGACTGGTGAGCATTTGGAAAGGGGAATACTATTACCACAATTGGTCGTCTGACACGCCCACCCCACACAGAAGAAGTCAATCTCGTAGCCAAGACCCCTCAAGAAGCGTGGCAAACAAGGGAATTAGGAAAAAAAGAAGAATGTGTCAAGGAAAAGGGAAGGGGGAAAGACTCTCGGTAGCGAATAAGCGTCGCATAACGGAGAGCGTACTGCCGTCTCTGTCTGTCTCCCCCTCTGACTCTTTTTCTTTTGCTCTGGGAAAGGCGGATTCCGCCTCATGATGAGGAACCTCGAGATTACAACTGCCGAAATGGGCGAAAGCGTGCCGGCAAGACCACGCTGCGGCTGTGAGAACACTGAGAAAACCGTTCATATAGTAAAATGCAGTCAAATAAAGAAGCGATTGGAGTCCAAGCGATTCGGCTGGGGGGAATCAAAGCATCCAATGCGGAGACACTTTTGGGTTCCTATCGTGCGTTTGGCCTATTTCTGTCTCGTTGCAACCTGCTGCCCTGTTGCCATCTTCAGGGATGCCCAGACGATTCATAGGATACCACACATGGGGTGTTATCCGCATGAGGAATGGACATTGTTACATGTCCTCAGAGTAATAAACGGCTTCTCCCGAGAGCAAACCGGCCCGGGTGAGGAAATAAACTAAAATGTCGCTATTTGCCCGTCCATTGGAGGAAATATTTTGCGTCGGATATGCAATCTGTCCGAACTTTCAATATCGAGCCGTCTGGTCAGTCATATGTCCAGGAAATGAGAGGCTTGTCCAGATACAATCGTCAACAAAGGGTCGGATGGCTGTCGGCAGCATGGCAAGCAACAGGGGTCCGGGAATAGCGCGGTGTCACCAAGGCTGGAACGGTGGGGATGACAAGGAAGAGAACGACCGTTGCTACTCTGAAGCTTCCAAGCTTCGTTGAACATGGGAAGAACTCCTGGATACCAGAGATAATACTCCGTATGACGCTTGATTTTCGGATATGTGCCGGAGATTGCCAATAAGGTCTATTAAAGAACATGCCATTGGTACGAAGACCTGGTCATCAACGACCTGAGAGTAACGCCGAAGTCGAAACCGCCTGGACTTCGTTCGCGAGGGGCGTGCCTCTTCAGCCTCCGATGTTATCTGCTCGACAGCCTTTCCTCTTTCGAACAAATGGCTGTTTGGACTAACCACCGGAGAGGAACCTGTAAGGCTTAGCAGGCTCATCAAGGAGCTACCACTTCCATCTCTGGGCTCGGCGGGCTTGCCGCTTGTTTAGCGGACCTCGCGGTCGGTAATGCGGAGGATGTACAGGTAGTACTACCAGGAGAATCATCAGTCCAGGCGCGAAAACCGAAAACAAAATATGGAGAAGGGATAATCACTAACAGAGGTGCCTCCTCTTCTTGTCTGGCGTCTCCTGTGTCAGCTAAACCAGGCCAACTGTTTTGCTATTTAGTTAGACACACGGTAAGCATGGACGGTGACATGGCCACGATAGCAAAAGCACGCATAGCCATGTATTACTGCCAATCTTTGGCCCCAGTCCCTCGCCATCGAAAGAGCTGAGCCACACGAGCCGTGACGGCTCAACTGCAGGCAGAAGAAGTTGCAGCAGCATCTCGGCGTGCCGTTGCCCACCATATACGACACACACTGCGGCATCTGTGCCACATGTTCAACCGCCGAGCAACGCCGAGTGCCGGAGGTGGTTTCCTGATTTGCCCGCCGTGGGACTGGAGCGGCATGACACCAATACTGTACACAACGCGGGTCCATCTACAATCTCGACGCTTTCTCTTGTTCGGGAAATGGCAGTCATCTCGTTCATAACGAGACACCAGGGGCGTCGGCGGTGACAAGGTGCCCTCCATTGAGGCCTGCTCCGGTCCAGCACCCCGTTCTCCGTCTTCGGTTCTTGTTCCGTATCAAACGTAGTCTGCATTCCTCCTGGCAAGATCTCCTTTCTTCTCAGACGTGTGGTTGCCGATTCTGTCTCGCATCATTGGTCCACCTAGTTCTCAATTGAAAGAGAGGCGTAATCCAGCTCTGTATATGCCTCCGGGAACCAGTCCAGTTGTCCCTGTCATCCACTAGCTGTAGCGGTCCGGAGCACCAGTCATTGCCCCTTATTGATGGCATCTCCTGGGGCTTCGGAGTATATCATCATGTATCAAATGAAATTGTCATTCTTGACCAGAAGATGCTCTTGGCTGTCATGGTACAGCGTTGCCAGGGCGCGTTCGACTCTCCAGCATCTTGATCATCTGCGCAGCTAGACGCCTGGGTCAGTATACATGTGTAACTGGGGCCCATACCTGAATGAGAATCGAGATTATACACATTTCGGATTACCATATCCTCTGTCACGGCTGCGACGACTGAGTCGAAAGGCGGTACTATGTTCCTCTTGATCGACGAGGATCAATAGGCTGTTGACTAGCTCTCATCCTGAGTGTCGTCCGACCCCGGAATCCTCATCCCCCTGATACCAAAAATAGCATCAGCCAGAGCAGGCGCAGATGCACGAAGTACTTCCTGCGGTAGGCGCATGCGCCCTCCCGGTAAGGCTATCAAGGATCAAGGCGCCATTCACCAGAATGGAGAAGCTCTCAGACCAGAGTGACCGGCCAACGTTATCGCAAGGATCGTGAGAGCGCCCAGTGGACAACAGCTGCATCAAGGGATGTATTTCTAAGGTTCTTGTGTTGCGAATACATCACATGTATCGCTTGTAGGAGTAATCTGTCGCGCAATACTTCATTGTGTTGCATGGGCCGGTAGTAGGCTGTCATCTGAATTGCTTCCTTGGACACAGAGAAACGTACCAACCGGCCTTAGAACAGCTCAGCGATCGATCACCTCTGCAGCACATCGGCTAAGGAGTCATCTTTGGCAAGTGAAAGTATCACAGCACCCTTCGTAGGGTATGTGCTTTGGATGAGCAAGGTGCCAAAGCAGCTAAGGCTGTACGTAAGACTTGTGAAGCTGGCTAGCATCTGCCACGTTGTGGTAAAGTGGGCTAATTGTCGACCCTCTCGTTTTCTGTGTGCTTTCCCTGCCATGTAATCGACTAAAAGACACCCGGAGCGGACTCTTGGCTCTCGTCAAGCGATGGTTTCGTCCGCCTGGGAAGTCGTTAGCGTAGAAGCAATGATCATCTCAACTCTAGTCTCCAGGCATCTAATCAATGCCAGGATTAGAGCAGAACTTGCTTCTGCAGGAAGCGAACCAGTGGTTGAAGGAGCCGTCCTGACTGGAGGATTAGAAATGCTCGTGATCCTGGAAGCTTTCCGTGCGTATCTAGTACCGTATTCAGTAGTTGCATCGAAGCAGGTTAGTAGATCGCTACCGGCGCAAGGATCCGGTAGTCAGAGCGTACTCGTATGTACTCGGCAAGACAAGTTATACCTACCAGCCTACCTCGGTAGTATGGCAGCCTGAGGCATAGCTTGGGCTCGTAGTGCTGCAATGCCGCCGAGTGGTGCCGGATGTTGTCAACGCAAAGGGTCAAGTTTCTGGACGAGCGGCTCGACGTCTGGCAGCTTTCAGTCTGCGGGTAGCATCCAAATGGTAGCACCACTACTGGTGAATATATGCATGCTTATGGCTAAGCTAGAGGACGTGTGCGACCTGCTCGTGCCGTGTAGTGTACTGTAGTATTGCAGGTGTGGATGGAGTCGTGCGCACTCCGTACTCCGTACTTGCACAGGAGAGAGGCCGGTATGGCCTGGCTTTCGGCGGAGGTGGCATTTGTGGCTCATTTGCGCAGAACAAGACGGGCATTGACAAGCAGCGACCAAAGCTCCGCCCTATGGGTGGACCTGCTGCCACATGAAGGATGCTGAGGAAGGATATTGCGGCCTTAAGCGATCTGACTGGGCCGGGATCCCTGTCACCTTGCGTTTGTCCCTATTTGCTAGTTAGTCTGGGGCACGCATCCATGAACCAAGGCCGCTGCCACGACGGTGAAGCAGATCAACCCACCTAAAGGGGCCCAGCTTATCCTAGTGTTCAGATGATCATGCGCTCAAAGTATAATGGCAGCTGAGATCTCCTCCGGGCCATGGGAGTCCATCCAGAAGCTCTTTGGCGTACGAGTGCATCCAGCAGCATCCCTACCACGAGCACGGAGTAGGCAGTACTAGGTGCTTACTCTCTCAGGAGCTCCAAGTCCCACAGACAGCGTTCGTTGAAAGAGGACACCCCACCACGTGTAATGAACAGTTTCGGCTCTGTAAACTCAGGCAAGGGGCCAAGCATCAAAAGACCGTCCTAGCGCCGCTTGAGGGAGTATCCAGCTACACTCACACATCCGTTGCTTTCGACTCTGAGAGTTTATTCACCTTTGGTCAGCATATAGCGTACCGTGAGGGGTCAAGGTATGTAATTACCAGGAACAACTCCAATGAGGCGCTCCCGCCACTCGGGAGGGACAGGAAGATTGCTGCCACGACCGCCCACCCGTGCTCCCAGTATCTGCCCGCCCTTATGCCGTATTCCGGATTGCGTACCCGAGACGCCACTGGCAGGCGTTTGCAGCAATTGCAGTCGGTCGTTGGGCGGATGATTACAAAAGCAACTGCAGGAAAGGGATTAGCACAGGAGGGCCTTGCCAGGTCCCTCGCCGCTGAGCAATATCATTCTAATCACAGGGCGGGAGATCCTGATTTGATTTTCTCAGGGCCCGTCAGGGTCTTTTTGCTGGCTGACGGGACGCCCGGGACGATCGCTGTCCAGGGGTGTGTGAAAGTGGCCCAGGTATCTGCTGCTGCTGTCATCACAACGGCCCTTATATCCGACAGAGAAAAAGGGAAAACGGGTGAGGGTAAACGGGAGCGGCAGAGGCGGGGGGGTTTGAGGGGGAAGAAGGGGAGAAGACGGGTTTCTTCGAAGCGTATCTTGCTACAACTCGTGCGTCCAATAAGCCATACTACCTTACGATACTGCCACCACTCACCACCATCCTGCATCTGGCGACTGCCTCCTGCCGCCTGCCCGTCCTTGCCGCGTCCTCTACCTGCCATAATACATGTATACTACCTAGGTACTTAGGTACAGTCGGTCCTTGGATTCTTCCGACAGCCTCCACCAGTGCTCGTTAGTTGGCCGTAGCGAGCTGCTAACTTCCATGCTCACTCGACTCCATCGTCATTCTCCTGCCGCCTCATGTTGACTGATCGCGTTACATGGCTCGCATTCTGTTGCTCTGCATCTGGCCGCATCGCATCCCTCTGCTTCGTGCTCGTACCTTGACCAACCAACAGCCTCTCCGTCGCACCGCACTGCAGCATCTGCCGTTCTGACGCACCCGCCGTTTTGCCAGGCTGCGTGGCCTGGCATGGCCTGGCTGGCATCGCCATCCCATGGCTCCCATGGCGTCGCCTCTGGTGATCGCCGCAATTTCGGAAGCCAGATCTGCTGGTCTTCCGCCTTGTTGGCATGACTAAGGTCGGTGTGTTTGTTCTATTTGTTCTTTGCGCCTTAACCCCGAGCCGATAACTTCTGCTAATTATCTGGCAACTTGTGCCGACCAGCCAATGGCACACGATACCTGCAGCGCGGTGACACGCCATGTCTTGCAGACGGCTGACACTGTGCCGGAGACCGTTCTATCCGCACCACCCGTGGCTCATATCTGATGGAACTATGTACCCTTGCCGGATGCTTGTACAAGTAGGGCATTCTATGCGAACTAAGATAGTTTGCTTACGGAGTACATGGCACCATTCCCTCTTGATGCAAAAGCGAGCGACGTTAGCCGGTTCAACTTACGAGTGTTGGCTGTCCTGGGGGATGCGACGGTCGACCAAGCTCTCAATTGCCTGGGCTTGTCGTATATCCACAGCGCTTGCGAAGCCTTTTGACAGCTACCAGACGGGGTTCGGCTCCTCTGCTCCTAGGTATGTCGTGCAGCATGGGCAGATGGTTGTACGACACAGGACGACGCTATACACCGAATACGCCGACGGCCCTGCTCACGACACGGAGTATGTATGTACTCGTCTTAGCGGTTCACAATGGACCACTATGTACCTTGAGCCTGGTTTCTAGAAGGGTAGGAGAGGTTGCGACGAGTACAGCACGCAGCCTTACGATTAGCTCGTCAACCACACATTACGTGCAGGAGGAGCATTGCTGTTAGTCCGAAGTGCTACTGATGCTGCAATAGTAGTAAACAGCAGAGGCAGGCTCAGCAGTCTGCCGTACGCCTGTCTTGGGTTATAGGGGATTGCCAGGATATGTCAATCCGAGTTCGTCCGTTCGGCTCTCGCTGGTGACAGGCATATCCGCGTTCATGACTCGGATATCAAAGAGCCCAGCTGGGTGTCAATGCGGTCGTTCAAACACGTTCGAGTACTACCTACCCTTTATTCAGTGTTGCCGACGAGTAGGTAATAGATGCCTCTTTTTTATTTCTTCTTCTTCTTCTTCTCATATCCCCGTCAATGTTGTCCGGCAGTCAGTGATGCCAGAGATGCGGCTAACTCGACCTAAAGAGCTCAGTATTCTATCGCCACAGTCTTTCAAGTTTATGGTGAAGCTGCAGTGCCTGGAAGGTAAGACGAAGCACGGGCCGGAGGCACCACAGAGGCTGCACCGAGGCAGTCAGGGGCAGTGTGCCTACAGCCATTGGACTGAGAAAAGGGGGGGAGGAGAGAAGGTAAGGCAATGAAATCATTATTCAGATATGTATCACTTAACGCAGAGCTGGGCTGTTGCAGCTGATATCGAATTGTCACAGCTTCTGCTTAATCACAGAGCGGATTAACAACCCCAGGTAACAGCATCTCAGGGTGGCTCTTTTGTCTCGCCAGGCGCTTTAGCCATAAGAAGAGACAAAAAAAAGGGTGTTGGAGGGGTCGTTGTCTGCGAGAGGCCCCTGTTGATATCCAAATCACATCGCAATCTGGTCCCGAGAGCACGGCCCCTCGGCGCTGTCGTTCAGTACTAAATGTTCTGGGATATCCCAGTCGCTACTCAGCCCTGCTGTCGGGTCGTGTGAGGGCGTGCATGGAGGAAATGCGGGAATGCTTCTTGGACCGCACGCCGACCCAACCAGGGTGGAGAGGACATCACTTCCCTTCAGAGACCGGGGCATTGTACTCCGCAACACTACGGCTGACTGCGGATACTAGGCGCTTCATCAAGTCCTCTTCACTCTTGCAGACAACGTCGCAAAATTCAGACCCGTTCGTTGCAGGTCTGCCCTATGTCGGCGTGGAGAAGACATTGACGCACGCCGTGACGTTGAATTGTACAAGCCCCTGTACTACTGGTAACTCAAGCTTTCTGCCACTGCCTTTGGCAATCGCTCGTCTAGGAAGCTAACCATAGCCCGTCTCCTTTATTAGCCGCACTCGTGTTCCACAGTCTTGTCTCTGTCTAATAAGGCACGAAAGCGCTGCCTTACTCGGTCAAACAGCCGCATACCCACACATCTCGGTGGCTTTCAACTAGGCTCCAGAAAGTCGGGCATCAAATTTATCCGCCTCTTCTTAGCCCTCCGCAACCAGAGAGGACTGATGAAGCACGGAGGCAATATGCTGTCCATTCTCAGCGTAACTCGAAAAAGTTTCCGCTTGGCATTCATTGGTGTTAGATTGGGGTTTTCGGCCCAATTGTTGTCAGCCCAATGCCTTGATTGATCTGAAGAATGCGTGCGGATGCGAGCTAACGATGCAATTGAAACGAACCAAGAGTCGAAGGAAGGGATTGCAGGAGCCTCAATCGCGTGGGATGATTAGGCCTGAGTCTCCGTCTGCGATTTCCATTGAGGCCGTTCTGCATACGCCGGGCCTTTCTTGCTCATTCTTCGGGGTTACGAGTTTATCTGGTTTCTGTCTTCCGACGACGTTGGAAGCTCGCTTCTGTTTCTGAAGTAGACAGTTCAGTACCTGGCAGCCCAGTTTGCTTGAGTGGAACCTGCGGTTCCAGTCCGCTGGCTTGGTGACAGCCACCCGGCCTTGTATCTGGATCCATCGAAGGTGCAGGGATACTAGCAACCACCCAACCCATGTCACTCATGCCGCACGCCCCTCTTCACCTGCTCACTCATCTTCAATGCCTGGTTGGCGGTCCTCCGAACCGTCTGTACGGTAGCAAGCCACCGAGTCGATAGCCTACTTGCTACCTAGTGCTGGTGCTATCACCACGCCCTGCATACTACAAGTACATACGCATACTAGTAGTACTACTTGTACATACCTTACTGCCTGCAACACAGCCAAGACGAGCAACGACAGGCGAGATAAAGGGGACCAAGCACAATCAGCACCAGAAACCGCTAAGGGGGAAGAGGCTTAGACCAGGTCTCGATGCCGCAAGACAGGCTCCCTTGACATGGAGATGGACAAGAAGGTCTCCATCCATCCAAACTTTGGACTGTTGCCCAGACAAGCAGACAACGAGCGATATCCGCCTGGTTACCGCTCTGGCTGGTGGGAACCTTCTCGCCCATTGTCACCCGCCTGTCCTGTCGCAATGGCTCGTCGACAACCGCTCCATCCCGTCGTCCTGATCCTCTCACACCCCCCCAGCTTCACTAGCGTCCTACGTATGCGCTCCCTCGTGCTGTCAGTTGGTGGCACACGGGTCGATGGCCTGCCCCTCGGCTCGCCTGGCCTGGCTCCAGCAACAGAAACCGCAGCCGTCCCCTTCTGGAGGGCGTCCGGTTGCAGGGCCGCTCGGCGACGCTCCGCTGCTGGTTCTGCTGCTGCTGCTGCTAGTATCTCATCGCCATCTGGCGCGGTATTTCTGCGTGGCATTGATATTTCGTCCTTGTTCCTGCTTTGCTCGCCCGCACTAGGAGGTGCCGTAACGACCGAGGCGGAGCCCTCCCTCAGATCAACGTCTCCATAAAGACAGACGCCTCCGGCGCATCTTAATTCTCTAACCGACTCCTTCTGCTCACTTGCTCCAAAACAGGGTGGAGGACCTTTTCGTCTAAAGCAACCCAAATTCGTCATCGTCATACCCGCTGGTCGTTCGCATCGGCCGACTAAACGGAAGCTAGATCACGGGCCTACACGAACGCCTCGGTCAGCACGTGTTGAGCGATCCCCCCCCATCACCAACCCATCCCACTTAATTCTCACCAGACCCTGCTCGTCTCTCACGAGTTAGAGGGATCTCGTCTCCGCGTCCTGAACTCTCTCGGGCACCGTTACTACTTATATCTGACAACCGCTTCACCGCCCTTGGTCACATATTCTTTCGACCTTTTGCTTATAATAACCGATTGTGACAGGCGGGCAACGTCTCCCGCATCATCTCGATATACTGCCCGTTGCCTGCGTTTGCTACTTGTCCTTTGCTTGCCTTTGCTGCTTCCAAGCTCAACATCACCCTGTTGCCTAGTGTCAAGAGGTTCTGGCTTGATTCGTCTTTGTATATCAGTCCAACTCCCGCCCCTTCTCATTTGATACATGAATTTGGAACATCGGAATCTTCTCTACTAGACTGGTTTCACAACAGACATGGCTCAGGGACTTTGGCCAGATCATGAGGGTGCCTCGCCCGAACTTAACCTACCTCACCAAGAGCGGGTCGACCGTCAAATGATCCGGCACCTACTTGGCAAATACTCACGAGAGGAACTGGGACGGCTGTTACAAGAAGAAGGACGCCTGTCACCATCATCATGTGAGTGCTTAATATACTTTCTGCTACTGGTTGACATGCACAGCTTCGTCTGTTGTAAGCTTTTTGGAAATCCGTGGTGGCGCTTCTGACATGTCCACCTCCATACAGATGAGGAACGATCCTTTATGCTCTCGAGCAGCAACACATCCAACCGAAGCTCGCACGATGATTCATCAAACGTGTTCGATTCAACGGGCAGCAGCAGCAACACATTCTCAGATACGTCGTCGACATGTGGCAGCGTCGCTTCCAACCTCTCGCCCCGAGCAAGCAACAATCGCAAGCGCAACGCCAGCCCGTCGGCGCCTCGAGCCAGCACAGCCCTTACGGACGAGTCGTCCTGGGATGCCGAAGACACCACTCCTACAACAGCAGCCCCCAAGCAAAAGGGCTCCTTCACCTGTGGCTTCTGTCTCGAGGAGGGCATCCAGAAGACATGTACCCGCAAGAACGACCTCAAGCGCCACATGGAAGACTTCCACCACACAAACGCGCAATGGTTCTGCAGGCATCGGGGCTGCCAGATGGTCTTTGACTGGCAAACGGCTTACAAGGCCCATCTGAAGAACGCCCACGGCGGGTCGAGGATGAACCTGGACGATGCCAAGATCCCACTGTGTCCGCAGACGGTGTTTGCGTGCGGCTTCGAGAACTGCCTGCAGGTCTTTGAGGCGCCAAGCGATGCCCATGCTGGCCCAACCTTCAAGGAGTACGTGAGCCATGTCGTCAAGCATTTCGACGAGGGCGCAAGCAGCGGCCAGTGGAGCTACTCGGCGAGGATGCGCAACCTGCTGCGGCAGTCGAGCGTCCTGACTACCTGGTCGCAGTCGCTGTGGCCAGACGCAGACCCGAGCCGCCTGCGGTGGAATTCCCAGACGAGCAGCGTCCTGAGAAAGCGGCTGGAGACTAGGCACCTTGGCGACATGCAGTTCCTTGTCCAGTACGCCATCGCGCTTGGGTCCAGCCCCAATGGCGCCATCCAGAACTTTCGCGCGGACTTTGTCACTCCCATCCGCAGCGAGTGCCGGCTGGCCATCCACGGCCACGCCAGGGCAGCTGTTCCGTCTGCCACGCCGACTCCTGAGCCGGACCACATGCTCCAGTACGGCATGTCGACGGGCGGTCCGAACCCGGCCATGGTCGCTTATTACCAGCGGCACGCATACATGCCTCAGCCGACGCAGCCGCAGATACCTTCGCCGAGCTACACTTTTCAGAATGCGCCTCCCTCTCCGGGATACGACGCCCATCAACAACAGCAGCAGCAGCAGCAACAGCCGCAGCAGTACATGGGTATGTCCGACACTCCGATGGTAGGGTCGGATTACGTGCCACATGCGAACAGCAATCTCCAGACTATGCCCGGTGCTGCTTATGCCACCAACGGCATGCAGAGTCCCGCACCCACGGATATTTGCGGTGCCGCAAGTCTGGGCTCGAACCTGGAGCAGCGGACCAATACGTACGCATACAACTCGTCTCCATATGCATACTGAGAAATCACGAGGGTAGCATCGCTACCCTCGTCCCACGGACGATTTAGAGTTCCATACACAAGACCAATGTGACCACCTGCCCTGGTGGTCGCTGGCCTCGCGGCATAGCAGATCGGACGCTTCTTTCTCTCTTTTCTCTCTTTTCTGTTGGTTGGACACACTGCCGGCACGGACGGATATGCATACATTAACGACAGCGGTTCGGTTGGCGGGATTTCCTGGACCCCTGGGTGGGCTGGAGGACAGACGATGACACAATAACGGCCGACATGCGCGTTCCTCTTCATTTATTTGCCTTTTTTTCTCTTCAGACTTCTAATTCCCGCCCTGTCTTTTATTTTTTTTTCGATATACCCTCGCCAGCCCGCAATTATTTTCTCATGACTAAGATTGATTCAGAAGATGAGGGCACAGGCCGAAGAGCGACGTTGATATTTAACGTCTGTTTGATGACGATTTTGTTTGTCTTCAGAAAAACATACACGAGAGAACAGCGAGATTTTGGCTTTCTACTTTTCGTTTTTTTTCCGGGCTGGTAATACATATCGATGAGGGTGTGATTACTAGACCAAAGGGGACATCTGCGATTTACACGGTGGGCGAAAGTCGGGACTTCAGTTTGTCCCTCCCTTGTTGATCTCTTTTGTTTTTGGCTTGGTCATTTTGGGAAGCGTTTCAAACGGGCAGAAATGACTTATCAATGCAGGAGTACATAGGAGCAAGAGGAACACATCTCTTTGTACTGTGTGTGTGTCTGTCTGTTTGTGTGTGTCTGAATGACTGCGAGTTATTATTGATTGCTACGGCTACAGCTACAGCTACGGCTACAGCCACTGCTGATACTGCTTCTTGGACTCCCTAGAGATGGGTGGGACCTTGTTTATTAGAAGGACGCAAATGGGCTATTATTGCGCCGTGGGATGCAGCAATGCAGGTATTAGTACACCCTCATCCTTGGTGTCAAGCGCTGCTACTGTGCTGAATGGAGGTAGACAAATGTGATGCATCAAGTTTTGCCATTACACGAGACTTGCACAATACGTCGGACCGGAGTAGCGGCCTGTTTGGAATCGGGGGAACTATAACTGCCACTTGCAGTAGCAACCATGTATCTAGTATGTAGGCAGTATCAGTAGCTCAGGTCAGGTAATTGGAGTACTACATACTAGTAGCAGCAGCAGCAATCTACCACCTATCAGGGTGTATGTATTTTATTGCTGTGGTTGATGCCTGTTGGTGATTGAAGACATGGTACTACATACAACAATGTATTAGGTAGGTAGGGTAACAGCGCTGAAGACGGCAGTTCTCGCCAAAAGAAGACGCAGCTGAGGAACCCTGCAGAAAAAATAAACAAAAGGTGACGGACATTGAGATTGCTGCAGAAGCGCAAACCTTGACTGGTGTGATTTTTTTTTTCTTGATCGTCACTTGTTTCTATTCTTATCGAAGTGGAAAGCAATCTATGATACGCACATCGTACATAGATAGGTAGGCAGCTTCGTTATTTCTGTATCTCAAACTCTGTTTTATCCCCTTGAACCTCGGTTTGTTTCCCTTTTATTTTTCTCTCTTTTTCCTTGCCCCTGTTTGTTGCTTCTCTTGGCTTGTGGTCTTGGCTCTTATTGAATCCTTGGACGGGACAGAGGGAACAGGGATCTTTTGCTGACTTGCCATGTTGTTGTCCTTGTCTGCCCTGGTGTTATACAGGATCCCTTCTGGATGGGGTCTAGGTGGGATTTTGGGGGGGGGGGGACTCGTAATCCTTCTTGCAGAGAGGAAAAACGGTAGAGAGGCAGAGGAAGGAACAAATTCAACCGTGATGGATGATTCTTCTCACTGTGTTTTGTTAGGGCGATGCACGTTTTATTCGTGTCAGATGCTAGGCGCATATGCCATGCTCTATTGGCCCAAGTAATGACACAAGGTATCGGTTCTGGAATAAGGAAAAACAGACCCTGGGAAAGATGAGATGAGATGAGATGGAGATGGATGAGATTGAGGGATGGGATCATGATCAGGCCATGGGAGAGAAGAGACAAGGATGAGATAAAGTTTATCCTTTTCTTTTCTTCTTGTTAAATATTACTATGGATGAATTGATACGGGAGAGAGGCATGTGATGTGAGGCTTTGAAGGGATTATTGGCATGAGGTGAACATGGGGGGGCTTTACGAACGTAAGGGACCTGGGGGTTCGGTGATGGGAACCTGGACCTTGACCTTGACCTTGGTGTAAATCATCCACGGCCTTAATTTTTTTCTTCTTTTTTTTGCTTTTTCTTTTTCTTTGGGAGGAAAAAAACTAGATAGAACGAGCTTGGGGATCGTCGATTCTATTTGTCTGGACGTTCGTCATCTCGATGCTTGGCATATGCACATAAGAATGGGTGAGAATCTTGCCCATGTCCACCAGTAGAAGGGTTGTAATGAGAGAGAGAGAGAGAGAGACACGGGGCAGCTGGTAACACCACTACTACTACTAGAAAAAAAAAAAAAAAAAAGACCTGTAGTTGCTGGTGTTGTTGTTGGTTTACAGGCGAAGAAAGCATGCAAGGTTACAGCAGCATTGGGAATCATTATTATCCTTTTTCGCGGCAAAGGGGACGTTTAAGCGGGCTCCTCTGCGCATCATTTTCCGTTTTCTCACTTGCCGTGGCCGGGAAGGATTCGCTGATGTGGGTGGGCTTCCCGTGTCGTTTTTGATGCATCGTCAGAAGGGAGGAGGTTGTTGGTTGTTTGTTTGTTGACTGGGTGGGTGGGTGGCAGCGGCATGGGATGGCTGTTGGTTGTGTTGGATCAAGGGGGGGGGGGTTAACAGGTTTAGTTTGGATGCCTTTTTGGGGAGATTTTTCAGTTTTGGGGGGGTGGTTTTGGGGAGTTGTTGTGGGTGAGTGCTGATATTATGGAGTGGAAGAAGGAAAAGAGACAAATCGCATATTACCTTGTACATAGATGTGGTGATATTACCAACATGGCACTGGGGGAAGGATATTACTGATGATGGAAGGAAAGTAGTAGTAGCAAGGGATCGAGGGCCGAACTATCAGAGGGCGATCTTCTCGCGGAGTGACGGGACGGCGTAGTGTGGAGATTTTTCCCTCGGGTGATGTCGAGAAGTTTAATAGTAGTATGCCCATAAGGCGCAGAGGAAGTGATCAGCAAGCTTACAAGGGCACACTTGGATCCTGCGAATGAGAGAGAGAGAAGAGAGAGAAAAAGAAGAAAAAGAAGAAAAAGTAAAAAAGGGTTACAGAAAAGCAAGAGGGTGGTATGGAATATGGGCACTAAAAAAGCATCGGATCGATAGACCACGAGAAAAGCCAAAAGGAATAGGTGAGAAGTTTACTCGTTTAGCATCATTGACAGGGGGGGTTGGAAGAGAGAAAGAGGGCGTGCGAGAGAGGTGGTTGGATGGAAATATGCTTTATCATAATTTTTCTCTTCATGTAGATGAAAATCTTGTTTGTTTTTTCTATCTCTATTTTTCTGATTTGTTTAGGAGGTTCTTGGATTGTTTGATTTGATACGCCTTCTGTTATTTTTTGAGTGTAGAGGTGCATGAATGATCAGGTATGTGCTGATGAATAGTGATTGATCATAACTGATTTCCTGGCATGTGCCGGCAGAAAGGGCGATGACGGCGAGGGTGAGATGGGCAGCAGCTTATTAGTTGGGGTGGTATTGACGGTGAAAGGGAAAGTTTTCCAAGGCAAAGTGCGAGATTGGAGAACCGGCATGGATTCGGTCGGCTGTATCAAATCAAGCAACATATCAATTTACAAGAAAGATGGATGGTAACACAAGAGGAACATTGGGGGTTGTCTGAATGATAATAGCCGAGCTACGGATGAAAAAAAAAAAAAAAAAAAAAAAAAAAACGGGCGAGAGAAAGATTGGATATCTCACTGGAAACTTTGGAATACTAATACCCAGCATCTGGGGGTGTGTATGTATGTATAGCACAGGTACGCCCAAGAGCGCAGGGTTATTGCACCCTAGGTAGGTGAAGACAGCGGTGCATCGATACCGACTGCCTGGATGCATGCTGACCTTGGCTGCCCTGCTTTTTACATGGATGACATGGCATGGGAGAGAAGATGGAGAGGAAATGCCAGCGGAGGGGTTGGCATATAGAGAATGTCAACCTATTCCAGTATCTCTTTCTGATCTGGACGGGTTATTTTGTCGTCTGTGACGAAAGAGAACACAATAGAAAACAGTCAAGGTTGATGGTATGGATTGCGGGGTTGAAACAGTAGAGGAGCAGCTGAAAGGCTGCCAAGATTCTGCCTTGTTGCAATCAAGCAAGCAGAAGCAGGCTTGACGCACACGATCCCTTGGACTTGATCTAGGTGAGGGCGGCATTACGGCCGGAGACAAGGGCCTCGAATCACCGCACATAGTATTAGTAGTAGTAGTAGTAGCAAGCAGAATACTAATCCGAAAATCGCCAGCGAATGCGCCGCTCCAATCATTGCAGGACTGAAAGGGAACAATGTATTTAGCTCCGATTAAATCAACAGAACGACCGGGGAAGGGGGAGGGGCGTGTCTCGAAGGAAACAAGAAAGAGAAAAAGAAGACAACTAGAAAAGACCAACCAGGCGGCCCTACAGTGGCGGAGCGGTCTCCGAGAAACATCGCCATAGCATGGGGGGATCCGACAGGGCTGGCGGGAAACGGTATAAGCCGTCAGGTTTTGGTCGCTTTTGCTGGGGGTTTCTCTTGGGGTCTTGTCTGGGGCCAGCACAAAACACCTTGATCCGAGGTGTTTTTATTTTCCCGTGGTTCGATTCTTGTGGAATTTGGAATCTCGGATGGGGACTGCGTAAGCACTTCGTCGCCGACAAATTACCAACCCCAACGTCAGGTAATGCAGCATCTGTGTATGTTGGTAGACGAGTATGTAGACAGAAGGCGCAACTAAAGGTAGTTGGGGCCTTGTCTTCATTGTGAGGTATAGGGAACATGTACTAGCAATGAGCAGGATGTCAATATAGCTTCAGGCAAGGCATGGTATAACACATGATGCAGCGTGTGGGTGAGGATGAGGGAGATTAACCCCAGACGGTCAAAAGTGTGTGTGTTGGAGCGGGTTTCCGCACAGATGCCGATGCCCGAGAAGTGCTGATGGACGACGGAGAGGCCGTATTACCATTTCTACCAGTCACTTTTCTTTCGTCCAACAGATTGCTAGGAAAACTTGTTAGCCAGACGCAGTAATGCTAGCAGCAGGGACTAGCAGCTAATCGTCGTTCCTGTTCCAGACCGGCGGCACCTTTGACAGGCCGGTGACAAGAAACCAGGTTGATCCGCGGCAGTGGTTACCACAGGGCAAGCCGCTCAGCTGACTGGCGTCGACAATGTCCGTTCCATGAGCCGGGGGGAGGAGGAACATGCTGCCAAAATTGGCGTCAACAGATACTAAGATGTCCTCTTCGACGTGGCTTCTGCAATGCTAGCACTTTGAAGCTATTGCTGTCCCTAGCTTCCCCGTATATACTGGCCTGTCGAACATGCAGTGTCATGTTGATCCATGCGATCCTTGGTGCAAACTCTCGAAAGTGCACGCTTCTGCAACAACAGGCTAGTAATATGTGATGGATGGCCCCGAGAACGAGACGGGCAGCCCCATTGCTTGGCCGATGGCGTCGAGGGGCAGCGCTAGATTGGCATTTGGCTTTGTGGCTGAAGAGCTTGGGTGCGTCTCGTGGCAGCCAGAGATCAAGTCGTGGTAGTAGCACGCCGGCAGCCAAGGCAACCAAGATAAGACTCACATCGAGCGAATTCAACTGCCACAAGGCTGGTCTCAAGTTGCTTGCTGAGTTGCATGAAGAGAGCGGCGCCAACTTCTGGGACGCTATCTTGTCCCTGCCTCTTTGCTCTGCATCCATCCATGTCCATGCAAGTGAGTCAACAGGTGCAGCAGTTAGCTGCGCAGAAGGGGGGGCCAAATGTGTCAAGTAAACTAATATAAACCTGCAACGCATGTGTTAATGCAAAGGTGTGTATGTGTGTGTGTGTGTGTGTGTGTGTGTGTGTGTGTGTGTGTGTGTGTGATGGTGTTGAGGGAGAGAGGCCACTTGTTCACATCCCGTAGGGCAGAGCTGAGAGCTCGCTAAGCGACTCCTATCCGATGCCATCTTGTGTGGGTGGGCGGCCAACAGCCAAGTCTCGCGGATAGAAGAGTTCTGGAAGTGAAGAGGGCGCACAGCTCCCGGGCACCACGTGGCGGAGGCTGCTGGAAGGGTGGTGAAGAAGACGAAGAAGAATCACGCCATGACTGGTTGGTTGGCAGAAACAGAAGCTGGATTGGTGTGGACGCCATCTCCCTTGGGTGGTCTGCCATTCTCACCGGTGGCCGTCGGATGTGATTGGCGCTGGTTTGATCCTTCGCCAATGATCTAACAACAGCCAACAGGCACTGGGTGGTGTGGTGTGCTCGCCAAAGGGGTCAACTCCTGAGTAACCCGCGCGTGGTATCACTGTTTCCTGCTTCGTTGGTAGCGGCAGTTGCTGCAATGGGAGTGGTGGAAGAAATCATCCTCATCCGCAATGATATGCAAGTCGGCAACGGCACATGCTCATTCTGGTCCTTTGAGCCGAACGCTGTTGGTTCCATCTACGCAGCTGGCCCTCGATCTCCATTAGGGCTGAGATGATCAAGACGAGAATTCGCCAAAACCAGGACATCTCCGCAGGGCTGGCGGAGCGACCATTTCCCTAGCGGCAGCAGTAAATTGTCCTTGGCATCGAGCTGCAGCGACTCCTCCGGATGCCTCTGCTCTTGGCTGCTGTGGCTCACTTGAGTGGCTCGCCCCATTGCCCACTTCATTTCCGCAGTGTCACTGACTTCCTGGAAAGCCGGGCATTGTATAGAATGAGGCTGTCAGCCGTTCTTCAGCCGGCATCATATGGTAACGCAACTGCTCAGAAGGAGGGAATTCTGCGGAGAACCAGGGGGTCCGGGGTCGCGTCCGAACATTGGCTGCCAAGCTCTCTTTGCCTCTGATCCTTCTTCGTTATCTTCCTCTTCTCTCTTTCGCTTGCTTGCTGTATACTATCAATGTTCACAAACGGAGACGGCGTCAGCGACAAAGTGGGTGAGGGACCGTGCGCCGCGCTGATGAGGGATCGAGGACATCCATGAAGCTGGGCCATGACGATTGGGTTCTGTGTTCATCCTTACTCCGAAATCCGATCCCCCAGCTCGCCACGCATGTTGCTCGTACTCTTCTTCATATGGGCCCCATAACAGATTGTAAGAAGCACACAACTCACTCACTCCTGTACCGCAAGTCAGTCAATGATTGTCAAGGGACAGAAAGGGAGAAGTGAGCAATTACATAACCAGGACTGAGCAGCAAGCAAGCCACACGGGGCCAATATGAACAGAGAAACAAACACCAAGCCAGCCGCAAACAATGGACTGGCGGTGGAGAGCGACACGACGGCCCTGACCGAGGATGGAGAGATGAGCCCGGAGAGCGGCGATGCCGGGACGAACCCTGCTTGCTGAACCGGGTTCGAACAGACCCATGGCTGCACAACGCTGCCGCTGTCTGGCATGATGGCCTGGGTGAAGCCCTCGGTGAGACGGGGCTGGCCACCGATGGGCTCGTGCGCGTGGGCCTGGTTCAAGAAAAAGCATGAATGCCGTGAGCTCCCTTGGCTCCGTAGTTCCTGTTGAAGAATATTGAAGAGTGATAACCGTGATAGCCGCCACCAATCCCAGCCGGAAGAGCGAGAGCGAGGACTTGCACGTACAGACTTGGATCATTCGTCAATTTCCAGGTACAAGTAGGGACCCGGTATCATGTCCTTTCGAGTCATCTCGAACCGACGCCCAGACGATAACGGGATCAATTAAGCCGTCCAAGCGATCAATATGTCAATCAATCTGTCTGTATCACCAGCCGGGATCGGCAGCCCGAATCCCCACGCGCGGCCGGCCAGGAGTAGGACGCAAGAGGAGAAGGCTGGAGGCAGCCAAGACGAGCGGCTGATTGCATCTGGCCGTCACTTTTGCTGCCCATCGTCTGCCGTCGCTTTAAGCTTGGCGTGATGCCGTATAGAGCAGGAGCCGAAGTTGGCAGCAATCCTACGGAGAGCATGTCGAGCCTCGGAGCCGAGCTGAGTCGATGAGAGAAAAGACACTTGCCTTACTCAACCCAGCGACGTCCTGGACAATTCAAAGGGTGGGTGATGGCGACAGTGAAGTTGCTGGTCCGAGTGTTGGGAATGCTCTTTTTCGGTAGATGGCGTTCCAAGGCTGCACACATTTCAGCCTCTCCTGTTCAGTGCATGAACGGCATCGGGCCCCGAGCTGAGCTGATGCCGCCAGGCTGAAAGCTCTTCTGTCGCATGGACCCTCCGTTTATATCTATTCTTGACCCGAGGTGATTCCAATGCACAGACGAAAGCCTCGTCTGCATCACTGGCGGCTTGAGTGAGGACCCCATCCGATCCGCAGAAGTCGTTCCAGGGAGAAGGAGAGCGCGGATCCATCACCGGGCACCTTCATTTGTCCTTGGGGTGCTTGGCGATCTGCGGTTCGGGCATCATGTACCTTGTAAGAGACACCTTGGCAATTATTTCGTAACATTGTTCCCTGGGGGTGACGAGGGCGGTATCCGTCCCCATACATCCAGACGGGCAAATGCCCGTCTCAGACACCGTCCGCCACAAGCTGCACCTCCACCGTCCTGCGTGCCATTTCCCTCGTTTGCTTCAGCCTTGTACGACACAGCGGTATCAGCTTGATTGCTCATCGGTCGACCTCCGGTAGTCATTGTGCTACCGCCCAGCAGAAGCTGTGGTGACGGAAACGCATGCATGCCACCATATGTAGATGCCACCAGGCTGCCAGGTCCGAACACTTTCGTGCAAATGTATGTATGTGCCTGCCGGCCGCTGGCTGTCCCAGGATCTGGCGACTAGTACTAGTAGTACTGCTTGTGGGCAATCAAAGCCTGGTGGACCGTCCCTTGTCGCCCCGAGTTTTGGCGTCATTCTGCCCCGTGCCCGTGCCTGTGCCTGTTCAGCCTGGTTGACGAGTAAGGTCAAGTAGGAATTTGCGTGATCGGCCTAGCCGGTTTCCATGACGTTTGATAACCGGCAGAGTTCACACATACGAGGCAGTCCGTCATGCCGCGGGTCTGGCCTCTCCACCGGCAATTTGTCTCAAGCGTTCCGTTCCACGACAATACGAGTCGTAGTGTAGATGGAGCACTGCAGATAAAGGCATGAGTAATATGTAGCGTAATAGCCCCAGTCGCATGGATGCTGGACCGGAGCTCTTGATCGCCAAAGGTCGAGTCGCAGGCAAAGCAAATCGAACCAATTGCCTCTTTGCCGGCATTTGGCTGCAGGCATTTCGAGGCAGTGGCTGCTCGCTTCTCTTCTCGGGGATTGCGCTAGCTGGGTTCATGAGCAGCGGCATGCCGCCAAGCGTCAGCACTTGAGGCGCTGCTTGTCGACTTGTCGATATTCTTGGGTGGTCCGTCGGGTTGGCATTCTGGGCAAGCCATGGTGGAGGATCTGCTGTGCCTCTGTCTGCGCAGGAATGGTGGCTGATGCCTGCTTTTCTTGGTCGGGGGGGCTGCATCGCATCGCATCGCATCGCATCGCTCCGCTATTGAAAGCACAGCGCCGCATCAGTAATAAGCCCGTTGCCTCAAAATAGGTGAAGGCAGATGATTATAGAGAGATATTACCAAGCAGCATTTCGTAGCTCTAGACTCATGTCGGGTTGATGATGTTCGGTTTGAGTCGATAGGTACTGTCAATTTGGGTTTACGTCTGGGTCGAGCACCTTATCTTTCGTCCTCGTATGTACCTGCAGACGCCGGGAAAGGTACTGTGTACCGATCCCGCGTGGCTGTTTGCCCGCCCCAGAGGCACGTGTCTGCCTGCTGCTGCCTTCTTCACAACGAACCCCGGTACCTGCCCGGCGGTAGCGCTAGACAAGCTCGGCGCCCTCTTGGCCCTCCACCAATGCAGTGCTCGCCTACTACTACCTAAGGTACCTAAGGTAGCATTTGACTTTTGGCAGAGATTCCTCTCTCTCTCTCCTTACCCATCCCGACCGACTGCAATCCAGCCGCCATCATTCTTCGCCATTCGTGTCGCCATTATTAGGCCACTGCTCCTCAAGATGGGCACCGGGCTTGGACGCCTCAAACTGCAATTGCCGCCCGTCTGATTGGCCCGGCCGCGCATCACAGACCCTCCTCCAAACGTCTCGCCTTTTCCCTTCCAGAAGGACGGCAGAAGCCATCTGCCAGGGGTCTGGCCAGCCCGTCTCCCGCATCCATGGCAGGATGCAGGGGCCACAAGAGCTGGTAATTTACGACGGACCCCCTGCCGGGTCAGGCGACGAGGCTGCGAGCGCTGTGGTTGGCCGTGGCCTCTCCGGACGGGGGCGCCCTTTGACTTCGACAGCGGACAGCCATCGTGCTGGTCCCACTCCACCATCGAATCTCTTGCTCGATTGCTCGCGGCCTCTGCAGCTCTGCCCTCCCAAGAGGCGACGTGCGTTTCAGGACGAACATGGGGGCCGCTGTGAGAAATGACGCTGTTCCTGAAACGGGGCGTGGTGCGTGGTGCTGGACAGGGGAATGCGAGCCCTCGATTCGTCGGATGCCACGACTCGACCGGGTGCTGGGCGAGGGAAAAGGATTTGGGATTAGGGGGGGGCGCGTTCATGCTTTCACAAGGGTTCCCAAGCGTTAGGTCCCAGATGCGGCCCTACCACACAAAATGGAAGTCGTCCACAGCATCAACAGCGCCCCGAGCCAGTGGCGCTTTTGGTAGCACAGGACTGGACTGGACGGACTCGACGGGCTGGACTGGAGACTGGCCCAGACGCTGCTTGGGCTTGCGCCTTTGCTGTGCTTTTCTCCGACA
Organism: Trichoderma reesei QM6a; assembly: GCF_000167675.1. Lineage (NCBI taxonomy): Eukaryota > Fungi > Ascomycota > Sordariomycetes > Hypocreales > Hypocreaceae > Trichoderma > Trichoderma reesei. The sequence continues at coordinate 2,044,229 of NW_006711148.1, forward strand.
AGTCCTTCTAGAAGCCTTCCCCGGCTTTTCCACCGTTTCCTCCCCTCACCCTTCTGTCCTTCTCCCCTTGCCTGGCCCTGGCGATTGTGCACCTTTCCTCTCTGTCGCTCCTTCACCCGCCTTTGGCCTCTCACTTGTCTCAGAGCGACCGGAAGACGCCCTTTCGTGACGGCTTGCAAGCGACCCAGCGACTCCAAGTTGGGCAGCGTAACCGTCCGTACATGCAAACTTGGATCGGCTCCTTGGATTGAGGTCGTGTTCACCGATTAATAACTCTCGTCGGCCGCGAGCGGGACGCGAGAGCCGCGAACTGGAGAGGATATCTTGTTTTCACGCTCACAACAGCGACGTATCGAGCGCTCTTCCCGGCGTGTCATTTCTCGGATTTCTCTTATCTCTCTCTCTCTCTCTCTCTTCCTCCGGATTTCCTTTTCTTCCAGTCCCCTCTGCTTCATTCCTCCGGTCCCATCTTCCGCCGCCGCATTGCGCGGCAATTATGCAATTTTGACGACGAGTGGTGGTGTCGAGTTGCCAGCTCTCCTCTTATTTGTGCGGATAGAGCAGCAAACCCGCGTCCCTCTCTTTGACGTGACCGTGGGAAGCGACTTGTCCACTACCGATACCACCGTTGTGGCTGCGGCGATAGCTGGTGCGCGCAGCTGATTGATTCTCATCACGAGGCCGAACGCGGTTCATATCGTCAAACCACAACTCCCCCCCTCACATCATGTTCCCGTACGGTGCCGCGCCGGACGAGTCTACCGTGCGTCCGTTGGCGGATGAGGACCAGCAGCTGCTCATCTCGCTCATGCAGAAATACGGAACATCGAGCCTTATCTTTGCCCTGACGGGCTATGGCGAGCCATGTGGGTGACCCAGACATTCCCGCCCCGTGCCTCGACTTTGCATCTGACACAGCGTTAGCTCGAGCGTCTGCGTTCTCTGCAAACACCCTCCTCAGCAGTGCGAGCGCGTCTTCAATAGCATGGACTAACTCGGAGGTTGCATCACAAGCTCGGTCCGACGAAGCGTCCATCCACACCGCCTACACATGGCCTGAGGCTCAGAACGACTTGCCGGTGGTGCACGATGGAGATGTCAGCAAGGTGACTGATCGCTCATGGCTCGACTCGCCCATAGCCGTGCCCTCGCCGATGATTCAGCCTCCCGACGTCACGTCGCATCCCTCGCCGCGGCTGGTGACGCCCACGTCCAAGAAGTACCAGTGCCCCATGTGCTATCTGGACAACAGCCCCGTCGGGTTCGGCAGGAAGAGCGACTTCAAGAAGCACCTGCACAACTTTCACGGAGCCGACGTCGTCTGGATCTGCCGGACCAAGGGTTGCCATCTGTCCTTTTCGACCGAGCGCGCCTACAGCACCCACGCCAAGGAGGCTCACCGGATGAAGGCCCTCCCCAACAGCGCTGCCCGGACGGAAATGTGCCCGCAACTCGTCTTCGCCTGCGGTTTCGGCACCTGTCGCGACCGGCTGTTCGAAGCCCACGGTGCAGAAGACGCCTCCGCAACGCGCGACAAGCACTTTGAGCACATTGCCAAGCACTTTGAGGACGGCTTCGATGTCAGCAACTGGGAGTACCGGGTTCAGATGCAGAACCTCATGCGCCAGAAGCAGGTCAAGCAAATCTGGAAGACGTGCATCTGGCCCAAGGAGAAACGGCAGCAGCTTCACTGGCGGTCAAGGTCGTCTGGCGACCTGAAGCGCATGCTCGAGTGCCGTCACCTCGGCAGCAACATCTCCAGCCTTGTCAGATTGGCATTCATCCTTGGAACCGCTCCGTTCACGACCGCTTCCACCCCGCCGCCTAACGAGATCGACATTTACTTCCAGCTCCCCTACCGCAGCCAGTGCCTTCTGGAGTCCTCCGGGCATGCAACCCTGCCAAGCACCGTGAAGATGGACGAGGGCTCGCCCACACCGAGCCTTCCCAAGAGCCGCTCGGGCATCACCAGCATTCCGCAAACCATGCTCAAGTTCTCCGGGCGCTCGTTGAAGAAGGGCACTCGACCATCGACACCCGCTAGCGTCATGAGCAATGGCGCCGATACAATCATGGGCGACGACTCTTCGGCTGGGCCCCATCCGGGCACTCCTTTCCCCATTCCCAACGAGACTGTGTGGCCCGCGGACGCTCCGACATTTGCTCCCGATATTCCAACCTCGATGCCAAAGCACATCAACAGCCCTGCCGACGCATCGCTCTTTGACCCTCAGCAGCAGCAGCCGCAACACCCGCAGCTGCAGCAGCACTTGCCACCTCAACACCAACTTTCACACACGCATCTGCAGGAGCAGGAGCAGCAGCAGCTAATGTATTCAATGCCGCCACATGATGCATCACAGGAAGCATGGATGGTGATGAACCAGCATATGCCGGCATACCAAGCCCCGCAGGTGTTCCCGGAGCAGGCAGACATGATGAATGGACTGTACGACTACTCGATGAACACAAGCCAGGCGTCTACGGTGCGGCCCGGAACGCCAACTCCCAACAAGCGACCGGCGCCGTGGAACCGAATGATTAGCATGGAAAACCTCCGACCGTCCAAGAAGTCGACGCCCGACACACCGCCAGGAGGAATGATTATGGGTATGTGAGCGCGGCGTGGGAGGCCTCGACTCTGTACCTTTCAGCTTACCGGGGAAACCATCACTCTCGGGGATCTTCTTTCTTCATCGCCTGCAGCATCTCGACAGACGTCCTGCTAGCGAAATCGCTCCGCTCTCTTGTCGATTCCTATGTCTCCTACATATATCCCTTGTCGCGATTGATTTCATGTATTCTCGAACATATACCACTACTTATACCAAACGGACCGGGACGGCAATGTACGTGTAATTGGGGGAAAAAGCCGATTTTGGGGGGGCAAGGGGAAGGCATTCCATTTTTGTCACTTGGCTGACTCTGAGATACCATTTCCTTTTTTTTTTTTTCACTTTCCTTTTCCTTTTCTTTCTTTTCTTATTCTTGTCTTTATTTGCTTGCTGCCATGTGATGGACCGGCGTCTTTTACGAATCACACATATATAGACGGGGCGGGAAAGGTCATTCTATGGCATCTATGTGGAGCGTTGTGCCTTTTTTATTTATATGTTACGTTGTATTCAACGAAAAGAGGAGAAGACAAAGGAAGTTGACGGGAAAGAGGATTCAGATATACACGAACTGATATGTATGTACTGGAAGTTGATGTCTGGCGTGAATATGACATTCTGCATGATGAGAGTTGGTGCAATCGACGATTCTCTTGAGTTACCATGTTCTGGCCTATGAACTATTTCCTGTGTTGTTTCAGCCGTGATTTTGGGTCGTTGTCTGAGAACAGCGGATACCTAGTAGTATTTAACTGTCTCAAGATGTGACGTGAAAGAATAACGTCATGCCCGTTTTGGCGCGCATACGTACTACCCGTATCAATTGGTATCTTATTATGCTCTCGTTTTCATTTACCTTACCTACTCACATGTATGTACGGACGACGGGATGGGGGATTTGCATGAACAGGGATGTCTGGGGGAGCGTATCGGGCCGTCAGCTTACCCGCCTTTTTGGGGGGACCTTGATCCGCCCTGTATTCTCTTTCAAATGCAGGGCGAATAGAAAATGAAGAATGTGGCGGAAGGGAAAAAAGCAGTGCGTGCTTGTTTGATGAGGAGTCCGAGGGGTGTGAAGTCGGTGAGGGAGACTTGGGATGATATGAGATGCCTTCAGTTACTGAGGTGTAGTACTACATAGTAAGGTGATTGCGTGCTGTAGAGTGAGACATTGAAGGGGGAGGGAATGGATGTTTTATTCTGCGGTGTTTTTTTTTTTGACGGCTGAAGTGAGGGGCGGGATCTTTTATTTGGAGGCGATCAGGCACCGAGTTGGGTGAATGGAGAAAATCTCATCGAGGTAAGGGGACATGCCGTAAGATGGGCGGGATGGCAGATATTACTACATGTACTAACGAGTTGATCTGGCGGATATTACTGTGAGGGAAGAGGGCTTGCTGAGTGGATAAGTTGGGCTTGCATGTTTATGATATTGATTTCGAAGAGCAAGCGGAAGCAGATCATGGTAACCTGCGCAGCAGGTAATTGATTGTAGCCGAGAAGGATGAAAAGAGAGAGGGAGAGAGAGAGAGGGCGAGAGGGAAACTGAATGAAGCTACCTTGGTAATGGGGGGGGGGGGGGGGGGGGGGGGGAAGGGTGGTGACACTGCAGGCGAATAGCCGCTGGCTTTCTTTCCTTTTCTCCTTGAGGGGTGGGGAGAGCGTGTGGTGTGACCCATGTAGAGGCGTTTTCTCGGTCAAGGGCTGAATTGAATGATGCAGAAGGATGTAGGCAATCGGAAAAGGGCACTGAGGGGGTAATGGGGATGTTTCTGTCCTTTGGCTTGAACACGCTGTATTGTACCGGGTTTAGAGTGATTCAAAGAGATTTAGCATCGTATGTGGTTTAGAAGAACCAAGGGAGGGTCTATTACAACTTGGTGAAGACGACTTAATCAAAGCTACCTAGGTACCTAGGTATTTGCGTCAGCTTCGGCTGGCGAGTTTGAGCGGTTGAGCACCGAGACATGACGGAAGATTAGGTACTCGGAGACGACGGAGGTTACGGACGTGCTCAACACAGCCGATGATTGACTCAAAGGCGAGATGGAGTCAATTAATCTTCAATTGGTCCATGTCATCACGCAGTGCAAGCTTGGCTCACTTCCGGGTGTCCGTCTCGGGTCCTGATCATCGGGATCTCACCTACCTTACCTTTGACCCCTCGAAAAGAGAGAAGAAGAAGCGGCTGCACCCCGCACAGACAATTCCCGGCCATGCAATAATAAGGTTCTCTATCAAAGTGGTCGAGGCCAGGCCAGGCAGGCTGGCACAGATATGTACGAGCAGCTTGTCATGCCTGCATGACATGTTCGGTACAGTAATAGATACCTTACCTAGACGTTAGCGCAGTGGATAATAAGCGCCACCGGAGCCCGCGATTGGCATGTGCTGCTGCTAGGCTCACTTGGCTTCACATGAGCGTCGTTGACCTCTCTGCTTTGTTCGAGAGCAGTCCGGGAATAAAGGATGATGGGGGATGAAACTATTTTGTGAGTCAACGTGTTGCTCTGGTCTATTACTGCTCCGGATATCGCAGTGGTTAACCGGCTAAAGTGAAGGCATTCGAGAAACCATATGAATGATACTGGGCATAGAGGCGGTTGAATGTGCATCACTGGCTAGAGGCCTGAGATGGGCATCACTGCATTGGGTGCACGTTGCTTTACATAAGTAGATGCCTAGGTACCTATGCAAGGGGAAACTGTAGGTAAGCTATGAAAATCACAAGTTTCGCATTGAGACAATGGCCGGCAATGGTAAAAAGGACCAAGATGTACTAGGTAGTTGCAATGTGGCTTATTACCTACCTACTACCTGGTAGGCACCTACTAGGTACTTGGGTAGACGGACAATGAAATTTGAAGTCGGGGTTGCAGGAAAGCAGGGCGCTGGACACATTGTGCTTCAGGCGGTACCCGTCGTCATCGTCAGCCAATGTCGAGGCCCGGCAGCCCGAGGAGCGAGACAACCTTGGCCGGAGGAGCCCGCAGGTACCTGCCAAAGCGCGGCTGGTACCTCTCAACCCTCTCAGGCCTGTTGGATGCCCTATGACATGCCCTGGGGGATGCAGCTGTTGCCCCGGCCCCGCACTTTCGGGTGACCGCGAGGCTGCTGATTGGCTGGTTGCCACGGGCTGGGCGGTCCCTGAAGTTGTTGCCATCTGAACTCTGTCGGCGCTGGCGTCGGCTGCGCCCAATGGGAGGCGAGACAACTCAGGGTACTAGAATCACTGACAGAAGAAGAGAATCGAAAGTAGGTAGACAGCCAATTCGTTGCATGGCAGGCAACCGCACAGGAGAAAAATTGACTACCCCACAATCAGGCACAGTAAGTAGGGCACAGTACGTATGTACAGACAAGGCGCAAGCGATACTGCGCGACCCGGTACCTCGCCGGCTTGACACGTGCGACAGGCTACTTTACTAGTATTCGCAGCGGCGGGTCGCGCATTATTACATGTACTGTGCCGCCATTTGATGACTGGGCTGCTGCAGTATTAGTAGATCTGCCCGGCATCGCCCTTCCATGGGCGCGACCCGGGACTGGACCCTCTGACTCTACCTACATGTACCTAGGCCGGGCCGGGCTTGGTGACTTTTGTCCGATCAGGTCGTTCGCCTGGCTACCTATTATTTCTCTTTCTTCTTCTCCATCCTGCTTCTGGCCTTGCAATTCTTCTTCGCCACTCCTCCCTCTTCCCCCCGCGATACCCTTGAATTCGTCAGAGAGGAAAAGACGAGAAAAAAAAGGGCAGCAGAGACGTCGGTCTGGCTCACGTGCTGCATCTCTGCGCACTCTCATTTTTTTTATTGTCCGACCCCTCCCTCAACCTTCTCCTTCGTTGACAGGCTAAGCCTTGCTTCGACGCTCTCTCTTTGAATTTTTCTACTTCTACCTTCTTTTCTTGCGTGTTACCCACCATAGCTCGATTCACGATGCTCCGAAGTCGCCAAGTCACAGCCAGGGCCGTCCGGGCTCTGGGCCAGGCGCGCGCCTTTACCTCGACGACCAAGCCTGTCATGATCCAGAGCAGCCAGAGGAAACAGGCCAACGCCAGCGCTGCTCCGTAAGTCGCCCATTGCCATTGCATCTTCTGTTTGATATATACTTCCTGCTGCTTGCGTGGCGTCGTCTCTCGGTTATGCGTGTCAAGGACCAGGTGTGTTCGCATCGTGGTTTTCCAGCGCCGATTACCGGGGGACGAATTTTTGGCTGCTCAACTCGCGCGCGCGCATTCTGATTCTTCGTTTTCAATCTTGAGCGACAACTGGCTAACATAATGGCCATTGGCAATTGCTTCACACAGACAAGTCCGCCCTGTACCGAGCCCTGCTTTCAACGCTGAAGACAAAGACCGCAGCCATGTGCAGCCTCTGGTCAACCCGTCGAAGCCCGACATGGATGAATCGTATGTCCACGTCCCCTCGTCCCGCCCTACAAAATGAACACGATTACACCAGAATTTTTGCAACAATCGACACTTCTATAACAGACCAATTGAGCTTTGTTCTGACCAATCATGTTGCTCTAGATTCATTGGCAAAACCGGAGGCGAAATCTTCCACGAGATGATGCTGCGACAGGGTGTCAAGCACATTTGTAGGTTCCGATGCCGGCCGCCCACACGGGCTCCATCCTTGCTCCATCTCTCCAGCTAGGCAAATCTCGCTAACCTTGAGTCACCATCCAGTCGGATACCCTGGCGGCGCTATCCTGCCCGTCTTCGACGCCATCTACAACTCAAAACACTTCGACTTCATCCTGCCCCGTCATGAGCAGGGAGCTGGCCATATGGCCGAGGGCTATGCCCGTGCCTCGGGCAAACCCGGTGTCGTCCTGGTGACTTCCGGCCCCGGTGCTACCAATGTCATCACGCCCATGCAGGATGCCCTGTCGGACGGAACGCCCTTGGTCGTCTTCTGCGGCCAGGTCCCCACCACGGCCATCGGCAGCGATGCCTTCCAAGAGGCCGACGTCGTGGGCATCTCGCGGGCCTGCACCAAGTGGAACGTCATGGTCAAGAGCGTTGCTGAGCTGCCGCGGAGAATCAACGAGGCCTTTGAGATTGCCACCAGCGGCCGCCCTGGCCCCGTCCTCGTCGACCTGCCCAAGGATGTCACGGCTGGTATCCTGAGGAGAGCCATCCCTACGGAGACTGCTCTGCCGTCTCTGCCCAGTGCCGCCTCCCGCGCCGCCATGGAGCTGAGCTCCAAGCAGCTCAACGCCTCCATCAAGCGTGCCGCCGACCTCATCAACATCGCCAAGAAGCCCGTCATCTACGCCGGTCAGGGTGTCATCCAGTCCGAGGGCGGCGTTGAGCTCCTGAAGCAGCTGGCGGACAAGGCCTCCATCCCCGTCACCACCACCCTCCATGGCCTGGGTGCCTTTGATGAGCTGGACGAGAAGTCGCTGCACATGCTGGGCATGCACGGCTCGGCGTATGCCAACATGGCCATGCAGCAGGCCGACCTCATCATCGCCCTCGGCAGCCGATTCGACGACCGTGTTACTCTGAATGTCTCCAAATTTGCGCCTGCAGCCAGGCAAGCTGCTGCCGAGGGCCGCGGCGGCATCATTCACTTTGAGATCATGCCCAAGAACATCAACAAGGTCATCCAGGCGACCGAGGCCGTCGAGGGCGACGTCGCCACCAACCTGAAGCACCTCATTCCCCAGATTGCCGAAAAGTCCATGGCGGACCGAGGAGAGTGGTTCGGCCTCATCAATGAGTGGAAGAAGAAGTGGCCCCTGTCAAACTACCAGCGCGCGGAGCGGGCTGGCCTCATCAAGCCGCAGACGGTCATGGAGGAGATTAGCAACCTGACGGCCAACCGAAAGGACAAGACGTACATTGCCACGGGTGTCGGCCAGCACCAGATGTGGGTTGCCCAGCACTTCCGCTGGAGGCACCCTCGATCCATGATTACCTCTGGTGGTCTGGGCACCATGGGCTACGGTCTCCCCGCGGCCATTGGCGCCAAGGTGGCCCAGCCCGACGCTCTCGTAATTGACGTTGATGGCGATGCCTCGTTTAACATGACGCTGACGGAGCTGTCGACTGCTGCACAGTTCAACATTGGCGTCAAGGTGGTTGTGCTCAACAACGAGGAGCAGGGCATGGTGACGCAGTGGCAGAACCTCTTTTACGAGGACCGATATGCCCACACGCACCAGAAGAACCCCGACTTCATGAAGCTGGCCGACGCCATGGGCGTTCAGCACCAGCGCGTGACGGAGCCGGAGAAGCTGGTCGATGCCCTGACGTGGCTGATCAACACCGATGGCCCGGCCCTGTTGGAGGTTGTCACGGACAAGAAGGTGCCTGTCCTGCCCATGGTGCCCGCCGGATCGGCCCTGCACGAGTTCCTCGTCTTTGAACCTGGTGAGTCTACTTCAGACATATTGCTTGCGCATTGCAGATACTAACACTCTCACAGAAAAGGATAAGCAGCGCCGTGAGCTGATGAAGGAGAGAACAAAGGGTGTGCACTCCTAAAGCGATGATGTCTGCGAGGGGTTCTTCGTTGAACCCTAGTTCAGGCACCATCTTACCCTCTTATTTTTTCCCGTGGGCTTTCATTTTGTGTCATCCGAGCATGACGTTGTAGGGTTGGAGTTTCTTCCTTTTTATCTTGTCATTTACTGGTACCCATAGGCGCGAGACTAGGCTTCCATGTTTTGTTTTGCGACTTTCAAAAAGTACTTTTAGTGGTTTGGGGCACGACGAGGGGGGGCAACCTCTTCTGTCGAAAAAGGTGGCTGGATGGATGAGATGAGATGAGATGAGGGTGAAGATAGATACCTGCAGTGTTTTTGACGCGACGGGATGGGCTTGAGAAAGTAGATGACAATTTTAGCCCGACTTGACGGCTGATCTGATGCGTTGACTGAGTTGGCGTAAAGAGGAGAGAGACTCTTTTTGGAATACACGATACCTAATCAGTGCTGTTTATGCTGTACTGGCCATGCGTGTCCCCCTTGTATGTACGATCTCGATAGATGAGATGGCCAAGGATAAGCGTAAATTTAAAGGTGCATGATGTCAACGAATCGTCTCGGCAGTGCTCAACACAGTCCGCCATTGTCCCCCTATCAAATTACCCCAGACTAAATCTGGCCATTGGCCGGCCGTCTTGCCTCACATGCCTCACTTTTTGGGCTAACTGGCCAGCCAGCCAGCCACTTGGAATGGTCAATTGGAAGAGCGGGCTGGGTTTTCACTGATTTCCCCGCCCTTTGGCGACGACTTTGCACAGTTCTCGAGAAAGGGCACCAAGCTGCTGCCTGAAATTTTGACTAGATGTTTTTTTGGGGATTTGAGGTTTTCGGAATCTCAAGCGTTGCGAGAACTGGTGCTGTAGGCAATTCTTGGTTTCGATGAGCGAGGGTGATGAAAGGCGTGGTGCTGGGGAGGAGAGTCTGGTGAGGGAGGGGGTGGCTGCTTGTATGTGACTTCATCTTGAAACCCCTTGTGAGGGTGAAGGAAGTAGCATCATTTTGGGATTCCTGCTGATTCCTTTTGTCTCTTTTCTAGCGTTTTCTGGAGGATGTGGATATGGAGTCGCAGAGGGAGATGCAGAAGGCGATGAGCTTGTCAGCGAGACGAGCACACTGCTGCCTACCACCAGTCGAGCATCACCACCTCTCACCTCACAAAGCAGGCACCACCATCACGGGCCTGAAAGCAACACTAGCACGCTCGGAACCAGATACCACACAGACGAAGAACAGGCCGCAGAAACACAAGAGCCCGTCGGTTCTCATCGCACCAGAAGGACCTGGCGTACCACCGGCATCATCATCATCTTCAACGGAGAGGCGGTGTTGAGGATGCTCATGCTGGCGGGGATGACGGCGCTGGTGCTTCTTGCGGTGGTGAGGGCGATCAAGGGAGGGTTTTCGCCGGGTCTTTTGGTGGGAGGGGGATTGATGATGGTGTTGTGTATTGTGGCGGATAGGAGGGAGGTGAGGGGGCGGTTGATGCGTGATTGATTGCTTTTCTTGGTCTGTGACGTTGAGATGCTATTCTCTGTGAGATATGCTTTGTATCTATCTATTTGGGTTCAAGGAGAGTTTATGTACTGGGTATACAATAAGAAAGCGAGTCTGGTATAAATCTACATTCTGTTCCTCAAGACCACCAAGGAAAAGAAGGAAAAGCGGCATCACTCCAACCACCTCGCCTCGTCCGATCCCAACGGCTTCGGCATCTCCCCCCAACCAACCTCGCACCCCTCCACAGAAGCACTATGCCTCACCGCAACCATGCGCCCAAACGCCGTCTCCCTCGTCTCCAGAAACTCCCCCGGAACGTCCCTCTGCGTCATGGCCGCATCCGCAACGCCCTCGAACCCCGTCCTGTCCGGATACTGGCCCAAGCTGCGCAGATACTTGCCCACTCCCGCGAGCGAAACGTCGACGACCCAGGATCCGCCCTCCGTCGTCCGGCGGTGCAGAGCGGCGAGGATGCCCGTGGCGAGGAGGTAGCCTGCTGCGTGGTCGAGCGCCTGGCAAGGTAACGCGCGGGCGGTCTCTCCAGCACCGAAGTGAGCCGCTTCGGAAACGTTCATGCCCGAACACGTCTGCACAAGGGAATCGAATCCCCTGCGCGTGGCCCACGGTCCGTACGGCCCAAAGGCAGAGAGGTTGGCGTATATGATGTGGGGATTGATATCTTGCTGCTGCACGTCTTGGGGCGAGAGGCCGTGGTGCGCGGCGAGGCTGCCTGGGCGGTACGACTGGATGAAGACGTCGCAGGTGCGCAGCAAGTTGAGGAGCGTCTGCTTGTCGGAGGGATTGTTGCGGATGTCGAGCTGGATGGTGCGCTTGCCGCGGCTGAGGTCCTTGTCTAGAGGGGGGATGGAAGGGAGGGAGGGGGATGTCACCCAGAGGACGTCTGCGCCGTGGGCGGCGAGGCAGCGGCCTGCTACGGGGGCGGCGATGACGCGGGACATTTCGAGGACGCGGAGGCCTTTGAGGCAGCCGGTTGGGATGGCAGATGGTGAAGATGATATGGGAGGAGGAAGAGGGTTTGGCGGTGTTGCTGGGCCGAGAGGGCGGAGGATGATGGGGTCGTCGGGCGTGGCTGCGGCCTGGGGATGGGCGTCCCATTCGTCGTATGAGCGGAGGGCGTAGATGACGGCGATGCTGCTGCCCCTTTCCGCGGCGGCGGTCTCGAGGTCGACGGCGTTCCAGCGGAGGACCTGTCTGGCGACGTCGTGCCGGGTTGCGGTGGGCGGGAGGGACAGCAGGGAGAGGGCGCCGAGGGCGTGGTTGGGCAGGACGTCGTGGATGCGGACGTGGCCGCCGTCGAGCGTGGCGTGGAGGCCGCCGATGGAGCCCCAGGAGGATTCGGGGGGAGAGGAGTTTATTGTGTAGAGGCGTTCGGATTGGAATTCCAGGAGGGCGTGGCGGAGGGGGACGGTGACGCGGGGGATTGTTGCTGTTGTTGTTGTTGATGATGATGATGAGGAGGAGGAGGAGGGTGATGATGATGATGATGATGATGATGATAAAGAAGACTGGGATCGTTGGTGGCTGTGGACGAGAGATGCTGCGAGGGCAGAGAGTGCAATGGAGCTCTGTGCGAGATGTCCGATTTTGAACGACGACGGCGTTGCCGGGCCCGGTTGCTGGTCGGGGAGGCTGATGGAGGAGAGGGCGTGAGGGGGGAGCTGGAGGCTTGTCCAGATGTCGTGGATGATGTCGGCTGCGGAGAAGGAGGTGCGGTTGGGGAGAGTGTTTGAGGGCATGTTGAGAGATTGGGGGGTGAGACTTGGAGTGTCTATGTGAGATGCCTTGGGGGGGGGGGGGTTCGATGAGATGCGCTTGTGGTTTCCTACGGGGTGCCTTTATGGCAGTGGTATGTGATGCTTTATGCTAGGACCATGGAGAGTGAGTGGTTGAGTTTGAGTGTCAAGCATGAGTAAGTAGCTTTGGAGACGAGCATCAGTCGGTATATCATTAAGATATAATCTCCTTTGTGACGTTTGAGTTGATGGGAGACTTGTTCAGAGACGCGCCCTTTTGATGATGAGCTCGGATGACGGGAAGAGTAGATGGATGGCTAAATGTGGAGTTTGAAAGTCGCTGGAGAAAGGCAGTCTGTGAAGCTTCAGCCGCCGTCAGCCGAGGCTCCTTTATGTCCTACATTTGACAGCTATAAGTCTCAATAGTTGTCTGTCATTTCATCTTGATTACATTGTAAATATGCTAGTATCTGAAAATATGACTAACATCTAGGACCACCAACTGGCCAAAATCTGCACGCTTTTTCTGTAAATGCCCTGGATATCTACAGGTATCCTCCTTGGTATCTCCTCCACTCTATGCGTTTCCTCAGAACAGTACAACCCAACCAATGGCCCCATGCAAATCTAAACCCAAGAATCATAAATAAAAAAAAAATCAATGCGTCTAAGTGGAAAGAGAGAAATTTCAAAATGACAAAACAACCAAGAAGAAACACAAAATCACAAACCGCTACTACCGCACAACCCCCTCCCGCTCTGCCCTCGCCGCCTTCTCGTCAGCCGTCAACTCGGCCGCCGCCCGATCAATCTTGATCGTCACCACCATCACCATCGACACCCCCGCCAGGGCAACGCCAATCCAGAAGCCAATCTTGTACTGCTCCCTCAGACTCAGGCCGCCCTCCGGCAGCGCCCGCCGATTGGCCTCGGAAACGGCCATCTCGGCGATGCCCAGCCAGAACGCGAGGCCGAGGTACAGCAGCGTGTTGATGAGCCCGCCGGCGGTGGCCTGCAGCCTGCGCGGCATGGAGGTGGTGATGAAGACGTTTGTGACGTTGTACGTGATGTCGACGCCGATGGTGCCGCACAGCATGGCGGGGAAGATGTACGCCCAGTAGAGGAAGCTGGTGGACGGCGATGAGGAGCCGTCGTCGTTGGTGCGGCGGTCGGGGATGATGGCAAAGAGCAGCACGGAGAGCAGGAAGCCGACGCTGGAGATGAGCATGAGGATGCGGTTCGAGACCATGTGCATCACGAAGCCGCCGCCGACGGCGAGGCACACGCCGCCAATGGCCAGGGGCGTGAACCAGGCTGCCGTGAGGATGGGCGTCGTGTTGAGCACCGTTTCGATGCTGTGCGGGCAAGTGTTTAGTCAAGAGTATCAAAGAAAAGGGGGGGGGAGGGAAGAAAAGGGGGTATTTCCAAACAACGTACTAGTAGCTCGAGTAAAACAGATACAGGCCAAACACGCCGTACAGGCAAAACAAGGCCAGAGACAGCCGCTTCATGTACTTTGGCCGGAACAGATCGGCCGGCAGCAGCGGCTGAGTAGACACCCAGCCCTGCGTGTAGACGCCCGCAACCAGAAACAAGACGCCAACGAGAAAGGTGACGTAAATGTACGGCGTCTGCCACCCCCTGGGCGCATGTCCTCCATCGGTAAAGGCGTACACGACGAGGACCAGGCCCGGCACGATGGTGCACGTCCCCCACCAGTCCATCCGGATGCTGCCGTCCTGCTGGTGCAGGTTGCGGGGGATCGTGAGGAACCCGGTGACGGCGATACAAAGCACGATGATGGTGCCGATGAAGAAGTACCAGCGCCAGGTGAGGAAGTCGGCGCACACGGCGCCCATGAAGATGCCAAAGTAGAAGCCCAGGCAGGCAAAGGCGCCCCAGATGGCGAAGACGAGGTTCTTGCGGGGGCCCGGCCGGTACGTCTGGCCCAGGAGGGCGAGGCCGGCGGGCGTAAAGGCCGAGGTGCCGATTCCTTGCAGGGCGCGGCAGATGATGAGCATGACGGTGTTTGTGCTGAAGCCGCAGACGAGGGACCAGACCATGTACCAGGCGTGGCCGAAGAGGAAGACGGAGCGCGCGCCGTACATGTCGCACAGCCGGGAGAAGGGCATGAGCAGGGCGGCCGTCGTGAGGTTGATGACGCCGGCGGGCCAGGTGCGCACGTCCTCGGGCATGGCGAGGGCGTCGGCGATGGGCGGCAGGACAATGTTGAAGCCGCCGATGAAGTACTCGCTCATGGTCATGGACAGGACAATGGTGACGACGAAGAAGATTTCCGTGACGAGAGACGGGAGGACAGCTGGCCGGGAGCGGCCGAGGCGCTCGATCTCGGCCTTGTCGGGGACCTGCTGTTGGCTGTCGTCGGACGAGGTCCGGCCGGAGGGGAGGACGAGGCCGGACTCGAGGCCCGGGGGGGCGTCGGGGTGGCCCATTGTGTCTTTGATTCTCTTTTGCTGTTTGCCCTCTTTCCTGTCTTGTTATTCTTCTTCTTGTTTGGTTTTCCTCCTGTTGCTTGGAATTTGTATTGGTGAGTTCCTGGAGTTTTGAGATGGTTACTCCGCGTGATGATGGTGACTTGGTTGATGGTCTCTCCGGGATGATGGCATAATATTCTCGGCTTGTTGTTGACGTCCCTCTCGTCTTGTTTTATAGATTCCCACCCTCAGACAACAACGTTCAATTAAACAATAAGTAATACGAGTCCAAAAGTAAAAGAATCTATGTAAGGCAATGGCAGAGAAATAAGAATTATAGGGAGGGTGATTCATGATGGGGGTCGTCAGAATTAGTGGGCTATGTACGAGATTTTCTTTTGCTCTCCGCCCACACGGGAGGATTCATTCTCTAGGTACTACTAGGTACTAGCAGCTCCAGAAGAACTTGCAAGGCAAAAAGGCAAGACAAAGTGCGGGATTGTGGAGACTCGCTTGGGTCCTCCGGGTGCCGGATCGGGGCAAAAGATGGCAACGAGGACGCCATGGATGAATCATGGTGTGTCCATTGTTTGGTCTGGTTCGGTGCGTTTCTTTTTTGATGGGCCGGGAATAACGGAGAGGGTGGGTTAGAGCTAGAATTGTGGGAAAAAGGGGGGGGGGGGGGGAGGAGGAAGAAGAAGAGGCGGGAGGCGAGAGCTTGTTTGTATACCTACAGTAGAAGAAGATATCTGTGTGATGAGCTCAGAGGGAAGGCTGCCGATAGGTTCACGGCTGTAAACAGAAGACGATAGTAGATACATCGATACTGCTCATGAACTAGAAAATTCTACAACATACAGAGCGTTTACACAATACGAGCAAGCGATTGGAAGATGATAATTGCTGTAATTGCATGGAATCATATTATCAAAACGTTTCTCTTACAGAACTCAAGCCCCTCCGTGGGTGGGGATCTCGGAATGCTTACAGCGGCGCCGGAGTTGCGCCTTGGCTTCCTGATCAAGGCAGGGGGGGCGAACGAACCGCGGCCGCTAAACTTTTTTTTTTCTTCCTTTTTCTCTTGCCTTGTCTCCTAGGTTGTGCTTATTCGCTGAGGGACAAAAACAGTGGAAAGAGTCAGACTTGGTGATTGATAATGTAGACAACGTTGGTGAGATGGGGGGATTGTCCGATCGGTGTGCTTGACGGTGACGAGTTTGCCGGTCTGCCGGTCTGCCGCGGAGGCTGAAGGGGGTTGGACGAGCCTGATGAGGAAGTTGGATGGCATTGCTCTTCTTGTACTCCCTTGGACGAGTGGGATATGGATTCGTGAGGGAGGGTTCTGCGTCCTTTTATGGTTCTGGATCCTGAGGGGAAGGGTCCAAGGTTTCTGTTGCGGTCAACAATCACCTGATGTGATGGCTTTGTTGGACTTGTCTCTGTGGATCATGTTGGAAGCCGCCATATAGTAGATAGAGCATGAGTTCAGTCAGCGGCGGGGGTTATCTTTCGACCAACCCTGTTTATACCGATGCTTTTTTCACTGCCACCTACTTTCTATCTAATCATGCTACCAAGTCTACAAGTTAGACCATCAACTGGTATTGTGTGCTAGTCATAAGGCTCTGGCCTTGACAGCATAACAGAACTTGAGACTTATGGCAACAGGTTGTTCTACAGACTCTTAGCACAGCATGTCACATCGCACACATTGTCATTGTCAATGTCTCGTCATTATTCGGGACTATACTAGCTCATTCCCTCGTCAAAGCATCATTGTGCCCAAGCCGCGTATAACCAAACTCCCGCATGAATCAAGAAGAAGAAAGAATCTCCGTTATTATCCCGCTGACTTTGCATTCTCCCTCAAATTCATCACAGCATCTGAGACACCGCCGTCAAAACCGTCAAAAGACCTCCCAGCATCAAACTGCTCGTCAAAGCACTCGCACCCGATCCTTGCGTCGAACTCGTCGTCGGGCCACCGGTTCGCGTAGGCACTGTGCTGTTGCCACCGCTGGTGGTGGTAGGAGACACGGTGGGAGCCGGAGCCGTGGTCGTGGTGGCATTAGTACCCGACCCCGATCCCGAGCTGGTGCTCTTCTCAAACTGGCTGACGACAAAGTCGACGATTTCGTCGCCGTAGCGCTGGATGTACATGTGGTGAACGGTCGAGTTGCTGCCGGCGTCGCAGTAGATGTCGCCCGTGTCGCAGTACGAGACGATGCGGCTGGCGTACGACTTGCAGACCTCGATGCTGGACGAGCTCCGGTTGAAGAGCTGCACGGTTGTATGTTAGCTGCTGAACTCCCTTCCCTGTAAAATACTCGAATGTTCTTCATCGAATGGTCTTCATCGTCGTCAACTCACCCCGTTGTGAATGCTGGTGCCTCGGTCGTACGTCATGTTGGCGACATGGGTTGGGTCTCCGAAAATGGCCACGGCAACGACTGGGGACGGTTCTCGTTAGCTTTCAAAGGGGCGCTTGGTTGTCAAGAAAGAGAAGAAGGACAACTCACCGTCGTCCATGACATCGTCAGACATGCCCTTGTCGCTGGTAAACGGATCGCCGGCACCGCCGCAGATGGTGTCTGTTGCGACTTGGGCGCCCTGTCCACCGAATCAGCATCACCTACATACTATCTCATCCCACAGCCAAAAGACCGGTTTTCCCCTTCTCTTCTTTTTTTTGTTCAACATGACCCAAACAAGGCGTGTCCCATACCTGAGAGTATCCCAGCACCGCAATCTTGTTTCCCGGACAGGCCTCGGCGTAGCTGTTGAGCAGCTGCCGCATCGCCTTGACGCCGTCGCCCTCGGAATCCTCGTAGTCGTCAAAGCTGGCCGGGTAGTCCACCGCCACGACCTCGCTGCCGGGCACCTTTGCGGCGATTTGGCTCGTGAGGTTGCCCGTCACGCCCGTGCCGGCGGGCTCCTCGCTGCCGCGGGCAACGACCATGTAGAGGCCCTTTGCGCATGTCGTTGCCGCTGTTGAGCTGGCGGCGAGCAGCGAGAGGGAGAGGGGGAGGGAGAGTGAGAGGGCGCGCATGATGAGTGACCGGTTGTGATCCTTTGTCGTCGTCGTTTCTGTAGTCAAAATACTAGATTGTCCTTTTGATTATAGTTGTCGGCTGGGGGGTATGATGATGGTGGTGGTGAAGCCCTTCTTCTTCTTCTTCTTCTTTCTTCTTCCAGCTCCGGACCGGCAGCGAATATCACACCGATCGGCTACAGCAACAAGACCGACGACGATTGAACCAAAGAACAACAACAAAATGAAGAGAAACAAAAAAAAAAAAAAAAAGGAACAAGAGCGAGGGAAAAAGCGGAGATATCAGTGCGTATTTATCGAGAACCGACTTTCTTTGCCCTTTGCGAAGAATCAGAATCCATTACGTAGCAGCCCAGGGAGCTCGAGAGGATCCGCGTCTGGGGGTTGCGATAGGTTTGCTGTTGCGCGCCTCGGCCCTTGTCTGCCCGCTTTCCAAGGGCGGAGTTGCATTGATGACAGCCTACCGAGGAGTTTTAGTGCCTGTCAAAACCAATAGTCTCTCTCTTCTATTGTTGCTGCCCTTTTTTCTTCCTTATTCACTGCTTTGTTTGTTTGTTGGTCTGTCTGTCTGTCTCTTATTCAGCTCCCTCCAGCTCGTACCTCGTATGCATGCTGGAAGCAGTTCTACCAATGTATAGCAGTTGGTCTTGCTCCCGTGTCTCAGCCTCATTCCGGCTCTCTCTCCCCTCTCCCTCTTGTTCGTTTGAAATCGGACAGCAACAAGAATGAAACAGGGCAACGAGCTGAGCAATCGGTGTGGCTGCGGCGCTTTCTGCAGCGACTCACTACTAACCCTTGTCCGACCAGCCTCGAATCGCTACTAGGCGGCGGCTGCACAAGCCCAAAAGGTCCCCCCGTCCGGATAGACGGCTCGGGCTTCTTTTTTGGGGGTTTTTTTCTTTCCCTCGGGCTGTTGGTGGGACACTCTCTCCATAGGTATTCGATGCGAGCTTCTCGAAAGGGCACAGGCTCGGTGCATTGATAGGGAGAGAGAGAGTCCCCTGTGTTTGCTCGTGTAGACGCGCACCATGGATGTAAACCAGTCTCTCATTTGGAGTATACTGTACAATGTTTCAGAGACATGAACAAGGAATTGAATCTCTGCCACAGCATGTACCTACTGTATGAATCCGTGATGCTCGGAGCAAATGTCTCTCCGCCACAACGTCAACGTAACGGTGCCGGTTCCAGTTGGGAAGGTCGTTGAACCTCGGCCACCGCCGCTCACCTTGATGCAGCAGCGGGGCTGTGAATAATCTCCGAGAATTCATCTCATCTTCTCCCGCTCATTCTTCGATTCTTATGACTAGCAGCCACATTGTACGTGCCTTGATTATGCTCAAAAGTTGCCCGTGGTGTCTGGTAGTAGTATGTGCGCCCTCTCGCAAGCAAATCGTCTGCATCCGTTCAAGCCACGGCGATCTTGTCCTACGCTAGACAGATAGTGTGCTGACGCAGTGTTGCGTTGCTGGCATCTTTTGAGCTTTTTGGCACCTATGGGCAGTCTATTGCTCTTCGTTCGTAGTGAAACAAGGGTCTTGGAGGCGCGGTATGACACTGCGCCACACAGAGTCAGCAATGGCAGCCATGTGACAGAGGAGGCTATACTGACATGATGAGGTTGAACAGCATCCAGAAGCGGTGCGTTGCAGGAATCATGTTTTGTAGGCAGTATTGGAAACATTGATGTAGAATCTAGTGCATCGTCGCATTGCTTGAAGATAAGCTCAGCCCCAAGTTCCTTGCCTATGTTTCGTCAATCCTGTTCCAAAGCGAGACGTCAGCTGGGTGCAAGATTTATAAAGACGTGGTCTCGACCCCAGTAGAACCATATTTGCAGTGCGCCTTTCAAAACTAAGAGGCTCTCTCGTATGAGATGAGGTAGTAAATTTAATGAGAACGAAGTCGTCGTCGTGGCATGATGCAGCGGCGAATACGGAGGGTTATGTTGCGTGGGCCGTCTTCTCTCCTTCTTGAAGACGCGGTCTTGCAAATGTCATCAGGAGTGGGTGTCTCGCGATACGTTCATCGTCTTGGAAGTCTGAGAGAGAGACTGGAGGTGTCAGCTTTCCATGCATTTTGGAGGCTCACATATCGATCAAGCCTGAGTGATGAGAGAAAGGCAGCCGATACTCATCTTACCTTGGGCGGAATCCGTAGGGTGTTGGTATTGACATGAAGAAGCTACTCTTGGAAGTAACTGCAAGCTGTCTCTTTGAGACAAACTGCGACAAGATTCGAATCCCAAGGGCAATGATGCATCCGCCAAAGTTCGGTTTGGTCTGGTTCACTAGGAATCCCATTTCCGCAGACTGGCAGAACGAGTGCCAACTGCCAAGTGACAAGCCCTAACCCTCGAGTATTTCGCCTGCCTGTTTGCCTCTTAGCATTTTGAACCACGCCCGTTCTTGAGAAGGGAACAGGAATCCGGTGTTTCTTTTCCTTTGCTCGCTCTTCGTTTGATGGTCAACATTCCGACATGCCCATCTCCTTTCCTCATGGGGTCCCTACATACTACACACCTATCCCTTTCCTCTGCTGACGAATGGTGAATTGCAGAAATCGGTCATCACGGGTCACTTTTCTCGTTGAAAGGAAACGAGAGACGCACTCCATCTACTTTGGCCTCTCAGCGCGGTGCTGGCAATCGAACATGGGCCATGGCTGTACTCTTCCGACATAATTTGAAGAAAGCCTTTGCGTCGATCTTATGGACCAAATCGAGTATTAGTGTCAGCAAGCATCCTGTTTGTTAAGTATTCGAGCCTTTCAAGGCACGTACATGAGGAGCAAACAGGTTTCGGTGGAAGCAGGGCGTCAGCAAGTGCGCGTAGGTATGCATATCTCAGGCACAAGGATATCAGATGGAAATATAAATCAGGAAGAAATTCCTCAAGCTTAACGCTGCTGTGGACATATTGTATATGCAAGCTGTATAGTAGAGATTGTAGATAGGACTCTACAAACTCATTACTCACAATAAGTTACATGGTGATGGTGCCCAAGGTATCTGCACCTACATGTACTAGCGACTGCGCAAGCCTTCCTGCACAGAGAACTGCAAGCAAGACTCCGTCACTGCTGTTCCTTGTTGGAGAGGCGTGGATTCATGCGCTCTGTTAACTACCTTGTCATTTGCCTTATGTCTGTGTGCAGTTAATCTACGAGATTTGAGTCATACGTGGCCGTGTACGGCATATGTGCAGCCATCCGGTCAGCAAAAGGTGACTCAGTCGCTCTTGGACATGCATCACCATTAGCGATTCACGCCTCGACTTACTCTACAATGACAGAGGGAGTAGCCGATATATTTCTTCTATGGACATCTTGTCAAACGTCAGCTATTCACACCTCTGCTCCTCAATTCGTGACATTTGTTCGTGACGCTCACCAAAGGTTCCGGGTAAGCGCAGGTGACATGACCTGCGGGGGAGTTTGCTTAGGTATCAAATTGCTGCACTCAGCTCAGACGATTAGTTGGACCTTCTTCTTCTTCCTTTTCCTCACTTTTCTCAGAGGAAACAGGGCGTTATTACAGACGGCAGTTCCGACTGAGGAAAAGGAGATTTCTCCTCTTTGCTGGCCAGATCTTGTTTTGCTTACTTGCTTTGTTTACTCTGCATCATCTCTTTGGGCGATTCCACAGATGCCAAGTGCCGTTGTCTAATCCCAAACTTCACTCTCATCATCGCCACACAGCAGAGCTTCTCGAAATACTTACGCCAAACCGCATCTCTCTCAGACAGAAATCAGTGAGTAGCAGCCAGAAGCTTTGTTCTAGAGTCTCGTTCTGCCTTTTCCTCAAGCGTATAAAGCAGAGCGAACCATCTCTCGGCATCTGCTTCGCGGCAATCGAGCTGACTGACTCTCTCCTCAGGAATTCCACCATATTGCTTTTCCTCATCTCGAAACGGCACCCCCTTGGCCCACAAGATTGCCAGCAAGGCTATCTCAGGTCAACTCGAAGTATCCGTGGACAGATCCTCGCAATGGGTGGCTCGGCCTTTGCTCAGGGACAGAACCCTTTGTTCACACCCCGAATGCCAAAGGAGGTTTACGACGCAACCAAGACCCGATGCGAAAAGATCCTCCTCGACCTCTACTCTTGCGTAGAGTCGCCCTTGGAAGGCCCAGCAAAGACAGACTATGGAGACATTGATTTTCTTGTTGCGTCGCCAAAGTCAGACGCCGCCAAGGGCGCACTCGCAATTCCCGCCATCGCTCAAGCTCTTGGAGCTGAACGAAAGATTGTCGCAGGAGGCACCGAGCCAGCGGCCAGTCTAGCTATCCCGTGGCCCGAAGATGGCAAAGACGAGGTAGGCAAAGAGAAGGACAACAAGGAGAAAGACAGCAAGGACGATGATAACAAGCAGAAGGATGACACGAAAGAACCCGCTAAAAAGTATATCCAAGTGGACGTCAGAGTTTGCGAGACAGAGGACAAGCTACGCTGGATGCTCTTCAAACACGGCCACGGAGACTTTTGGAACGTTGTGGGATCCATCATCAAACCCTATGGCCTGACAGTCGATGACACCGCCATGTGGCTCAGAGTTCCCGAGATCGAGGAGCACAACAGGAGGCGCGCCAGAATCTTCCTCACGTCCGATCCGACCAAGGTCATGGATTTTCTTGGCATGCGCATGGAAGGCTATTGGGACAAGGCCTTCTCTAGCATGGAAGAGCTCTACGAATATAGTACCAGTTGTCGGCTGATGTATGTCAACCCTACTCCACCAGAGCCCGACAACGAAGAAGCAAAACTCAAGGCAAGGGATCGACGGCGCATGAACTTTCGGCCTGTATTCCGAAAGTGGCTCGACGAGTTTATCCCAGAGTGCCGCCGACTCAGCAGGTTTTCCGAGCAAAAATTCACAAGAGAGCAAATCACCGAAGAGGCTTTTGCTGCGTTTGGCGTTGAGGAAGAGTTCAACACTCGACGCGACAAG
The DNA here is from genome assembly GCF_000167675.1 of Trichoderma reesei QM6a. Lineage (NCBI taxonomy): Eukaryota > Fungi > Ascomycota > Sordariomycetes > Hypocreales > Hypocreaceae > Trichoderma > Trichoderma reesei. The sequence continues at coordinate 2,067,032 of NW_006711148.1, forward strand.
TTTCTCGCCGAGAAGCAGAAAGAGCACATTTGGAACAGCTGCATCAAGGGGGCGGTCCCCGATCCCAAATCCGGGGACCACTTCGACATTCTCTACAGATCGTGCCTCGTCAAGGCCCTGAAGAAGATCATCCTCGAGGACGATACGAGCTACGGCATTGTACCCTTGAAGAGCCTCAAGAAACCCGACGGCATGTACGATGTGGAGCGTGTCGAGGACTTTATCGCCAAGAATCAAGAGTCTGTGGGAAAGGCAGCCATTGCACGGCATCACAGCGCTTACGGCGAACGCGTACACAAGAAGGAGTACCAGGAAGGGCAGCCACAGCGCAAAAAGGTACGCTCAGCCTAAGTTGGGGTCGGGATTGGGTTTGCATGGTCGACTCTGTTCAAGAGGCTTGGTTGCTTGGAGAGCCGTTTCTGAATAGTAAGTTGACCAGCTTGCCCCTATTCCTTCTGATGGCCACGTCTCCTCTTGGATGTATTGAAACCGGCTTACTCTGTGCTAGTGATTATGAGGAGGTGCATTTGGATGAGGCAATGAGAGACGTGTCTCTACTATGAAACAATTGGGGGTTATGGAGTCTTTGATTTCTACAAGGCTTTGAAGCTTTTCATAGGAGGAAAACCAGGTTAGGGCACAGGATCTACCATACCACAGACGGCACAATGCTAATGATGCAGGTTTTCCAGGGTTTATTTTGCAATACGACCATCACAGCTAAGCAATAGCTCTCGAATAATATGATTAGTTCTTTCTAATAACCTCTTCTGCCGTGCCGATCGTAGCATTCAGTTCAACCTCGTCTTGCTAACTAGAGCAGGGTCAGCTCTAGGTTGCTGACGCGAGAATCCTTTTCCCAAGGCCGTGGAAGCTGAGCTCCAGGATACAAGTCCTTGGTAAGATAGTTAAACACTTGTTCTCTATGATTTGGCTTTGAAAATCTGATTTGAGAGCATTGACGCCGTTTTCGAGAGGTCGGTGAACATCTGAATGGTACTTGTGCTAATCATGAACATTTGTCAGGTGTCTTACGAGAATCAACAGCGATTTCGAGACGAATAAACAAGCCTCAAAAGTCACAATATTGCACGAAATAACGGGAACCGATTCAACGAGCCGAGCGACCGCTTTCGATTATCTATATGCGGAGGAGGATCTTGATGCGTATGAAATATAAGCGAAGGACACACTGAGATTCTATCTGAAGACAAGACTGGGAAACTGGGAAAAGAGGACGCAACGAGCAAAGAATAGGAGCCGAAAGATAGCACGGCTAAAGAGATGTATGCAGGGATAAAAAGGACAGATGGGAATAGCTAGAAGACAGAAGCAATAAAGCTTGAACTCCTGCCTTTACTATAGGGAGATAATAATGAGTGTCACTTTACGAGGTGAATATATCATATTCTTCACAGAGCAGTGATGTCAGAATCGAAGCAGAGTAGTGGTGGCCATAGACATCGTGTCCGCTCGTTGGGCTGCAATGCCACGACTGCCACGTCTGTAAACACAATGACTTCTAATCCTCTAGCTGTAAAACAGATTTCATTATCTGTTCTGTCACAAGGGACTTTAAGTAGAGCAGCTTGCAGTAACTTTACCGTGTTGGACAGTTGAGGAATCGGCCCGTGTCTCCAAGACATATTGTCATGCCAGCTGTTTCCAGGGTCCAAACTCACTACAAAGCCCTCACAATTCACTCTGGAACCTGATGAAAGCTATGATTTGATTTGCAGAGAAGAACGAAGCTGCAGAAGCCTGCCCCACCTGATAGTCTGTCTTGTCACTCTTTGACGGCATCTGTCTGATATACCAGCTGCACTTCTATGATATGGAATCTGCTGTCCGTAGAGGAACAACGCAGTGAACAGAGATGCACTACACCATGAAGAATATCAAACCCATAAAATGCTGTGGTATCATGACCTAGTACGCTATAGAGAATCAAAGGTGTCTTTCTGCCCCATGCTCTTGTCGAGGAGTGTCAAAACAGGTGACAGCAACGGTCCTCGTCAGTCCTGCACTCACAGACGCGTCCTGTCGAAGCTCGACTTGTCCTCATAAAACGTGCTCAAACAAGGGGGGTCCACCAGCCGTCAGCTGCCCGTACCATAACAAGAAAAAAAAAGGGACCTGCCACTCGCTTCTTGTCTTTTCCTCCTTTCTTCCCTCTTTTTCCTCCTCAACGACCAGCGCCAAAATGCCTTCCCAGAGGCATCAAGAGACTGCCGCCGCCGCCGCCGCCCGCCCCCTGCCTCCCGCTCCAGGGGCAGGAGAAGAAGTTGCTGCTGGAGAGTCTCTCTCCAACGATGAAGGCATCGTCAGCCCCCGTGACGATGCTGAGATGGAGAGGGCCTCTCCCGCGGCGGCTTCTTCTTCTTCTTCTTCTCCTGGCCGCCTGCCGCCGCCGCCCTCGTAAGTTGTTTTCTCTGAACCCTCAGGCAAACGAAGGGGCATCATCACTTCGACTCGATACTGACGATACATATGAAACGAACAAGCGCCATGCGTCCTCCCCCCGGCTTCGAGGAGGAGCCGTCTGCCGCCTCTGTCCCCCGAGAAGAGGCCCCGCCGTCCTCGGCGGGAGAGCATCCCAACCCCCTGGGTTGCTCTCCCGTCGAGCCCGAGCACTTTCCGGAGTCGCTCGGGCTGGGCCATTACTACGAGGCCCAGGGCGTGCGGGAGAGGGACTGGGATCTCCCTGGTGCCGTGAGTCTCGTTTCCGTCTTGTCTTTGGTTGATACAGCTTGCTGATTGTTATGACAGGAGACTGCCCCTACGGGGTACAACGACCGGCCCGTCACCGGCCACTGGATGTCTGGGTAAGTCACACACAAAACCCTGAGTCGGTTGAGACAAACATCGACGTACAACGACTTTGCTGACTTGTTCCAAAACAGAGAATTCATCCTGGTCAAGGTTGGCGGCAAGGCGTTCCAGCTTCCAATGCGGCTACTCTCCAAGTATCCGTTCTGGAACGCCTTGCTGTACTTGGAACAGCCGCCCCAAGGCTGGTCGATGCCGGGCGTGGACGCCGACATCTTCGTCGTGCTCATGGAGTGCGTGTACTCGACGTCGGGCCTGCACGGCACCGAGGACGGCCTGAACCTCATGAAGCTCTGCTACGCGTACCTGCTCGCCGGCCGCTGGGGCATGCCGCACGACAGGCGCAAGCTGCGCGACACGGCGTACCGCTACGTCGTCCGCAAGATCTTCTTCTTCAACCCGCACCTTGCCGACGAGGACCAGGGCCACCTGCACCAGGGCCACTTCCGGTACCGGTCCGAGGAGCTGTACCGCACCTGGGAGCTCGTGCGGCGGTATCCGGCCCTCGAGAAGATTGTCAGCCAGGGAGACCTGGTGTCCATGTACACCGTCACCGTCCATCCCTCGCTCTGGGCGGATCTTGCCGAGCAGTTTGATCCCTTGTTTCCGGAGCTCGTGGAGGCCTCGCTGGAGAGGAGACTCAGCTCGGATCAGAATGCTTTTCAGAATTGGTTTCTGAGGTTCTTTCGTCTGGCTGGGTACTCGGATTTCGGATGGCTTTCGCGCGAGGCTGCGGATCGGTTCTTTGGACCGCTGCATCTGGATGATGATGGCCATCCTGTCCCTCTTCAGTTTCGAACCGAGTTTGCCGCCTCTCGAGCTCGCACGGAGGCTTTGATCAACGAGTACCAGGTACGACAGGATCAAGGACAGCCCCTCTCTTCCGCTACTCCCGCCTATGCCGAAGGAGATGCTCATGTCGAAGCGGACGTTGATGTTGAAGGAGAGCCCATTACCGACGATGAACTTTACGCCGAAGGGGAGCCCGTTCCTGGAGACAATCTCACTGTCGAAGAAGAAGAGCCTATTGTCGAAGAGGACGTTGACGCAGAGGGCGAGTCCACGACCAAAGACGACGTCCTTCCTGGTCCCAGCATCCTTTCTACTCCCACCAGGCGTTCTGATCCCGGAAGACGACCTCGAGTGCACCACGACAACCGCGTGCGGTTTGCTGAACAGACGGAAATCTTTGAGATTGAACCATATCAGGGGCCTAGTTTCGCCGCGTCAAGAGCTGCTGCGTCTGCATACGAGGATATGGACTCCGCGGACTGTGATCCCTTTGTGGACTAGAGCTGCCCTTTTTCTGAAGGCTTGTCTCGTTGCATCTCCACGCACTCGTCGTCTACCCAGTCACTCTATTCTCAACTTTCGACATTCTGTCTCTCACCTGTCCAAGGAGAGCGGAGCAAAAAGAGTCCCTGAAAAGGCAATGTCATGATTGGGGGATCGTGATATTTGTATCTTCACATACTCGTCGCCTACCCACACAGTCACACCTCTCAATTTTTCCGGTATTCTGTCTCTTACCTGTACAAGGAGAGCAGAGCAAAAGAGTCCCTGAAAAGGCGTCGTTGTCAGATTGGGGGATCTGGCTACACGCACTTGACAGACTCACTACCTTCCAAAGTCATCAGTTTCGGCATTCTGTTTTCCTTACCCGCACGAGGAGAGTCCCTGCAATGACATTACCGGATTGGGGGATCCTGGTATATGCACTTGACATACTCACGACCTCTCGGTTTCTCAGTTTTCTCTACAAGGTCTCAGTTTTCTATCTCAACAACGTCAGTTTTGTCTTTCAACACCTCGGTCTTCTCCAAGATTTCACTTTTTTCCTTCGAGGTATCGAGTTTCGCTTTTAGGGCCTCGATTTTCTCTTTCTCGGTCATCTCTATCCGGAGGTCGGCCATCTTTTCAAGATGTCAGAATTTTCTTTCGAGGCATTGGTTTTTCCGCTCAGGGTCTCATTCAGCTTTGCAATTTGACTATTTCCCAATTCTCGATTCTCGATTCTCACGACTTTCACGACTTCGATCGACGTTATACAAGGATTCGGCGTACCAGTTAGTACGAGGGTGAGCTCTGAACACGATAAAGGCCGTTCCTAGATGCAAAAGTTCGAAGTGTGGTTGATTTTTGGTATTATTTGAGGAATGGAACGTCATAAGATGGGAGCGATATTTAACGATGCGCTGCATGGATTCACTTTAATCGTTCCTCAATAGTTTCAAGACCAGACCGTCCTTTAGTAATGTGCTTATGTGCTGCGTATGTGACATTGAAGAGATGGTAGCAAAGTGCCTCCTCATTGGTCTTTATATGGACACATGAGATAATACCGCCTTGTTCCTGTCGAATCTTGTTCACACGACAAGATGGCATAGCCAATTACTCACATCCAGCAGCCAGTATATACCCAACGCAAAAACACCATACTAGTCTTTGTTCACTCCAGATATATACCATGACTTAAAGAAAAATAGAAACCCCCCATCTGTACAATCAACCCCCGTTCCATCCCCCCCCTCATCACGCATTCAAATACCACAGCCCATCACCCAAGTAATGCGCATCCTCCACCACGGGTCCCTTACCCTTCTCCTTAACCTCCTTCGTCCCCATGACCAACGTCCCCACCGCACAAGCCTCCTCCTTGCCCTCAGCCATAATCACCACCGGCTCCCCCTTCTCCAGCTCCCTGCTCCACCTGCCATCCTCGACAATCCCCTGCTCCATCTCCTTGCCCTCCTCCAGCGGCTTCCCGCCGTCCACAGGCAGCCTCCCGCCCTTGGACGTCAAGCCAGGCGCCATGAGCGTCGCCCCCGAGAGCACGAAGCGGATGGCCCCGCGGTCGATGCGGATGCTGGGGAACGCCTGCGGGAAGCGGTGCACGAGCTTCAGATGGGGCAGCAGCTCGGCGCCGTCCTGCTGGTAAAACAGCGGGACCGAGTCCAGCACGTAGAGCGTGTTGCGGTCGGGCAGCTTCATGCTCTCGAGGGAGGCCTTCTTGGGCAGGATCTCGTCGATGTAGGGCGTCAGGAGGGGGTACGTCGCGAGGAGGGCGTTGCGGAGCGAGCGCTGGACGGAGGACTTGAGCTTTTGCTTGGGCGCCACGGGGAGGCTGCGTTTTTATGCAACTGTTAGCGGTGGCTGTTCAAAAATAGGAAGCCATCATTTCGAGGGACGAAGGAATCGAGGGCTTCTTGGGGAGATGCTGTGGTTTTTTTTTTGCGTGCTGGAGGGGAGGACGAGGGGGGATTGTGCTCTTGCGTACTCTTTTTTGAACATTTTGGCGGGCGAGTTGGTGAAATAACAGGGGGGATCCGATGGCGAGAGGAGTGAAATCTGGGGGGTATAATATGTCGTCAGGTGAGGCTGGACGGAACGAATCTGCTGCGTCTCTTTTGCTTGGTGTTGAATCAGAAGGCGGTTGTTGAAGTCGCAGCTTGTTCGCGTGGTTGCAGCAGGTCCCTTTAGGTTTATCGCAGCAGCCCCGCCATGGATAAGAGCAGAGAGAGTGGCAGGCAAATGGCGGGGCAGAATGGCGGCGGGGGAGCATCGACAGCTTTCACGCAGTAATAAATAGGTACGGTATGTTATGTGAGCAGCTATAATAGGAGGCAGAATCGTCACCATATCACTGTCATGCAAAGGCAATATCCAAGTCAGAATCAAAAAAGTCATGCAATAGGTAGTCATCTGGTCTGTCATCGTATTACAGCAATAAATAAACATCCCTCAGTATCATCCCCCTCGCGCATCATCCTCCTTCAGCCATGCCGCACATGCGACACGGTCCCATCCTCATTCAAGTGAATATTCAACCTCTCCGGCCTAAAGTCCTTTGTCACAATGGAGCCGGGCTTGATGATGCGGTGCACCTCTGGCAGATCCCGCTTGCAAAACATCTGTTCCTCCCCGCCCCCCTCGTGCGCTTACAATTAGCCTTTGCCCGCCTCCTCATGATGTGCAAAGATACACGCGTAACAAAGAAAATGGGCGGGATAGAGAAAGGAGGAAAAGGAGGAGGAGGAGGAGGAGGAGGAGGAGAGCGTACCGTCTCGTTGGACTCGTTTTCAGAGTACGTCTTGCCGACGAGCTTGTTGGCCCATTCCTGCGTCTTGTCGTCCGAGTTGGTCATGATGCCTGGCACGACGAGAGGCATGGTGGGCTGTGAATCTCGAGCTTCTTATTTGAAAGGGTGCAAGATTTGACGGGGGGTGCTGTAGACGGTAGGTGGTGGTGAATGGCAAATTCTCAAGTCTGTTGGTTGTCGCGATGATTGATAGTGTTTCTGTTACGACGCAACCGAGTCTGACAGTGCTGGGAAGCTAAAGTTCAAGGTTAAGAGAGAAGAGGACGAATAGATCAAAAGAGAAAAAAAAGAAAGGAAGCTATATTATACCCAAGGTAGTAGATATAGTATTAGATGGATCGATTCTGATAACAATGTTACGTCGACAATGTGTCCAACTTCCTTCCTCTTCCGGCTCAAGCCAAGCTTGCCAAAGCAGCTCTTCTCCCATCCTTTCCCTCGTTCCAAGGCCTCGCAGACGATGACGTCGACCGAAACACAGGCCAGAGCACGCGCGTACGTAATGCAGTCTTCTGCGCTGCTTACCTTAGCAAGTCCATTAAATCCCCCTTTCGCCACCGTTAAATTGAATACCTAGAGAGAAAAAGGGATACTACTTTGAGCACCTTGGTAGTACTAGGTACTCTATATTACTCGGCTTGAGAGCAATAAAATCTACCTCGCCTGTTCATATCGCTTCAGTGCTTGCCGGCATTTGGCCATCTGTGCATATATACATACATGTTGCTGCCATGATTTGATTCGACAGGCAGGGCGAAGCCACTCAAGCCGCGCTGGTCCCGCTGAGGTTCCATTGCTGCAGCTCTGCCCGTCTGCACCCGGTTGGGCTCTCGTACAAGTCTCAGCGATGCCCATGGTTCAATGCCCGAGCTCAGCTGCTCCCCCCCTAGAGCTCGAGATAATACCACGGCTTCTCAAATCAAGAGGGAGCGCCGACGACAAGTACACCGTCATATCCAGTCTATGTACCATCTTGCCTTGGAAGCGTCAACGTCCGACCAAAACCTGATGTGAATCATGCTCGTAGGACAAGACCATTACAGCACTCGGGATTTATTAGCAAGGTAACACCAGTCTGTCTTTGCCCGCCTGTGCAAGTGCAAAAACTGGACAAGGATGATGCGCATTAGTGAAGTTTGGGAGAGGAAAAGGGTCCGGCGGGTTATTATTAGCAGGCCACCGGTAGCGCTGATTCAGGGTCTGCTGATGGAGTCAGGAGGATGGGCCCTTCTTTGATCGAGACGGGACTCGATGCTGTGCTGCTCCATGAACGGCACGGCAACGATGAATACTAGAACCAAAAGGCAGAAATGATAATGAAATGGAAGAGAAAGAAAGACGAGTTTGAAAAGAAAAAGACAAGTTTGAAAAGAGACCTTTACCGAGACTGGGCAACGTCGACCTCGCTGATCGCCCAAGACTTCTCTCATGCATGAGTGATTTGCCGTCGAGATTCCTCATCTGCCCCAAGATGCCTGCCCTGTCGCTAAAAATAAAGCAATCGTAGATTCACCTCCAATTCCCGACGATGGCAGGTCCTCGCCATCTCTCACCCGTTCGACAAGAATTGCAAGAAAGACTAAGAAAAAGACTCAGCTAGACAACAAGGCCTCACCCGTTCGTTTCGCCCGCCCTCAGCACCGCACAAGATCGGTAGGTAATTGCGGCTGTGATCCCGAAAAGCAAATGCACAGCCATCATTTGATGGCACCGCCGTCGAGCACGCAGCAATAAGCGTCGGGTCCCCTCAGGCACTCGCCGTGACCTAAAAGGGCTTTCGGGTCCGTCTGGCTCTCCAAGGACTGGCACGCACAACAAACAGCATTGGTCGGCCAATCTGCCCATCCCCCCCTGTCCCCTTTGTTTGGAGCATCCAAAACCCAAGCCCCAGTCAGACCCAAGGCTGACTGTAGACCCCTAACTGAAAGGGGACAAGTGCCGCTCCCCGTCAAACCAGTTCCTCGACTCCTTTTTCATGTTAGCAAAACCGCTGCCTCTTCTGTTTTGGGGTCCGGCAACTTGCGTCCTTCATCTGCTCACCTCCTCCATCTCTCTCCCCTCTCCGCGAGCTCTCCCCTTTCCATCTCTTGGTTGGATCATCTTGCCATATCTCAAGGGTCTCTGCTAACCATCGCCTTGAGACCTCGACGTTGCGTTAAAGCAGCTGCCGGATTCAATCGAAAACCCGCCCGAGGACAACAAAACATCCCCTCTCTTTCCCTCAAAAGCAGCAGCAGCCCACCATGAAGTTCTCCTGCACCGCTGCCCTCGCCCTCAGCGGCGGCGCGCTCGCCCTGCAAGCGGGATGCTTCTCCGAGCACAGCCAGCAGCTCGCCGGGTACTCTGACTGCGGCCAGCACGTCTCGCTCGAGTACTGCCTGTCGACGCTGACCTACGACGACACCGCCAGCGACCTCGAGGCCTGCTACACCAACGCTGGCTGCTCCCTCGCCGAGGCCGCCGCCGAGGCAAAGTACGCGCTGAAGCGGTGCGACGAGCTCGCCGACATGGGCGACCTCAAGAAGCGGTACCGCGGCGTCCTCGGCAGCCCCGTCAAGACGCTCGCCGCCCACAACGCCCGCAACGCCGCGCCCCTGCCCACCCACTGGGTCCGCGACAGCAGCAACCTCCAGTGCAAGGTCACCTCCACCGTCAAGACGTCGTCGTGCGACATCTCCACCAACAGGGGCGTCCTCAAGACGCTGTCCTGCGTTCCCACCGAGGTGGCCAAGGCCGACTGCGCCCCGGGCCTCATGTGCTCCATGGACTCCCTCGGCGAGACCGTCTGCATGAAGAAGAAGAACAGCCTCGACATTGGCGGCGTCATCATCGCCATCATCTTCGGCGTCGCCATCGTCGTCGCAATCACCTTCCTGACCTTTGCCTGCTGCCGCGAGAGCCGCCACCAGAAGCAGCTCGAGGCCCGTGCCGAGGCCACCGCCCTCGCCCGCGCCCAGACCAAGAAGGCCCGCGCCGCCGAGACCCGCGCCCCCCTCATGCGCCAGGAGGGCCCCGATCCCTTTGCCGACCGGAACCAGTCTTAGAGAGCGAGGTTCGGTCGTGGTCGCGGCCGTGACCCGGCACCGAGCAGGCTTGAGGTGGTCAGGGAGCACGAGACCGGCCATGAGGGCGGCGACGGTGACGGTGACGGTGACGCAGGACACTAAAAGGGGGAGGAAGGAGAAACATTAGTTTACACAGCTTTCCCTCTCTCTCTCTCTCTCTCTTTGACGTCTTGCTTTTGTGTTTTGTTTTTTTGCAGGCTTTCGGCGCATCATGAATGCTCTTTGAGCCGTTGGGTAACAGGGACAAACAACCATGAAAGAACCGGTGTTGGCATTACCTCTTTTCATATAACACACACACACACACATATATACACATGAAAATTCAAGGGATAGGGCGGACAAGCAACTTCTTTTGCCGCTTCTTCCTCGTTCATTTCCATCGAGGCAAGATAAGCAGACACGCAGCGTTTTTTTGGAACGAAAAAAGGAAACTTCCAGCCAGAGACTGGGGCGAGGCCCATGGGGAACTCGGAGGGGGGAGGGAAACTTGATGTTAGGTATCAGCATTGATCGATCTAGATAGGGCATTTGAACTGTTTATTCGGACGATGTCTTGGGGATGGTGAAGAAGTCTATTTGAAGTAGAGCTGTGTCTGTGTGCACGTGTCCTGATAGGGTGCCTGAGGTATGACTTGTATTCGAGGTAGGAGATACTGATCGTGGCCTCCCCGTGCCTGCCAGACCATGCGGATGATTAAATTACCTTAGCACCTGAATTCTCGCTTCGATATCACAAACTGAAAAGGGTTCAATTCTCAGATGAAAAGGCTTGATACACAAGGTACTTGATCGAATGGTGCGCGATAGCAGACGCTCGAAGTACCTACTCAATCCCTGCCACCTCACGTACAACAGCACAAGTCACACATCGACACCGGTAAAGTTGCACAAGCAAAAGCAGATATAGTCAGAAATCCGCATCACTGAGCATCTCATCTCACCCTGACAAACAACAATTGCTTGATAACGTATAATTGAATACACTATTCGGGTGGGGGGTATTCATGCGACGCGCTTTCGCACCTAATGGCTACTCTCGTGTCCTCCCTCCCAATAATACACACGTCTAGTCCACACAAGAACACGCGCATGCGCAATGCTGGTTAATACTCGCTCCAGCAGTCCATCCCACAGCACCGTCGTTGGACGGCGTTGCTGTTCCTCCTCACTCTCCCGCTTACTTCGTTTCAAGACTCTGCCATCAGGGGCCTAGAGACCTTCTGGCGCTCTTCCGAGGGTTATAAAAGCCCACCCAAGTGTCCACCTTGCTCGATTCATCAGTATCATCGTCATGGAAAGAGCTGTACGTGAGATTTTCGCTGATCCCTTTCCTATGCGTTCGCTTCATAGCGCTCTGCCACGGCGTCATGCCGCCCTCCCCGTTGAATGCATTCGCCAACGCGTTCAACAGAACATCCGTCGATGGGCTGCCTGCGACGTCTTGGGCTCTCGGCTCAGGGCGGGTGGCATAGGACGACTCAATCGTGGCGGGCTGCGGAGTAACTCCTATACGCTCAAGTAGGTTCCTCCGCCTGGAAGGGCTCTCTTCGGTCCTCGTGCGCTGCGTCTGACCGGGACTTGCCTAAATCCCGCGCAAAGAAGCGTGACCTACCAAGGGGCTACCAATCTCGCCGGGCGCTCCAACGGCACGGAAGTGCGGGTTCAGCCCCTCGTCCGTGTCGGGAACCCAACGTATCTTCCTCAGCCCGGAAATGTCTTGCTTCACGTCAAAGGACCCCCCGCCGTTGGACAGACTGCCCACCGTGTCGCAGAGATTCAGGAGATCCTGCTCCGTGATGCTGGGGTCGCCGGATATCAGGTCGACATGCGCCTTGATGCTTGAAAGCTCCACATACCCCTCCTTGTCGCCAGAGCCCGTGTTGGCCAGCTCTTTGCACGCTTGAGAAAGCATCACGCGCACAGCTACGTGACGGGGTTGAGAATGCGATCGGAGAGATCCTAGTCCGCTGGGGGAGCCAACGTGGAATCCAGGTGGACCGCTCGGAGGGCCCCAGGTCGGATTTCCAAATGTCGGTAGAGCAAATGGCTGGGCGGCTGTCGTAGAAGAAAAGGGCTGCGGAGGGCTGTTGATGGGGCCCCAGGGGTTGTGGCCCATAGGAAATCCCGAGTCGATGAATGGGCCCGCGGCGAAGCTGGCTCGTGGTCCCGGAGGCTGATGGCGCAAGCCGCCGGCGCTGGGGGCATCGGTACCCAGGGGCTCGTCGTCTTCGACAAGGACACGGCTTCCCAGGTGTTGCGTATCCTCCTCCCTGTCGCGCGAGAATCCTTGACTGACGCTGCCTGGTCGGCCTATCGGCGCCGGCCGTCCCATCAGCTGGCCAGGGGTGCCGGGTGCGCTCTCAAAGCCTACGGAGCCCTGGCGCCCGTGAGTCAAGCCAGGCCCGTCTCTAGCAGGCATGGGAAAGCCTTGACCCATGGGGAAGTCGCCCGCTGGCTGTGAGAATCCGGGGGGAGGCATTGTAACTGGTGGAAAACCGCGAACCGTCGAGTTGCTGATGCCAGGTGGCGGAATCATCATGTTGTGTGCCGGACTTGGCCGGAAGCCCACAGGAAAGATGGGATCGTGAGACGGCCGACTGGGGAATCCCGGCGGAGGCGGAGGCGCATGCGGACTCAGACCCGGCGGAGGTTGCATACCCATCATTGGCATCTGGAACGGGGCGGACGGGCTGGGACCCTTGGGCAGCGGCAGCCCGGGCGGCGTGCCGGACATTCCTGTCGGCTGCATCGTGACCGGAGTGCTTCCGCTGATCCTCCTCTCCGGCCCAGTGGAACTGGGACTAGTATATACCGGCGTGACAGAGTGTGGTGAAGCGCTTTGGCTTGGAACAGACGCCGTCTGGGAATCGGTCGAGCTCGCGGGACCGGTTGCGTGTTGCTGAGATGTCGTCCTCGGCCGTATCGGGGTCGGTGCCTTGGGGAGTGCCGGGGTGGCCACGGGGATCTTTGGTGAAGCAAAGCTTGCTGGGTTAGGGGGGTGTTGAGGCAAGACGGCGGGCAGCGAAACGGGAGGATGCTGTTGCGGCGGCGGCGGCGGCGGCGGTTGCTGCTGCTGCTGCTGCTGTTGCGGTTGGCTTCCGCGCTTGGCCGGCTGTGTCTGGGTCGCGGGAACGGGGGAGACCTTGGACGCGGCCTTTTCCTCCTTGGCTCGTTGCTGCTGGAGGAGGAGCTCCTTGGCAGCCTCTGCAGCTTCTTGAGCTTCCTTGGCTTCCTTGGCTTCCTTTGCCTCCTTGGCCTCCTTTGCCTCCCTGGCCTCTTTCTGAGCTTTCGCGGCTCGGGCCTCCTTTTCCCGCTTATCGCGCTCCTGTTTCTCTTTTCGCTCCTGAGCTTCGCGCTCCTTTTGCTCGCGGGCCTCGCGTTCCTTTATGCGCTGTTCGTCCTTGAGCTTCTTCTCGCGCTCCTTGGCTTCGCGCGCTTTCCGCTCCAGCTCGGCCTGCTTCTCCTTCTGCTCGTGGATTCGGCGCTGCCGTTCGGCCTCCTTCTTGAGGCGGGCGTCCTCCTCGGCCTTCTTCTGAGCCTCCTTCTGCCTGCGCTTCTCCTCGGCCTTTTGCTTCTGCTCAGCAATCTTCTTCTTCTCGGCTTCGATCCGAGCGGCTTCTTCGGCGAGTTTTTCGGCCTCCTTGCGAGCCTTCTCCTCGGCGAGCGCCTGCTTTCGCTGGGCCGCCTTGTCCTTCTTCTTCTGGGCGTTCTTGGCCTTTTTCGCCTTTTGCTCGTTGACGGCGCGGCTCTCCTCCTCAAGCTCCTCCAGCAGCTTTTCCTGCCGTTCCTTGGCAACCTTCTCCTTGTAGGCGGATAGTACTCGTTGTTCGAACATGCGGGCGGCGAAGATTTGGAACATGCGACGGCCTTCTTCCATTCGCTGCTCCTCCGTCATCGGGTCCTGGCAACAGCATTCAGTATTATGGAACCTGGACGGCATCACAGAGGGAGGGTGGCAGTATACCTCTTCGTCCTCATACTCCTCGTCCTGACTGTCGTCGTAGTCCTCCTCCTCCTCCTCTTCCTCTTCGTCCTCGTACTCTTCGTCTTCGGGCGGAGGGTGATTGTGAGGAGCGGAGTATGAGCCGTTGGGATGACCGTAGCCGCGAGCAAAGTGCTCTCGAGCGTCCTCTTCTCGGGCCATGCGACGTTCCGCGAGCTGCTCCATCATTTCGATGAAGCGCCTGCCGTCGTTTTTGAGTAGGTCATCCGCCACGGTGAGAATGCCGCCTAAGTCCATGTTACCATATCTGTGCAGAAGAGAATCAAGAAGTTGCGTACCCTTGACTTGGAGGCTGTTACCAAACGTCAAGAAATCAGCCACGTCTCGGTCGGGAGAGCCATGAAATTCCTCGGGAGGTTCGTCGTCGCTATACTCGTCGTCCTCGGCCTCGTCTTCACTGTAGGCTTCCTCGAGCTCTTCGTCGTCGTCGCCGACGTGTTCCACTATTCGACCGCGGGCCGGGGGCGGTCGCGGGTACGCCCCCGGCAGGGTCCGCGACGGGCGCATCGAGAAGTCTCGCGGGGGAGGAGGCAGCATGGGCGGGCCCTCTCCCTGGTTGGCAAACTGCTCAAGCTCGAGATAGTATGCATCATACAGACCTTCCAGCTCCTCCTCGATGGCGGTACGCTTCCTTCCGCAGACGGTACAGCTGCACGTGTGCTTCTGCTGTTCCTTCATCTTCTTCAGCACGGCGTCCTTTTCCACCTTGACCAGGGATTTTCGGTCCTCCTCGCCCAGGCCCAGCCAGAACTCCTTGATACGCTCGCGCTCCTCGTGATTGCTAGTACTCCATATTTTATCCCTAGACATTCCAGAACCTCGCGTCGTCGCCGGAGCCGCTGGCGCGGAACCGTCCCCGTGATAATGGTGATGGTGGTGGTGATGGTAATTACGATGCTGCTCCGGTTCCGTCTGTGCCGCGTGGCCTCCGCCGTCGGTCCGCTTCTTTTTCTTCTTGTTCTTCTTATTAGCTTTGGAGTCTATCGTGTGGCCGTTGGCCGTTGACGTGGGTTCGACATCGTCAGCGAGGACATATTCGACGTCATCCTCATCGCTTGCGACAGGCTCATAGTAGGCGGACGTCTGCTTATCGGAGCTGAGAGCGGGACTAGGGTGGCCATTGGCAGCCTGCGCGGCGGCAGCCTTTGCAGCAGCTTTTTGCCGTCGCTTCTGCTTCTTGCGATTCACAGCCGGTGCCGACGTGTCGAGGGCTGTCGAGTCCGCGGGCGGCGGGGCGCTGCTGGATTTGGCGACGGCGGGAGGAGTCGAGGGCCGAGACGAGTCTGACGGGCTACCCTTGGGGACGGTGATGAACTTGGAGCCGTCCTTGTTAGTGTACTTTGCGGTGTTTCGAGGCGATGCCGGCGCGAGGGGGGCCGGTTTCTGGTGATGGGCCGGCATCGTGTGTGAGGAGTTCTACGGAAGCAAGGCAGCCGCGAGCATCAAGGTCGGTCTCGGGACTCGGTGGGGGGGTTTAAGGCGGCTCAAAACGACGCAGTCTGCAGCAAGGAAGAAGACGGAAGCAAAGTCAGCTGTCGAGACACCAGATCGTAGAGGAGCAGGAGGGCGAGGTGGACGGTTAATAGTTTCGAAGGACAAAGCCAGCCAAGCCGTGCCGGAGAGTGTCGGAGGGGTCAAGACAAGGGCAGAGAAGAGAGCAAGGTAGAGCAGGGCAGGGAAGAGCAGGGCAGAGCAGGGCGGCGGTGGCAGACGGTGATGCTGCTGGGTTTGTTTGTTGGTGGAGAGACGCTTTGGCGACGAGTCAAAACGAGGCACTCACAATGGACAAGGCAAGGCAAAGCCAATTCAGTCAGGGTTAGGTCAGCAATGACGCCAGTGGGGGTTTTTCGAGGGTCCGGAGGCAGAGGCTGAGAAGAGACGAGGTGCGACGAGGTGCGGCGCGTCCAGCAGCGGGAGAGCCAGGGCAGCTCGCGTCGGTTGCGGTGATGTGATGCGTGGGGATGGAGGTGCTTGGCGATGCTCAGCCGGTAGGGAATATTGGATGGACGAGGTCGATGTCAAAGTCACCGGGCGGGTGCAGTTACATGGCGGCATGTACTTTGTCTGGCAGGGCATGCAAGAATTGAGCGTCTGGCCGGCTGTCCCTGTTGAGGCTGGCCAAAACCGGGGCTGAAAGCGCCGGCTGCCAGATTTCGCGAAAGGCCTGGTGTGAGCGGGCACGTGATGCCCTTGTTTCCGTCCAAAGCCCAGATCCGAGTCGAAATCTGGGCCCGGGCTCTGGCTCTGGCTCTGGCTATCAATGAATGGATATCCCTTTGTGCCTGAGCGACGCCCTGGACAGGTACATACAAAGAATCAACAAGTACCGGTACAATATTTGTACAAAGCAATTGAACAGGCTGTTCTTCAGGTGCTTTCAGGTTAATCAGGGCACAGACAGGGCAAGCAGCACAGCACGGCACAGCGCATCCAGGTCAGGTTCTTTACAGCTGTACAAGGCGGTGGACGGCGGGGACCTTTGTGGCCTTGCCCAGTACACTAAGGCACCTACAAAGAGCAGCAGCATGGGTATTACGCCGTGCTTTGCATCGCGCGCAGCTCAGCCTTTGTCTCTGGAATGCGTCTGCCTGTAGTACCTGGTAATCTGCCTTCGGTATCGCCTCTAGCTGCCCTGGTCCCGGTAAGAAAGGCGGACATCAAATGAATTGAAGCCCAGCACACCTTGATGTACCTTGCGTGAACAAGTACAGGTACGGAAGGGCCTAGGTGTTACAGGTTCCCCCGCTCTTGCTGGAGTGAACATAGGTAACCTTGATGGACAGCACTGGCAGGCAGCTGCTTGTATTGCTATCACAACACACAACACCAATTCCAACTTATCAAGCAAGGTCTCTGATTCTTTGCCTCTCGACACACATGAAGCATTATTTGCCTCCTACTGCAGACTCGGTCATTATTGAGCCGCGCGGCTTGATTAGAGGCACGATATATGACTCCTCTTGATTTGCTATATTTGGCATCAGCTGGTGATGGGATGTCTCCCTGCGTTCAACAGAATCCCCGTCGCCCCTCAGCTTAATCTCCCACACAAGGACGATCCAGGACATCTATAGATTGCAGGTATTGGCCTGATAAGCAACTACCTAGCGATGCAAGGAGCAGACCTGGAATCAGAATGTCGGGCATCAGGGCCGTGCTCGCCTTGTACTGTAGCTGCATTCGGTATGCGTACAAAGAAAAGTGTTGTTACTGCTGCCTCAGCTCGTACCGCGGCGCCACCTGCACACCGAAGCTGCCGCGAGGTAGGCGGCTTTGTCGCAATGTCGGTAATGCAAGGCTTTCTCGGGAAACAGGCAGCGCAGTGATGTAGCGACTACAGCTGTAGGTACCCAGCAACAGGTGAATCATCCATTCGTGAGAATGATAATACTCAAGTCAAAATGACCTGCTATAAGGTACCTAGCAAATAGAGCTACCTATGTACGTAGACGATTGCCTCCAATTGCTCCAACAGCCGTGATGCAGCTCGGACGCAATCGATATGGCAAGATTCTGTATTGAGAAGAAGACCTCGTGCTCTACATCGAGCTTCCAACTACCTTTTTGGGACAAGAGCAGCCGGGATTGAACTCTTCCAATGCCTTCGAGAACTTTGGTTGATATTTACCCGGTCTTTGTCTTTGTTCTCTTTACCAAGCTGATACTCACATGTCCCAGTGCGGTAGCAGGCAGGCAGCAGGCTCCTACGAGTCGTACTGCAGTGCACTCTCAGCTCCTCTGTATACTAGTAGGTAGCCTCGACACTCATCTCTGTTTCTGCCTTGGGCCGTCTGGCAACTCGACATGAGCCATCCATGCAACGTCAGAATCCTACAGAGGGCTGAACCCCGCCATTTCTGTCAACGCCGCCAGTCGTCAGCAGATGCAGGCTCTTCAGTATTACTAGTACCTACCTACCTACCTAGTAGTAGGTAGTAGTAGGTGCAGTCTGTAGTGTAGGCATGGTCAGTGGCAAGCAGCCCAAACTTGCGTGATGCAAGCCATGGATCAACAAGGCAAGTATCAACAAAGGCATGCTCGTCAGTCTCCAGAATCCTTCGAGAAGCTTCACATGCAGAGCATTCGCTATGTCACGACTCCACCCGATCCGAGGTGAAGTTCTTCCTTGATGCCTTCATGCCAGCATGAAAGCGCACTTCAAGTCCAGGTCACCGTGACAAAGACCAGCCCAGCATCTCGTCTCGTCCTCCTTTCAGCCCCGAGACCCTGCATGAGGCAGCCCAAGAAAGAACAGAAGAACCGCGTTTTCGCAAAGCGCATCTCGAGGCGCGCGCCCAATAGTCTGCAAGCCCGTGCTTTGTTTGCTTTGCTAGCGCTGCTTCTCTAATGCGTGATGTTGCACCATGGCTTTGCAGCCGCTCGCTCATTCGCCCGAGACTCAGCCTCGCTTGGGAGGGCGGGACGATCGGGAACTTTCCGCCGACGAAGATCAGGAAGGGGTCCGAGGAGAGAAAGAGGGAGAGAACAAAGCAAAAGAGTGTTGAAGGATAGACTTTTCGATGGTCGCATTACAGTAGAACTGCTAAGGCCGCCATTTGCATGTGAAAGAGGCACCGCGACTTCAGAAAGTCCTCTGTTTCTGGATCTGCAGTGACGCTGTAAGATGGATACGTGAGAGCCGAAGCTCCGTAAGACGACGACTACTCGACTCGCTGTGAGCCAAGTAAGGTAAGGTATGTAGTACCTTTTGAGTAGTATTACCGACAACTTCCAGTCGACGAGCAGGCATTGGGGAGGTTATCGTATGTACCTACCTTACTATGCAGTACAGCCCCGATTCCTGCCGTCCAAGTCGAGACATATCCCAGCGCAGCCGGTCGCTGGTTGGCTCGTCTGGCTGCTTTGGCATGTTTTTTTATGTAAGCCGTCCGGCCGTCTCTCGTCTCTTCCACGCAAGTCTCTCGTAAACTCCGTCAGCCAGACCCAAGCCTCGCTCGGCTCGATCCACCAGCCAGCCCATCTCGCTGGTGAAACGTTGCCGGCTGCGGTGGCTAATGCTGTGCTTGTACTGTAATCACTGCCATCGTCTAACCAACATACTACTATCTACCTACTCGCCTAGCGCTTCCAGAGCAAGCAGCAGCAGCAGCAGCAGCAGCAGCAGAGAGCCCTTTTTCTCTCTTTCCCCCCCTAAACCCTGTTGATCCCTCGTCCTCTTTTTTCTTCTTTCTCTTCTTCTTCTTCTTTCTCTTCTTCTTTTCCTTTCTCTTCTTTCCTTTCCCTTCTCGTCTCTCGCTTCAATTCGCCATTGCGCTGTCCTATCCCGACGTCTAATACTAGATACTACCTTACCTACCAAGCCCGAATCCGAGTTCCGCTTCACCGGGCGCGGCCAAACAGCAACCACTCCTGGACAAGCCGACACCCAGCACAGCACCACAACACAGCACCAAGCACCAAGCACCGCAAGCCGCAGGGAATAACTGGAGACCTTCACCCAGCTCGTATTCCGATCAAGTCGCCTGGCCTCCAACCAATCCGTTCCACCGCCCCGGTCGACCCCGTATCCCCTTAGACGCGACAGCACGATTCCGTGAGGCAGCACAGTGGCGGCGTCGCCGAAGACCACGATACCTGACGACAGCGTCCCGATTGTCGAGCTCGATTTGCCGCTTAAAACTGGTCCTGCCATCCACAAATCTTCCGGCGAGCAAGCCGTTGGGACCGGGGGACTTCACTTGCGTCTGGCATACACACACAACGAGGGACCGCCTGGCCCTGCTCATTTATTGTTGTCTTGCATTTCCTCGGCTCGATTCGATCTCCAGCTGCTCTCCTAATCTCGTCGCTTCAACATGGCTAGTGGGAACCCCCAGAACGTCATCCGCAGGTACGATTGACACCCGGCGTCTTGTTGTCGCTCTTCTTTTTTTTTTGTTATTATTGCTGCTGCCGCCGTCGCTGCTCTGGCTTCGGCCCTTGGCTTACTATTCGCTTGATGCTGCCCTCCGGCGGCAGCTCTGGACAAGGGAGGGGACCTGGTCACTGATCACGACATCGTGTAGGAAACTCGTCATCATCGGCGACGGCGCCTGCGGCAAGACAAGTCTGCTCAGCGTCTTTACACTCGGCTACTTCCCTACAGTATGTCCAACCCAAGCTCTCTCCTCCACATTGTCTAATCGCTAACACTTGGCCCAGCATTATGTGAGTTTCGATCGCGATTGCGGACCCGCAGAGCCGAGATTAACAGCCCGGACCAGATCCCGACCGTCTTCGAGAACTACGTAACCGACTGCAGAGTGGACGGCAAGTCCGTACAGCTTGCTCTGTGGGATACAGCCGGCCAGGAAGATTACGAGCGCTTGCGACCCCTTGCCTACTCCAAGGCGCACGTCATCCTGATAGGCTTCTCCGTCGATACGCCAGACTCGCTCGACAATGTTAAGCACAAGGTTCGATTTCGCCCATAAGCATGTGATGGAGAGGTCTTCATACTGATGTGCTATCTTCGCAATAGTGGATTGAGGAAGCGACTCGCCTTTGCGAGGGAGTGCCCATCATCTTGGTCGGGCTGAAGAAGGACCTGCGCGACGACCCCGTCGCGATTGAAGAGATGCGCAAAAAGTCTCTGCGCTTCGTCACCACCCACGATGGTGAAGCTGTCGCTCGCGAAATAGGAGCCAAGAGGTATCTCGAATGCTCTAGTCTCAGCGGAGAGGGTGTCGACGATGTCTTTGAGGCAGCCACCAGAGCCGCTCTCCTCACATTTGAAAAGGGAGAGAGCACTGGCTGCTGCGTCGTTCTGTAAGGCGGGCTGTCGTGTCGACTGCTCTGACCACCACAGGAGTCGATACCGACACGGGCGAACCGATAATGGTTGAAACGCACGTTACGAGCCTTGATCTGACGCATGAGGTCATGACAATGATGCTTGAATCTTGAGCTGATTGCTCCTCGACGAAGAATATCTCTGCGACGCAAAGCACAAGCGCGTTTCGCTCTCACCATCTCACAGCTTGACGCCATTCAACGGGGGGGGGGCTTACGTTCCTTTTGATAATGCAATCACTTGCATCAAGGGCAGACACACCACCCTCGGACTATACTCCCGGTGGGGAGACGTCGAAAGACCAAGTAATTTCGACGCCGTTTTGGGTATACAAGCTTGTTGGAAATTGTCTACACATCTGTTTTTACTTGCTCTGTTTTTCGATTACTGGTTTTTTGTATCTCGCAAGTTTGGCAAGCGTATCCTGTCGTAACGGAGGCGCAAACGCTTCGCAATGAGGCGGCTTCGGCCTCTATACTGATATGGTGGATGGCATAGAATCGATAACTGGTATGTACCGGTTTTCCCCCTTCTCTGTGGTATATGGGTATCTTTATTCTGGGCGAAAAGGGAAAATGACGGATAGGAGATTTTTATACTTTGCTGTTTAGCAATAAGATGTCAAGTCTCCTGGTTTGCGCTGTGTACTTGTGACTGTCCTCCACTGTGACACGTACTGCATGTGTTCTTCAGGTGTAGCACTTTCATGGGTTGTATTATACAATTCTTGATATTCATACACTATGTCCATCTATCTCATCCCTCCTTTTATGCCTCCTTTGTTAAGAGTTTCATCGACCATCCAGCCTCCCCCCTTTCTACCTCTTCCAATCGTGATTCCACGCCTCCTTCGCCGGGGTATCCGTCTGAAACCTCGCATACTCAATCGGCACCCCCTCGAGCCCATAAATGCCCTTCTTCTCCATGGCCACCCGGTACAGGTACCCCTCGCCCCTGCTGCCAGGGCCAACGGTCTTGCGCAGCTCCTCGCAGGCGTTGAACATGCCGGCGTGCATCCTGCTGCGCTCCTTCTCAATGGCCTCGTGCTGCTTGCGGCGGAAGAGCATCCAGGCGCGGTGGATGGTCCAGTGGCGGAGGTAGCGCTGGCGGGCCATGCGCAGGGGCGGGGGGGCCGGGGAGAACATGTTGCGGCGGAGGGTGCGGATGCGGTTGAAGTTTTCGGATTTCGGGGCGGCGCGGTTGCGGCGGGCGGGTTTGGCTGATGAGGATGACGGGGTGGGGAGTTTGCGGGCGAGGAGGGAGGGGGTTGTTGAGAAGGGGCGGGAGGTTGAGGTTGGCATGGTGGTTGTTGATTTTAGGAGGGCTGTGGTTGAGGTTTTGCTTTTGGTTGTGGTTGTGGTTGAGATTGGGGTTGTTCGGGGGAGGAGGGTGAGGCGGGTGAAGAGCCCGGCGAGAGAAGTTGAGGCGGCCATTTTGAGAATGCTGATTGTTTGGAGTTTGTCAAGGTTCGTTACGTTTCTTCGAAAGGTCGAGGCGCAATCTATTCTTCACAATCGTCGCCTTGGTCGTTTCGAGTCGTGGTGGGATGATGGAGCCTTGTAAGTTGGCTGCTCCGATTCTCGGTGAAGATTCGAATCCCAGAGCCAAAATCTCAACTCGAGTCTTCCCTTCTCTGTGTCGAATAGGAAGACGAACGGGTATCGGAACCGGAGCTGCTTGCGGTGTCGCTCGTGGGATAGACTCGAGGCCAAAAGTTGATGCTATCGCGGAGAAAATGCGATGGTGGTGCGGCCGACAAGTTGTGCATGCGGATCAACGTAGGTCCGACGCTGCAAGATGCGCCCACCACCTTTGAGGCCGCTCACTGCTGTCTTTTACATGTTCGAGTACCTACGAGTACCTACTTGATGCAATACCACCGTTCCCTCATCTCTTTCATTCTCGTTCTTATGCAAGAATGGCTCAAAAAAACAATTCTCTTTGATATATTCTAAGCTCAGCATTTGTAAGGCTTGGCTGCCCAGCCTTGAAATTGCCCACCTTCACGTCATTTAAGCTATTCTCTGCTTGTGTAGTTGTAATGGGACAGCTCACATGGGGAATTCTGCTATCCTCGGCATTTCTAGATCGCCTCTGCAACGCACGATACGGAGGTTTGGGAAATGAATGCTTCTACTGTCTTGTACTCGTCATCATAACAAGATCCAGGACGGTCGGCGATGTTGCAACAAGACATGCTCACTGCATTGGCTTGCGATTAACCCTTCAGCGGCCAAAGTCTCAACTCCAGCTACCTAGGTAACTGTGATTATCACCTAGACGTTCGAGTACATGCTCCTGACGCCAGTCAAGTACCTAATGGGTAGCTTGCGAAAGAGACGTCCGCCCTATCATTGCAAATGAGTCTCTCCCACGGTTCCTTTCTCTCAGATAGTGCACTTCCTTTCTTTTCCCCTACAGGTCAATGTGTCGCCAGATGGCTACTACCTACTACAACACCAAGCCAGATCCTCGGGTGTGATTATGCCGATATCTTCCAGCCAAAGCAGTCCTTTGACGTGCTCAAGTGCTTCCTCAGCTGTACGGTAGCCTAATGCCCTTATTAAATACCTTGCCTCGAGGATAAATGGCCCTTGTGCTTCGATGTTCGTCAATGAGCAGGCCGTCACAACTGCCCAAAGCCGCAGCATCTCGAGCTCGGCTCGAATCTCGTTGCGAGGCTCGTGGAACAGGCTGGCGAATCGCTCGCGGAGAGGGTCCATGTCGGCGCAGTGGAAGGCTGCCAGTTGCTTCAGCCTGGAGATGATCATCAGGCATGCCAGCTGCACCATTCTCTGTACCAAAAACACGGAGTGGTCCAACTGGGGATTTTCTTCTGCAGTTTTTGGCACTGATAATATGAAGTGGCTTGCGAGCCCCAGTTTCTCGACCAGAACTGCGTCTTGAGTCCAGAAGAGGGCATCGTTGGCGTTTTGGTTGACCATACTGATGACGGCTGCGATCTTTCTCAACATAGCGTATATTCGCTTTCCTTCGGGGGCCACCTCTTCTGCTGTTTGAAGTAACTCGCGCAACCTGTCGGGAGCATCGTCGTTCGGGTCCATGTTGGAAGAAGTGTTGAATCGTCTTGGGATCGGGAAGCGTGGGTAGCGATCAAGCATGGATGCTCCTATGAGATCGACGCTGCTTACAGCGTCAATGGCTGTGACCATGTCAGATTCTTCGAAGCAAGACACTCACAAGAATGCCATTAATGGAATCTCGGCGTCCAGGCCTTCAAACCCATTTCGAAGATGATATATCCGTTCCAGGCCATTCATATGCATACAGTATCGGTCCCAGTTCCCGACTCGTGTCTATGAACGCATCAGCCTCAAAATTTCAGTCAGGAAGACTTAGATACTTACATCGATGCATATGAAGCCCATAATGGTTGCTATCACGCCACTACTTATACACTCTTGGCGGTTGCTCAGTCGATGGGACAGCTGGGTGAGCGATTTGCTATAGTATCTATTCGCGTCAGAGTTGACCAAGTACTCTGTCTCAGGTGACGCTGTTCCTCCCTCGTACGAGACACCGCTTCGAATCACAACGATTTGCGCGAGCCATAAATTGAACGCGGTTGCATCGGAGAGTCCAATCTGGACCCATGAGATGCGGAACGGTCGGTATACGTAGTCGGCCTCGGCAGTCACTGACCTTGGATTTAGAACAGGCACTCAAACCTCAAGCGATATGACATATGGATTGACCAAGACTCACTGAAGTTTATGAGCTCGCAAGCATGGGTATCAGGATCTACAAGATGCGTCTGAAAGGACGGCGGCATTCGTGCGAGAGGAGGCGTCTCGCTTGTATCGACATGTGCTGCATTGCCTTCGGGTGATCTGCCTCTGCTGGAAATCTCAAGGGGAACAATCTTCCATTTCGGCCTTTTGCGCTTGGCTCGACCAACATCTGCCATGACGTGGCGGCGGACCGAGGTCAAGACGCGGCGACTCCGGCCTTCTTCGGGGTGGGAGATGTTGACAAAGGCGAATTGTTTCGATGGTCCCATATTGTGATATGATGGGGGTATAAAGACTACAAAGGTTACATATGTGTATGTGTGAAGATCGACAGCTTGAAGAGAGTCAGACGGAGTTGGCATGGGCTCAGAGACGGAGCAACGCCGTTTATAAATGTCCCTGTTTAGCCTCCCTATTTAGCATCGATCCATGTAAGTGGCCTTGCCGCTCCACCCGATCTTCAGATTCTCCAGACTAATGCAGAAGAAGAAATGAGTTCAGTAAGCACAGAGCAATGAACAGTATACAGTTCTACTATAGTTGAGCAGAAGGGAGGTGCTTTACAATTCCTAGATCTGAACCCTTTCCTCTCTGGAAGGTACATGTACCCCGAGTCTCGCCTCTAGTTGCCAGTGATGCCTCCGCTGACGGAAATGCACTCTCCCGTAATCCATCGGCTCTTTTCATTCACAAGCAGCAGCACCGAGTCCGCAATATCCTCCACCGTGCCGAATCTCCTCTCCGCCCGCGTCAGGTTCAGCAGACCCTCCTTGAGCATCTCGAACTCGGCCGTCGGCGGCAGCGAGTCGGTGAGCACGGGGCCGGGCATCACGGTGTTGATGGTGATGCGTTTTCCGTCGCTCCCCAGCTTGTTTCTTGTTGTTAGTATTCGTCGAGTGGCTGGGATTGGAGTTTTGGCGGCGACTTACATCTCTTGCGAGGCTATATGTGAGGGCGTCCATGGCTGCCTTTGCGGCTCCGTAGACGGCTTCGATGCCCAGCTTTGAAGCGACGCTGCCGATGTTGACGATTCGGCCGCCTTGGGGCATGTGCGGGACTGTGGCCTGGATGAGGTACAGCGGCCCCAGGACACACGTCTTGAATGTTCGTTCGATGGACTCTTGAGTCGCAGTCAGGACGGGCTCTCGCGAAGCCCAAGCGGCATTGTTGACTTGACAGATGTTCAAATCATCAGCTTCAAGAGACCTTACACACTCAGCAGAAAATAATGACTTGCTTACCGAGAATGTCGATATGATCAACACCAAAGCCCTTGATAGCCTCTTTGACCAGCTTCTGTGTTCCCTCGGGCGTGGTAACGTCCTGCTGGATGACAATGACGCTGCCCTTGCCCGCGACTCGCTCGATGCTGGCTGCCACTTTGGCGGCGCGAGGAGCCGTGGCCTCTGAGAGGTAGTTGATGGCAACGCGGGCACCGTTGCGGGCGAGGGCGTGGGCGATGGCGGCTCCGATGCCGTTTTCCTTGCCGGAGCCGGTGATGATGGCTGTCTTGCCGGTCAGGGAAAGGGTGTCTGCGGCAGTCATTTTGAGCGAGTTGAAAGAATGGATTGTGAGGAGATTGATGGGAAACGAGGAACTCTTTGGATATTGTTGTTCTATGCGAATATGATGCCCTTATTTATATCTTGTACTCGAGGAGGTATTGCCATCTCCCCATCTGTCTTTTAAGGGATCCATCTTCATGAGGCCCATGATTGCGCGGTCTGTGGATTGCTGATTTGTAAGATGAACAGTCCATCAATCTAATTTTGCTAGCATTTCATCGGTTGCTTTATAAATTGAGACAATCACGGAGTCTTTCACACACCCGAAAACCATCATCAAGTGATGCTTAACAAGGTGTCAATGGCATCAACTTTTGCCGACTCTCATGGAGTTGTGCCAAAAGAGGAAATAAGACAACCTTGTCTGCGCTAGTCGTCTGTGGATCTGATGCCAAAGAGCAGATCCAGGGGCTATTCCGGGAATGGAAAATGGACTTCCCTGCCTGCATCAAGCCCTCAATCCTCGGAGATCCGAGTTCATCCGGGCTTCAAAGCAATGAGACTATCAGGTCTATGGACAATCCCATCGACAATTATGGAATTCGGTTGATCTCGAGATTGAATCTGTGTGTAAGAGTTGGGCTTCTACTACAGCGAAAGGCACCGCGGTGAATTACCGATTAAGAAGTTACTGAGCAGGTGAGGACAGTGGTGGACTTACACGAAGGAACGTATTGCCCTCATCTTTCTATCAAGACACTCGTCTTCAAGTGGAAGAATGAAGAAAAGCTCAATTTTGATATCAGAAGCTTGTTGATAATAACGACTTGATGACTCGCGTACACATAATCTAAACAGACATGCCTCCCAAGATCATCCTCTCCCTATTACGTCCCCAACGCACCACTCTTGCAAGTCAAATATATCTGCACCGCAGCTTCAACGCTATGAACAATCCCAAAGAACACAGTGATTGCAAAAAGGGGTATAGCAATCCAGAAAGTATACCACCGCAGGCAGTTCCTCCTATCGTGCCACCGCTGGGACAGAGTCGAGGGGCTGGAGTCATCGAGCACCTGTTTCAAAATCACCAGCCGATCGTGCCAGTAGTTGAAGTCGCCAAATCTGAGCTTGTGTCTCTCTATGGAATCGCATCTCATCAGCTGTGGATCGATTTCCGCAAGGCTTTTCAGCCACCTCGTAGTCTTATCATCGTGTGAGGGAAAGAGAAGGCCGATAGTGTTTAGTGTTTCTTGGATAAGACATTCTGGAAAGGGGCTGTTATTCATGCTATTTCATTTGTCAGTTGGGCTTAATCATATCCCATATTCGCCTCTTGAGGGACTGCCATCCTGGCCTCTTCTTACTTGATATGAACCTGAAGAAAGCTCGCGCAATGGAAAACAAAGACAGCTTGATCATGATCCACGAAGCGAAGGTGATCTGCCAGGTTTGCGGTCCATCGAATATCAACACCCGCTATGCGGCTCAAATGCCATGCCGTAAAGTCTTTGCTGAGCCTCATCTGATCTGCTTGCAACGTCCTCTGAGTGTAGAAATGGCACGAGAATGCATCTTTCAACGAGACCTTTGTCCATGGCACAGCTGTTGTTCCAGCGAGGCCACAAGAGCTTCCACAGTGATTGACTTGAGTCATGGTTAGAAGCCTCGCGCACATGTCTATGTCGTGCTCAATTTCGGCGGCAGTGGAAAGGCATTTGGTTGTTGATGCTATTTGTTGTTGGTGTGCCAGTATGTCGTCTTTAGGAACGCCGGAGAGAATCGCTTTCGCAATAGAGACAAGGTCAGAACAAGACTTGGCAGAAACCTCTGCAGGATTGTCGATGCGTGGGCCTTTGGCGAGCTGCTGGTGATACTCGAGGTACGGCGTCATGCTCTCATGGCCTCCCGACGCCTCCCACAGTACGTTTAGCATTTCCTCTTGTGCCGATGCCGAGAAGGGGAACCTTCGCAGCGGAGTATAGCGGTTGTTAGATGTCATGACGGTAGCATCGTACCAGGATCAGTTATGGTTTGCTTGATCAAGGGACAGGGTCGTGTATTAGGCGTCCCTGGAGGTCACCGACAGATGACCCCTGACTTATACCAGGCTTCATTGAGAGCAGTGCAAGGCGAAAAAAGGCCGCTAACCTGCAATCGATTGCAATCAAACATTCTGACTAACCGGGTAAATGATATCAGGAATGGAGCGAACTTGTTGAGGAGACATGGCCTCCAATACTGGATGTGAGGCTCTGTCTCTCCGTTTCACAACCATCAGACTTGGGAACCTGAATGGCCTTTAGGCACGAACGGGTGCAGACAGATGAGGAGCCTTGGCATCAGGATCAAACTTGTGACGTGTTGACTTGATCATGCATATCACGAGATCAGACAAAGAAACCTCATCCAATTGTTGGCGTTGACGGCATTAGAGGCACAAACAAAGCCTCCATGCAAACCTCGCTGAACCCAACTATAACCAGCCCTTATACTCAAAGAAAAACGACGCAAACATCTGGATCTCGCTCACTGTCAGTTACACTTACCAGGCATCTCTCTCATAATGTTGCTATTTGAAGCTTCGTTATTTCTCAATTGGTGGAAAGGGATCATGGCGGTCAGCAACCGTCCATCTTGTCCGACCTCGACGGAGGCATAGCCACCGAAAACACCACAGAACTAATGAGATTCGTCTCGCGAGACCAAAAAGCGTGGCCCATGATTACAAACATGAGGCTCAGCAGTCAGGCATCCGTTAGGAGGCTCAAGGGGGGGGTTGAGGGAGCACAGGCTATAGAAGACGATGCTTAAAAAAGCTGTCCTTTTCCTCGTGAGATAACACAGCGAGCAAAGCATCTCTAGATTTCTATCTAGACAACAGACTCCCTCGCAAATCAGCCATCGACCACGTCGTAACAAGCAAGAACGCCAAACAGAATCCAGACCTCGAGGTCGGCTACTTGAGCATTGCAAGAGCTATGCCGTCCAAACCAGAATATGCCAAGTTCTCCCCCTTGCAGTCGCAAAGCTCCCTGAGCTCCTGTGTGGTGTGGTCAGGAGGATCAAAATCATGGCCGCCTGCCAACCAACCCGGTCAGGCATCTCTTTCAGCCGGGGGTGGTATCGTCAAATATAAAGGAAAATACATGCTGCTCACCGTCAACAGCTTTCTGGGAGATTCGGAATCAGAAGCGGTTGTGACTCCCAGCAACATGGCTGAAGAGCCCCAGTTCCAAGCAATCGAACGTATCGGTTTCAGAGGCTTCAGGAACGACCACGAAGACATGACTCAGTACATCTCTCTACACTCGAGCCTGGAGAGTTCAGCCTCGGCTCCAAGGGGTAATGGAGGCTGTCAGGCCGCAGCCTCCGCTACTACAAACGGGCAGACGGGTAATCAGGTCAAGACGATCCTGCGCACTGCAAAGCTTCTATTTGCTCTCTTTTGGGTTACTCCCGAGATGCTCTCTCCCTCTTTGATTGACAACGCCATTTCATTCGACAGCGATGACGGGATCGAACCCGGCCCCCGCCTCACAACTGTCAGAGCCGTGACTCCAACAAGCGGTACGGTGGAGGGAGCTCTGGAACACACGACTTGGATTGTTCGACCTCCTGATACCAGAGATTGCGTTGAGGTGCTCCTGATGAGGTGCCCTCCACTGCGTCCTGGGGACCGCGGGAGCTTGGTCGTAGACAAGACGACGGGTCGCCTCTTTGGTCATGTCATCCATTATCATGCTCCGAACCACCTGGCTCTCGTCATGCCAGCTAAGCTTGTGGCTGACCACGCCCGGCGAGTGTTGGACCAACGGGCCGGAGCAACAACTCCAACCCCAAGTCTCACCGCCGCCCAGATTCCAACAACGACGTCACTCATGAGAATCAACGGCCTGGGAATTGTCCGTCTGCTATTGAGGTTCCCCCAAATGGGGCCTCAAGGGAGCATCGTCGCAGTCACCATACCAGAGTTGCCTGAAGACCTGCCCAATGGAGAGATCCGTCTCCGGTATAATGAAGAACTGGGAGATGGCCCACCAGGTGTCCCGCTTACCAGACCCCTGAACCTGATGTTTCGTATGTCGGAGCATCTTCCGATGGATGCCCCAGGGGCGAGGCCCATGAGCATATCATTCTTTCAGCCAGGGCTTGGCACAGTCATTGTTCCAATCACTCGGAGGAACAGGGCAGGATTATCTTGGAGACAAATGCTGGACTCTGAACTGCGGCGTTACTCAGATGATGAGCTTCGACTTGCCAGTTTGGTGTTCCATCTCTTGGGCCTTTATCTGATGTCGTTCGGCGGAGACTTCTTCATCTGTCTTTGGGTCCTGTGTTTCGCTGCAAATTGCGTCTGCATCTATGGAAGGTAGCTTCAAGTTGTCTAGCAGCAGCGTTTGTTGTGTGGCGACTGTCGTTCATTAGGCAGATGGACTTTTTGCAGCGACTGGAACGGACTGTGTTGACTCTCCTTTGGTTGTTGCGTTACCTCTCTCTCATTCGAGTTTCTTTCCTTTCATTCGAGGTTCCTTTCTTTACTTCAAGTTTGCCTTCTTTCTTTCGAGCTTCCTTTTCATTCTTTCGACTTTCCTTTCGTCTCTCTTAGTTGTCTTTCTATCGAGTTGCTTCAGATTCAATAATCATCTCTTTGGCTAAGAATCTTGCTCAAATTCATAAACCTGTGAGGTACTATTACAGCTCCAGTTCCTCCGAGCATGTTGAGCAACGCACTTGAGGCTACGTTATTACCTCCTATAAGCGTTCAAGTTCATATGCTTCATTGCCCTTGACTCTACCTGTGCAGACAATGAAACTCGCTGTTATCCCATAACCTAGTGAGAAGCTCATCACGGCAATGATAATATTTCAGGATATCACTAGCAATACTTGAGCCGAGACTTCGATCTCATATATGCCTTGTCTTTCATATGCATCTGAGTCGTCCTGATGAACGGCCCTGATCGTGTAACACATGAAATCGCTGCTACCCTAAAACATGCATGGAACCGTCAGGGGCCACCAGGATCAGGCACTAATGCGGGGCACCGACAGGTACCTCCGGCTGCCCGCCAGCGTAGGGCATTCCTCAAGTACACTGCAGCCCCTGTCTGTTAAGCCCTGCCACGCCATGGACCCCTGAAGGTTCAAGGCAGGCTAATAAATCGTGGGTGGTAGTACTACCTACAAAACAAATCGCCGGCTCCAGATCTTTCATTCTTTTGTGCTTCAAGTAATCTCTCGATTATCACATTCCATTCTTTCTCCTCCCTCCCCCGCTTGTTCTGGCGCGCTTCTCGCACTCGAGGCTGGCCTCATGTTAGTCGCGGCGTTCCTGCGCAATGGCTTGGGCCTGCTGGTGCCTCTGGCGATAGCCTGCACAATCTACCTCTATCTCTATCCCTTCTTCGGCGGCTGCGCGTTTCCCCTGCCCTCGCGAGACGCCAGAGAAGCCCTCGAGGCCACCAAGCGGCTGCATTGGCCCTTCAACAGGACCGACGACGGCGCCAACTCGACCTCAGCCCAGGCCCCGACCCAGCTGGCGCCCTTCCGGCTCCTCGCGCTGGGCGATCCGCAGCTGGAGGGCGACACCTCGATCCCGACGGTCATCCTCGGCACGTTCCCGCACGCAGCCAGCATCTACAGGCATGTCACCTTTCAGACGGAGCACTGGTGCTTCCGCGAGCGCCTCCGCTGGATCGCGCACGACATTGTCGACATCCTCTTCGAAGACATCCCCTACTATCTCGAGTCGTGGCGCAAGCGGCTGGATCACATCGGCAACGACTTCTACCTCGCCCACATATACAGGACGATGCACTGGTGGACGCGCCCGACGCACGTGACCGTTCTCGGAGATCTCCTGGGCAGTCAGTGGATTGAAGACGAAGAGTTTGACCGGAGAGGCCAGAGGTTCTGGCAGAGAGTCTTTCGCGGCGGCGAGAGGGTGCCGGACGAGGTGGCCGCGTGGCCCGCACACGAGTACGACCTGGCCGGCATGCTGGATGGCTCCGAGGAGGAGCAGGTCTGGACGCGGCGGATCATCAACGTTGCCGGCAACCACGACATTGGATATGCCGGAGACTTGACCAAGGAGCGACTGGACCGGTTCGAGCGCGTCTTTGGCAAGGTCAACTACGAGCTTCGGTTCGGCATCCCGCTCAACGACTCGGCTGTGCTAGCCAGCATCCACGACGACGACAGGAATCCCGAGTCCAACCGCCTCGACCCCGAGATCCGCATCGTCGTCCTCAACGACATGAACCTGGATACGCCCGCAAAGGACACCAGCCTGCAGGACGCGACGTACAACTTCATCAACACCGTCATCGGAACCTCGGCCGCTGTCGAGTACGAGGGCATCTTCACCCTCGTCTTGACGCATATTCCTCTCTACAAGCCCGAGGGCGTCTGCGTGGACGCGCCCTTCTTTGACTTTCACGGCGAGGAGGACGGCAGCGGCGTCAAGGAGCAGTACCTGCTGAGTGCGGACGCAAGCAAGGGCTTCCTCGAGGGCTTCTTCGGCATGAACAAGAACCCCGACGCGGCGGGCGGCGGACGAGGCCGCAAGGGCCTGATCCTCAACGGACACGATCACGAGGGCTGCGATACGTGGCACTTTGTCAACCAGACAAACGGCTCCGACCCCAGCGAGCGCTCGTGGGAGGTGGCGAGGTGGCGTGATGCCCAGGCGCGCGGGCTGCCAAAGCTGACGACGTCGGGCGTCCCGGGCAGGCGAGAGATTACGGTGCGCAGCATGATGGGCGACTTTAGCGGAAACGCAGGCCTCCTCAGCATGTGGTTCAACCCGGAGACGTGGGAGTGGGAGTACGAGTTTGCCAACTGTCGCCTGGGCACGCAGCACTTTTGGTGGTTTGTCCACATTCTGGACTTTGGCGTCATCGTCGTCTTCTTGGTCTACCTTGTGATTAGCCTGCTGGAGCTTGTAGGCGTCGACGTGGACGCACGGTTCTTCAGGCTTGTCCCGCGGTGGTTGTATCGGAAGAGCGATGACGATGCGGTGATGCAGAATGGGCATGCTAGGATAAAAGGGTGATTGGATATGGTAGCGAATACCCCGGGTTCTCATTTTTCTTTTCGAATTTGTTGTACGATAAGACGGGTTCATGTAGTATTACGGGATGCCTTTGTAAGTGCAAGGCTTGGGTTTATACACGGGTCCCTCTGGTTGGAGGGGCTCTACATGAGGAGGAGGCTGTTTTTCAGATTTCGGTATTCATGCAGGCTTTCTACAAGGATCGAAGAGGCTAGATCCAGGATGATTTAGATAAGAAATACCAGAAGTTCCCCTAATACAGACTGTGAGACATTCTTTGCAAGAAGCACGTGCAATGTCTTGTATGTTTGTCCCATCTCAACAACATCTCGTCCGTTACACAATCCAAAGACATGACACACGATCCCGATTGAGAGTTTGCCCGTGCCGCCGTAACAATACACAAAAGACTAAAGAGTTCAAGCATACCTCTTACCATGTGATACCTTTCATCACCCTCCCTTCAACCCTTGGAAGACGTTCGATGTAAGCTGAGTCGTTTCTCAAACCCTGAAGCAAACAGACTGCCAGCCATTTCATCGACGTCACGGCGTACAATTCGATGAGGGCAAGATCTTGGGAACTGGTTTTTTTTTTTTTTTGTGAGATGCTACATGCATAGATGGGAGCCGTATGCGAGATGAGATGCCGTTATCCGTCGGGCACGATCCGAGTAACGTGTCAGCATCGTGGACAAACAATCTCGTTGGATATAGTTTCCGAGAAACCCTTTATGCATAGCCCGATCTCTCGTCTCACAATATATTCCCAGACCCCTCAGAGGCCGAGAAGTCGTCACTCAGGATAGAAACAACAAGTAGATATATATAGCCTCTCCCTGTCCATAAAGCTCGCGATTTCCCCCTCCTGCCTTTCTTCTTCTTCTTCTTCTTCTTCCCCCCTTTTTATTCTTCAGACTCTCCACGCTCTATCGCAATGAACACCCCAGTCCCCTCTGCAACGGCCTCTTACAGAATCACCCCGATATCGATCCCATCCATCAGAATGCTTCTCCTCCGCATCCTCGCCTCCCTCCTCTTCCACCTCCCCATCGTCCTCTCCATCCCTCGCCACACTCCCTCTCTTTCGCCTCCTCCTTCTCCTCCTCCTCCTCCTCACCACCGCAACCACCACTACAACAGGAGTCTCGAGGCCATTGTCGTCGTCGCCCCCTTACCGCCTCCTCCGCCGCCGCCAACAACAACCACAATCATCGAACCGATTCCCTTCCCCCTGCCACCGACGACGTCGTTTCCCTTGCCCCCGCCGACAACCACGTCTGATCCATGGAAGGACATGTGTTTGCCAGGACAAGAGTGCGATTGTTCTCGCATCAAGGACAAGAACGGCGAAGAGTATGTCTTTCCCCCCCCTTTTCACCATTCATTCCACTCCTCACACTCCTCCTACCCCTACATATCCCTCCATATAACCAAGCATCACCATCTGACCATAAATAATAATAACAAGATATTTCCAATGCGTCACAAACCCCCGCTGCGACCACTGCTGGATCAACATCACAACAACAACAACAACAACAACAACATCATCATCATCCCTCCCCTCATTCTCTACCCCAATCATACTCACCACCCCTGCAACAACGAAAAACCTCCTCAGCACAGACTACCGCACGCTCCTCCCGGGGACATACACCAGTTCGTCGCACGGCACCGCGCACGTCGTCGTCGTGCAGCAGCCTGCGTCGATTCACTTTGTGACGCTGACGGTGACGAGGGAGGTGCAGGTGACGCCTTTGTGTGAGGCCGTGGGGAGTGGTGTGGTGTGAGTGAGGGGATGGTTTGCCCGGTGGAGGGCTTTGATGTGGTGCGGGTTTGTGTGGAAATCTGTACGATTTTGAAGCGTTTTCTTTCTGATTATGTACTGGGATACTACCTTGATTAGTTGACAAGATTCGCGGTCGAGTTTGCCGACTGGGTGCGAGTGTTTCCAAACAGCTGGGTGATTGAGGGATGTTCGGAAAAGGGGGGGGGACTCGAAAGTATGACAACATGAGCCAGGCGCATAGGATACCACCTAATATTAATCATCTTCTTCACATCGAGTAAAATAACCGTAGCAATTTCGAACGCGTTTTTTGCATTTCTTCCTTGAAGATACTCATACATCCTCTAATATACAAGTCAACATACACACGAGGTCCTTTTTTTCCATCCCCCGTCCTGCCGTAGCATACAAAACCGTAGTCGCCTCTTCCTTCAGTGCCTTCTCAGCAAGCTCGTTTCCGTGCCATGTGCCGTAAAAGAGTTTTCTATATGCAAGTATCCCCCGTCCTCAATAGACGAAATCGAATTCGAGAACCATGACCTTGCCGCGTTTCCTTCCCTCCCGTTTTGGTGTTTTTACATGTATTATGGTATGACTGAAGCCATTATGTAGCGGAGAGATGGTGGTTGGGGGGGGAAAGGAAACGGCACGTCCGTCATCTTTCCTACAAGCTTGTTCCTTTCAAATTTTTCATCTTTTTTTTTCTTTCGCCCTTCATTGGTGTGTTGAGGTTCACG
Source organism: Trichoderma reesei QM6a (assembly GCF_000167675.1). NCBI lineage: Eukaryota > Fungi > Ascomycota > Sordariomycetes > Hypocreales > Hypocreaceae > Trichoderma > Trichoderma reesei. The sequence goes on from NW_006711148.1 coordinate 2,102,666, forward strand.
CCTTGTTCTCGCCGCCCTTCTTTGAGGAAAAGATGCCGGAAAAGGACCCCATCATGCTGTTCATCGCCTCCTGCTGGGCCTTCTCCATGGCAAGCTGCTCCTCCTTGAGCCACTTCTCGCCGTTCTCGCGAATCTCCTTCTCCAGAGCCAGGTAGTTGCGCTGGCCTCGCTCGCGGGCAATGTCCTGGATCATCTTGCCCTGGGAAAAGGCCTCGAGGGGATCCTGCTCTCCATCGACGGGCATCGTCATGCTCATCTTGCTGGGCTTGAGGCCGAGCAGGTTGCCCAGCGCGCCCATGCCCGACGGCTTCTTGTTCTTGGACTTCTCGGCCAGCTGCTTGTTGAACTCTCGTCGGGCAATGGCTTCTCGACGAGCAAATTCGGTGGGGATGTGCTTTCCTTCAAACGACTTGAGAACCTTTCGTACGTCGGCGTACTGCATGGTGTGAATGTACTCGAGGAAGGGAATCAGCGCCACGAGCTCCTTGTCGTTGGGATCGCCCTTCCAGGGCTCCAGAATGATGGCGTTCTCGGGCTGCTTGCGGACGTGTTCGGGCTTGGTGTCGAGGATGATGACCTTGGAGAGATCACGGTTGAGGTAGGAGAGGTCCTAGTAAAGGATTAGCTCATGTCGACCGTGATGGGGCTGATAAAAGTGTAAAGCTCACCTTGACGATTTCTCCGTCCTCGTACTTGGTCGCCTCGCGATAGAGGGGCCACATGATAAAGCGGAAAGGATCCAGCTTGCGAACCAGCGGCTCCGCCATGCCAAAAGGCGCCGTGGTGAAGAGGACAAGCTCGTAGTATTGACTCAGGTATCGGATAAAGTAGTCCATGCCAGGGCGCTTGGCCACCCTCCAGCCGTGCTCTCGCGTCCACTCGCTGTGGATGAGCATGTCGTCCAGGCTGATGCAGAGCGTGTACGGACGCTCAAAGCTCGGGTCGGGATCGGGCAGCAGCTTCTCAAAGGCCGGGTCCTGGTAGTAAGACACAGACTCTCCCCATCGCGCGCGGGTACGCTGCCACCACAGACTGGGGCTCCATCCGTTGGGGATGTCGGGGTGGCGCTCTGCCTCGATTTCGTCCTCCCAGTTGCGACCCATGTACGCAATGCCCACCAGCGATCCCGAGCCGGCGACGGTCAGCATGAAGCGAGTCCACCACTTGCGGTTGCGCTCGCTGGTCGAGACATATTCTTCCCTGCCACCTCGGCCGCGGCCTCCTCCTCCAGATGACGGCTCCCCCTCGCTGACTTCCAGGTACGACGGCGACTTGCCGCTCTTCTGCTCGAGCTCGGCCTCGAGTGTCGAGGGAATGCCCTGGGTGAGATCGGGCAGCTTGTGGAAGGGTATCGGTTCAGGCTCGGCATCGGCGGGCTTCTTGTCAGCGGCAGCATCGACCTTGTCCTCTTGCGCTGATGAGCTCTCTGCGGGGTTCTGAGGACCTGATGAGGGCTGCTTCGGTGCTGGTCTGGACGTCTCGTCGGCGCTGGGCTTCTTGTCCGCAAAGGCACGGAGGAACTGCGAGGCGGGAGCGGCCGTTGCTGGGCGAATCCGGAGAGGCTGAAGCGCGGCGGTTCGAGGCAGGCGAGCGGCCGTCAGCCCCAGCCGAGAGGCTTGAGCGACTCTGGAGAGCATCGTGATGCGACTGGGGGGGGAGAGCGAGAGAGGAAGAAGGGAGAGGGACAGGTTCAATTGCGGATGTCCAGGTCGCTGGACGATGCTCGCAGGTGTCGCCGATTGCACGAGATCTCCTGCTTCGCTGCTTCAGCGACTGTTCGTCGTGTGCAAGATGATGCTGCTGCGATCAATTTAGTGGCTCAAAGGCAAAGTTCATCCTCTCTTGCGTCTTGACCCGCCGCCGTCATCCAGATTTTTTTGCTGGGATGCATTCTGCCGGAGTTTAAGCGGTTCTGGCATGTTCTCTCTTGAACTGTGGGGTAGCTGCGTAATCCGAGCATTTGCCCCGATTGGGTCCCTCGATGCCGCATCGATACTAGCGCCTGATGAGCCCGCTCACGTGAAGCTGCCGATTGGGGAATTTTCGTCATGGCAGCTGCTCCTTCTCCAACCCAAAACCTCCGACCTGCGCAAAGTACCGAGTACGTACCCGTTCGTACTCTTGCCTCGACGATTCCGCTTTGTCATACAAAACACAGTACTGAGGTGTAGATCAAAGACTGGCTTTCCCCAGCTTCCGCCTCCCCTCACGCGAGCAATTCTCTGTCTTACTCCTCAATTGAAACCTGTCTCGGATACGACCCTGTTACTCCTCGATGCTGCATCTTCTGCTCACTCCTACTACTGCTGCTGCCAGACCCTGAATCAGTTCTGGTTCTAGATCAAAGGCGCCATTCCCTCGACATCGGCTCATCTCAAGACAAAACCGCTCTGTTCAGTCCAATCACCACCATGGCCGCTGCGTTTGCTGCATGGTAGAGGGTGGTTCAACTCGACGAATTGTCCTCTCGCCATGGAACCACCCTCTTCTACGAGGTGTCTCGTTCCTCTGTGATTGACCGACCGAATCTGCCCCGTCACTCTCCCATCACCCGTTATCCGTCACCCGTTCTATTTAACCGCCAGTGTGGCATGCGGCAGACCAAACCTCTCGGAAGCACCGTAACGATTTCCATTTTTACCACTATTCGCCACACCTTAGATTGGAACAAGATCGAACCCATATCGCCTTCATCAACGCCACCATGTCCGAGCATCCTTCCAAGAGCACCGGTCGACGACCGTCTCTGACCAAACCTTCTCCTCCCCCAGCACCCAGAAAGGCGCAGGCCACCGCGAAGAAGTCGCAAGCCGCGACGCACAAAGCGCACCCCTCGTCGAGCAAGCCTCAAGCCGCGATGCAGAAGACTCAGGCCATGGCAAAGAAGCCTCAAGCCTCAGAACCCAGTCTTGACGCATCGCAGCCGGAGTTGCAACAGCCGGAAGAACCCCAGGCGCCTGCGCCCAGCAGTATCGACGATGAAATCAACAATATATCAATCGCCTCCCTCACCCTCGACACTCCTCTGATCCCGCTCCGAAAGAAGCCGCCGCGTGTCCCCGCCACGCCGTTCCACTTCCTCTCCCTGCCCACCGAACTGCGCATCAAGATATACGAATACTACTTCGAAGATGACGACGAGGTCATTGACCTGTCTCCTCAAAACTACAAGCGCATCCATAAGAAGCTCGGCCTCATGCGCGTCTGCAAGCTCCTGCACAAGGAGGCGACGTACTACTACTACGGCACCCGGACGTTTCGCATCTTCCCCACGTATCCGGGCAAGTACTTCAAGACCAAGCGCCCGTTACTCGCGCGCCTCAAGCCGCGGCAGCGTGAATGCCTGACGACGCTGGAATTGCGCCTTGGCCCGGGGTGGAATGCGCCACCCAAGGGCTGGGCCGTCAACGAGGCCCTCGGGCTTGGGGACTGCGTCAGGGTGCGCAAGGTCAGGGTCCTCGTGGAATGCGACCCCAGCGACAACATCTTCAAGGGCTTTCGCCGGTCCAACGGCTTCTACGAGGGCTTCAGTCAAAAGCTTCTCGCCGACGTGCTCGCGGCCTTGCCGGCCGTTGCCGAGGTCGAGTTTGACGCCTGGTCCAGCGTCAAGAAGTCGGGCGCGATGATGTCCGGCCTCATCAAGGTCGCCTCCGAAGCCAAGGGCGTGGCGGTCCGATGGGGGCCAGAGCGCGGCTGGACGGACGCGGATGAGGACGAAGAAGCAACGGTCGCTGGATCCGACCCAAACAGGCCGCTCGAAAGCGTTCCGATTCCGGGCTTCGAGAACCTGCACGGCATTTTGGTTGAGGCGTGAACATTAGCAGCGAGCATTGGCATGTTAGCAACGGGATTGGGATGTACGGTTCTTCTATGTGTATGGCACTCTGTGGAATGACTTTGACGATGGATCTGAAATGGTTGGCTTGGCGTCTGTTTGCTTCTCATTACTTTGATTATTCTTTTCTTATCTCACCATTATGTCTTGCCTTTCCCTACGACTCTCTGGGGGCTCCAGGTAGCGCTCCTCTCTCACTGCATATGTAAGGTAGCTCAGATATGCCACTCCTTCTATAGGCGAATAACGACTCCTGAATACCAATGCTTTGACGCTTCCATAATCATTCACCTCTTAATACATCACAAACAATTTGGCTCCGTCTTAGCTTGAACCCCCTCCTCACAGCGCCCCCAACGTAGCGAGGGCATTCCGCAGCTCCTGCACCGCCGTCGGGATGTCGTCGAAATTCAGCGCCGAGATGGCCCACTTTGCATGCTTCTGCGCCTGCGCAATGCTCTTTTGGTCTGCCACGGACGGGTGGCCGCCGACGCCGCCGCCGCCGAGGCTTGTAGCCGGAGGCGCCACGGGAGCCGGAACGGGCGCCGAGACGGGAGCTGACAGGGGAGTCGGCGATGCGACGGCCGGAGGGACGGTTACTGTGGGAGCTGTCCAGCTGGGCGGAATCGAGGGATTGACGGGTTCAGGCGGCTGAGGAGGAGGCGCAAAGGAAGTGAATTGTGGCGGCAGCTGAGGAGGAGGCTGGGAGTCTGCTGGCGGGGGAGGACTGGTGCTCATGGGCGACGGCACAAACGGTTCGGTATCCTGTTCCGCCAGCTGAGGAGGAGGAGGCGGCGGCGGTGGGGGGAAATATCCTTCTGAGGCGGTCTCCTGACGCGACGACGGCTCGCCTCCATCAGGAACTTCCTCAACGGAGGCTGCCCGCGGCGGCGGCGGTGGTGGACTCGTAAGCTGCTGGACGGCGGGATCGAGAGGGTCGAGGGCGGGTTCTTCGTCTTCTGCTTCGCGGGGCTTGGGGTTCGATTCGTTGGGATCTTTGCCCTCGCGGATGGCCTTGAGGATGCGCGCGGCGTTCCACTTTGCAAACTTGATCTTCTGGAGGATTTCCGGCTCGGGGGTGCCCCATTCGTGGGTGAGGTCGAAGAAGGTTGCAGCGGCGTCGAACGTGTCTGCCGTTTGTCTGTGCGATGACAAAATGAACAAATTAGGAGGGGAACATTCTCTTTCTCGCTAAATGAAATGGTGCTGGTTGTTCGATATGTGTATGTTACCTCGTCACCTTGTTGGCCCTCATTGTGCGCTCGGCGCGGTCAAACGTCTCCTGCGCAAACTGCTCGACGTAGGCCTGCCCCGCGGTGTTGTCCATGATGGCGTCGTCGTCTGGGCGCTCGGCCTTTGTGGCCTCGAGGCGCTCGAGGAGCGCCTTTGTGAAGGCGAAGCAGTCATCGTCGGTGTTGTGCAGGCCCTTTCCGACGATTTGGTTGACGGCATGGTATTCGCCTGCGCATTTGTTTAGATCTCAGTTATCGACTTTGATTCGAAAAAAACAAAGAGGGGGAGGTTCAACAGGACGTACACCAGTATGCGATGGCGGGCTTAAAGGCGCGGAGCTGGTTTGCGCGGTTGATGAAGCGGCTGATTTCGGGGATCTTGAGGGGTGGCGGGATGGGGAGTGGCTCTGCCATTTCGAGGGCTGTCTCTCCAAGTATCTATGACTGTAGATTCTCAAAAGGGTCGAGATGTTTTGTATAGTATTAGAGCAAAAGAGTAGATGAGCAGAGGTGGGTTGTGGAAAGAGAGAGAGATGGTTTGTGCGAATATCGTCGCAACGACGACGTAGTGCGTGGTGACGATGCTTGCTGCTTGTTCCCCCACATCGAACTGCCATCAAAAGCTGCAGCCTTTGAGAATGACGGCTGATCTTCAAAAGGTACAGAGTACATACATACAGACAGCACGTCAGCCACAGCGTGGTGCCCCGCTCAAGGTCGCGCCACAGCGACAGATTGGGAAGCTGCAAGCTGAGAAGACTACGCACACTGTGCACGATGTTTCGCTGTGCACGTTTGAATCATGACTGTTGTCTTTTCATTACAGACCAGAATCAATAGCTATCAGACCATCAGTCCTACACATCCGGTATCTGGTTATCAAAAACAGTACCCCAAATTGATATATACCGCGAAATATGCATGTAGATTGGCATAGGAGGAAGAGCAAGAGCCGTTCACATACTGCTTAAGACTACTATATCTGTGAATACTAGCATCGTCACCCCAGACGGCAAGTCAGCCACACTCGCACTGTGCATCCTCTCCAGCGTGGCCTTTTCCGCCAACTTCCACGAAGCCGAAGCACACACACCCCATCTATAAAGTCTCAAGCCACCAGCAAGCCACATCATCCCGTTGTTTTTGGCTCAATCCTCACACTCTCCGTCTCTTCATCGTCAGCCTCTCTTTCTCACCAAAGGGTTAAGAGAGGGACTGTCAAAACGGCTGAAGATACACCTGGTCTTTAAGTCTTGGGAATTTTTTTTTTTTTTTCTTTTTCAACTCACTTGAACCTCCCAACTTACACAGCAGCCAATTACAGAAGACGCCCAGCCATGCATCAGCAAACCCTCCTCGCCACCCTCGCGGCGAGTCTCGCTGCTCTTCCTTTTGCTCAGGCGGGCTTCTATTCGAAGAGCTCTCCCGTGCTGCAAGTAGACGCCAAGTCGTACGACCGCCTCATCACAAAGTCGAATCATACCTCTGTAAGTATCCGTCCTCACACACTCACCTCACTCACAACGCGACATCATATCTCATACACATCCACCCCAAACCACCACAAACACAAGACATATATCAAGCTCAAACACATACACATACATACAAACACATACACACACAGATACATACACAACTCTCATATATATGAACCATTCATTGACATTTCCCCCAAGATTGTCGAATTCTACGCCCCCTGGTGCGGCCACTGCCAAAACCTCAAGCCCGCCTACGAAAAGGCCGCCCGCACCCTCGACGGCCTGGCCAAGGTCGCCGCCGTCGACTGCGACGACGACGCCAACAAGGCCCTCTGCGGCTCCCTCGGCGTCAAGGGCTTCCCCACCCTCAAGATCGTCCGCCCCGGCAAGAAGCCCGGCCGCCCCGTCGTCGAGGACTACCAGGGCCAGCGCACCGCGGGCGCCATTGCCGACGCCGTCGTCGCCAAGATCAACAACCACGTCGTCAAGCTGACGGACAAGGACATTGATGCCTTTCTGGAAAAGGACGGCGACAAGCCAAAGGCCATCTTGTTCACGGAAAAGGGAACTACGAGTGCGCTGCTGAGGAGCCTTGCTATTGATTTTCTCGACGCCGTGACCATTGGCCAGGTCCGCAACAAGGAAAAGGCTGCCGTCGACAGGTTCGGCATCTCTTCGTTCCCTTCCTTCGTCCTCATCCCCGGAGGCGGCAAGGAGCCCGTCGTCTACAGCGGCGAGCTCAACAAGAAGGACATGGTCGAGTTCCTCAAGCAGGTCGCCGAGCCCAACCCCGACCCGGCCCCCTCAAACGGCAAGTCCGGCAAGAAGGCCTCCACCAAGGACAAGGCCAGCAGCAAGGAGGCCCCCCAAAAGGCCGCCGCCGCCGACGAGTCTTCGTCCGCCGCATCCTCCGAGACCTCAACGGCCGCCGCGCCGGAGTCGACCCTCATCGACATCCCCGCCCTGACTTCCAAGGCAGAGCTCGAGGAGCACTGTCTCCAACCAAAGTCCCAAACCTGCGTCCTCGCCTTTGTGCCCGCGTCCGCCTCGGAGATGCGCAACAAGATCCTTTCTGCCGTCTCCCAGCTGCACACCAAGTACGTCCACGGAAAGCGCCACTTCCCCTTCTTCTCTGTCGACAGCGACGTCGAAGGCTCTGCCGCCCTCAAGGAAGCCCTCGGCCTCTCGGGCAAGATTGAGCTCGTTGCCCTCAACGCCCGCCGGGGGTGGTGGAGGCGATACGAGGACGGTGAGTTCAGCGTTCACAGCGTCGAGTCCTGGATTGACGCCGTTCGCATGGGCGAGGGCGAGAAGAAGAAGCTTCCCGAGGGAGTCGTCGTCGAGAAGGCGGAGCCGGCGGAGGAAGCAAAGTCTGAGACTGAAGCTGCCGCAGCTGATGAGGCCACTGAGAAGCCTGAGCACGATGAGCTCTAAGCAGGCGGAATAGCTACAAGTACATTCATCCAAGTTAGCAAGACAGTATACCAATAAGATTGAATGAACATTTCTCATCTCAAAGCCATTCCCTCAAGAAAACGTACCTGGTATCATTCAAAAAAGAAACAAAAAAGTACCCCGTCCCCCATACAATGCTTCCCCCCTCTTACTCCTCCAAGCTCACAGCCATCACATCACTCCTCTGCACAACCCCCTCTTTAATCATCTTACTCCCCTTCGCCCTCACAATGCCATCCAGCAACCTCCTCACCTGTCTACACCCATCCACGCCCACGACCAGCATGCCCTCCAACCGGCTCACCTGCACCCTGCTCTCGCACACCAGCACCGCAACCTTATCCGAGTCGCCCAGCGTAGCAACCGTCAAGAACGGCAGCTCCTGCTCCTCCTGCGTGTTGAGATCAAGAAGCGGGTCGGCCGAGTCGTCGCCCGCGGCGTAGGACGAGGTCGAGCCGGCGGTGCAGGCGGTGATGTAGTCCGTCATGGGGATGCCGGCGTCGATGAGCGCGAGGGTGGTGGCGTTGATGAGGGCGGCGAGCAGGGAGCCGTCTTGGGAGAGGACGTGGAGGGAGACGGTGATTGTCGAGTGCGGGAAGAGGTGGGTGTGGAGGTTGGCGGCCAGGGCTTTCTGGATGGTGATTTCCATCTCTTGGATGCGCCTACGATCCATCCCGTCAGTCAACTCAAATCTCACGCATTCTCCCCATAGGTACTTTTGATCTTCCCTTCCTCTCCTCTCTCTCCAGAATTCGCCCCTCGTGCAACTCACCTGTCATTCCTCCCCCTCCTCTTCCGATCCACGCTTGAAAACCCAGCAACCACCACATTCACCACAATGCTCGCCGCATCCTTCTGTCCAGCACCCAGCGCACCGCCAGCAGCAGCAGCACCTCCTCCTCCTCCTCCTCCTCCCGTAGTCCCCCTCTTCTGCTGCCCTGCCTGCGGCTCCGCCGGGCCCGTCACCACGCACATGACCTTTGTGTGGCCCATCTCCAGGTACGACGAGCCGTCCGCGGCCTCTTGCGTGTGGATCTGGGCGTGCAGCCGCCGGAGGTCGTTCCACCGGCGGCCGTCGATGCGCAGGAGCGCGAGCGAGTATGTCGATGTGTCGAGAGGCATTTGGGTAGAGCTTGTGTCGTTGTGATATGGCGACTTGACCCGGAGCTGTCAGAAGAGTGTGTACCTAGGTAGTAGTTTGGTGGTTTGCGACAAGCCTCGATTGACAATGTCAGTTTTGAGGTTTGCTGGATCATCAAGAAATTTTGGAGCTTTGGGATGTAGTAGTGGGGTCGATCTGGGTTCGAGTGTGGCTGATAAGTAGGTAGATGTGGCGCTGACCTCCTCAACTCTTTTCAGGTACCTAGGTAGGTACCTGTATAAGGTAGTCTAAAATCCATGAAATAGTCACTTACACGAAGTTAAGGAATCACGATTTAATTTAAAAAGAGGAGATTTCATGGCGATATCTTCATTGATCCTGTCGTGATTTAAGTCTGTGTTGACCATAGGTATGTCAAACAGGCCGGGTATACTAGCCAGGAGAACAGAGCTTCAACAGCTCCAGCATCAAGCAAAACACGCTCGCTACAATAACAATCTAGTCTCCTCAAACGGAGCCGCATCAAGATCTACATCTATCCGTCCAGACCTGGTCAGCGTTGCCCCGAGGTCGGATATCGGCGTCACAAGCCGCGTGTGTGCCACCTCCTGCCTGCTCACTCGAGCCTCGTCCCTCGGTATCCACAGAGTTGGCTTCGGCATCCAGAGCTCAGGCGGCTGGTAGGTGGCGTACTTGTTCTCGTTCGTATAGACAATCGGCGGCCGGTCCTCCTGGATGATCAATTTGCGCAGTGCCACAAAGTCCTCGTGCTCCTCCGGGTGCAGCCACCGCACCAGAAAGCCAGGAGGCTCTTCTCCATTTCCGCTCCTCGCAAACGCAAACACTTTGGCCAGTATCGCGTTGAGTCCCGAATCTTCCATCCCCGTCTTCACTTTTTCGATAGCAGCCGATTTCATCCAGGCCGTCAGGGCTTGTCGGATACTGGTGGCCCCTTCAATCGCTCTGTTGGAGACGACCTGGTGGTCATCCTCCTCGTCGTCATCAATCTTCTCCTCTTCGTCCCCAAATGCTTGCTCTACGTCAAAGTAGCTTGCGGCCGCACCGACGGCATCATTGCCGGGTGTTACTCCATCGTCGTGGTCTGCGAGTTTGGCCTTGGCTTCTTGCTGGATCTGTTCCTCCAGTGCCAGCGTCTGCGGCAAGCTCCACATGAGGCGCGAGATGGCGTCTCTGAGTAGGAAGTGAATCAAGCCCGTCAGAAGAAGGAGGGCAATGACGCATCCCATGGGTCCGTACGCAGAGTTTAGAATCAAGAGACCAATTAAACAAATCTCTGCTAGGTAAAGGCCAATAATCAGTTGCTGTAACGCGCGCGGGTAAAAGAGGCCTTTGCTGTCTGTCGTGGTATCGAAGACGTAGAGCAGGTTGTATTTCCAAACAGCGGCCATGAACGCCATGCCTCCGGCGCTGAAGACCAATATCAACGGCGCAATGCATGCGTATGAAAGTGCTAGCAGCAGTGTCAGCTTCTTCCTTCCCGGAGCAGTGCAAACATGTAATGTCATGACATACTAATGACTCCCATGTTCGTAAATACGGGGAAGATGCCTCCCCAGCGAGCGGGCCGAACGTTGCGCCAAGTCCGGAATCGAGTCCTGGGCACATCGGATGCTTTTGCGACAATGTGGTGGCGAATCAAGGAAAATACTTGCAGTAGCTGAGACCCTCCACTAGCCAAGCATTGAATCAAGATGTAAGAGAGGTAAAAGTTGGACGCCTTTGGCAGGTTCTGCGCGAGAAGCGACTGGATGCTGAGGGGATCCTGAATGATGTCCTGAAGTGCACCAGAGGCTGCCGAGGTGATGGTGGTGACCAAGAAGACTTGGACGACCTGGAAGGCAAAGTATGCATTCTGCGTAAAGAGCTCCCCAATGATGAGCGAAGGGATGCCAGTTTGAGCAGCGCAAACTACAAGCCAATGGTCAGTATAGTCTCCAGAGACAGGCTTACAAGAAAGGGTTACTGACTTCTTAGCAGGATTGGCACCAGCGCCATCAGCACAGACAAGGCAAATGGGGGAATGAAACCGCCAATGACGCCTTTCACAAACGAAGGCAACTTGTCGAGCCAGTGGAGGAACGGAATCTCCTTGGTCAGAAAGTCCATGTTGGACACGGCGCCGATGAAGGCTGAGGGAATCGACCAGAAGATGATGGCGGCCGTGATGCCACACAATATCAACAGGCGCCGGATGATGCGCTCCCACCACTTCATTCTCAGGGATTCCCAGATGACCTCTTCTGGACGAATGCCGAGCAGGCCGGGCGCCATCTGCAGAGGTAAATGATGCACAACAACTTGCTGTGCGGCATGGGCAGCCTCCTGTGTATCAAACTCAATGAAAGCGGCCGGAAGAGGCTCGGCATCGCCCCTCTTGATTTGGCGCCGCAGCTTGTAGATCTGGATATTGAGCTCCTTGAGCCGCTTTCGCGTCCACCCAATCGTATCGACTCGGCGTCCAAAGTTGCCGAGAGGTCGATGATATGGCCGGGCTTCAGCTGGAAGCCATTCGCTCGCGACGGAGCCTCTGACATCCGGCAAGGTCGACCTCAAGCCATATGGGTGCACATAATCCGAGTCCTCGGCCTGAACTTCCACCTCTTCCTCTACGTTGACTTGCTTGTTGCTGGCTTCAACGCTGGTGGAATTTCTCTGATTCTCAACATCAGACGTTACCTCCAGCGGCCCGCTAGATTGTTGGACAGTTTCGGCACTATCCAGCGCCGCGATCTTGTTCCTCTTTGCTGCCTCAGCCTCTAGCTTTCCAGGGTTGTCGAGCACATTGCCAACTTGCGGGTTCTTTTTCAGCCATTTGTTGCGCGCGGCATTGGCCTTTTTGATCAGAGCAATCTCAGCCTTCTCCAGCCGCATAGCCGTCTGCTCTCTCTCCTCGACCAGATTCGCCAGGTCTTTGCTTGTCCGCGGGATGAAGATGCGCTTCGCAGAATCGCCATAGAGCTTCCGCAGTATCGCTTCGTCGCGATAGGGCTTGGGGATGCACAGCAAAAGCAGTGTTTTGGATGACAGTCGATCGGCATAGTAAGGCGACGACAGGTACGCCTGGCGCAAATTGACAAAGTAGATGCACTCTCGGACGACCGTAAAGAGCACGAATCCTGGCGGCTGCAAGTTAGAAACGGCCCCATGGAGCATCTACCGCCTATCCTTCGGCTTACCAAAGAATAACCAAGCAACCACGGCATGGGCCCATAGCTTTCTGGACCCGGTGATGACATTTCCGATGGTCAAGAATTCGAGCTGTTGAAGGCGGTTGCCGCCAGTGCCATGCACCGGAAGCAGAATGGGCCACACGATGCAGCAGCCGACAAAGCTGATGTTTCGCAGAACCTTGAGGTAGCGGAGGAAGAAGTAGGCATCGAGGGAGCCATTGTTGAGAATGTAGGTATCTGGGATCTTGAAGAAGGGTATGATCCAGTTGAACAAGCCGGAAGGCAATTCAGGGATGGGGTTCCTAGAGGAGCATCAGACCTGGGTCCGGCATTGAGAGTGCATAGTGGCTTGAGGCGGGAGGGGTAGGGGCATCGAGATGCAGGAGGTGGCAGGAGGTGGCAGGAGATCAAGAGAGCTGTGCCTTACTCTGGATACCGAAGGCTGGGAATCGTTTTCGGCGCATACACTCGCTTGGACCGACTCCGTAGCAGAATGAAACAAGTCAGGCAGAGGCCCAGGTATATGGCGACGGGAGCAAAAGTAGCACCAAGTTTGGACAGCGACGCCGTCTTGTTGCCGCTTGATGTGCTAAGAGTGCCACCTTCAGAGCCATCGCGGGCAGACCCCGTTCGATTGTCATTGGGCTATGTGAAAAGCGAGTCAGATCATGAGTTGGCTAGTAACAGGAAATGGTACACGGCGTCGAGTTCGAGTTGTGGCTTGATGGGCCCCCAAACCCATAGTCCATCTGCCCCGTCCCGCTTCAGCTGTCCAGGTGCAGCGCCGCCAGATGGTGCAGATGGAAGCGAGTCTCCAGACGTCACAAATGGTAGAGACGGCTAGCATATATCGTAGCTGAGATGACGTACCAGCGTGAGGCCCCTCACAAGGAGCTCATGCCATGGGATGGCCATATCAAGAAGCTGGCGATGGGAACGAAGCTCAGGCTGCAGAGACATGGCGAGGGCAAGACATCTTCATCGCCGAGAGGAAGCCAACAGACCGGATCTCGTGTATCGTGTCGGTATTCCGTTTGACAAGATGATGCGATGCGAGCAAAGCACAACAACCAGATCGAACCGAATCGCCCAGCAAGTTTGCAACAAAGGTAAAGACGAGCCGACCGCGCACAAGCTCAGTTGGCGTTTTACTTGTACAAGTAATTTTCTGCACAACGTTGGCGAGCAACGACGCAGGAATTGCATCTAGCCCGAACTGCCAGCTGGGGGAACCGCACATATCTAGGGTCTGGGCTGGAGGGACCGGGGTGGCCAAGACCGGCAATCGATGCATCAGCGAGATGGGGGGGGGGGAACAGACAGAAAGGTGATGGATGGCAGTCAGCCTCTTTTCCCCCCTCTGTCCCCCCATCTCAACCGCACACCAAAGCAGCTCCATCATTGGCAGTGTCTCTGGCAGGCCGCCAGAGATGCCCCATTCTGGTGGATGGTTAATCAAAGGGGCAGCATGATTTGGGTGCTAGCCAGCAGCGACCTGTCCAGGCAAGGCTCTCCCGACCCGACGTGGCCACGGGCTCCAGGGTGGCCCCTGTTGGGCGTCGCCAATCGGAAATGCAGATGGGCGTCAGTCTGTCTTGGAGGCTGCCGTGATGGATTGCGCAGGCGATCGGCACCGTGGTTAATCAGGTCGGCGATTGCAAGCCGCAGGGCTACCGGACAGCACTATCTGCGCCTGAATCGACGCGGCCAAGGGCAGCCAAGCAGCCAGGAATACTGAGAGTGGGCTCAGGCGGTTCGTAGCGATGGCGGGTCCGAGGCGTTCGGTGGAGAGAGAGGAGAGGAAGAAGCAGATGGACGAGGCGAGGTCCGCTGCGGAGGAAGACGCTGATGACCCGAGGGCCCAGGTACAAGTGCAACGCAGATACGAGGGCCATCACGGTATCGGTCGAGATGATGTGCTCGGCTTGACACGGCGAGTGGCGAGATTGCTGAGATGCAGCGCGGGAGCAGGTCAGGATTCAGGTTGTCTTGGAGAAGATGAGTAAAAAATGATGTGGCGATGACTCGAGGACGAGGTGAGTGGGCAGCAAACAGGCAGGTTTTGGGTGTTGAACTCGGCCTCAACTGCACTCAACTCCAGTGACTCAGGTGCTGTGTGTGTGGCGATTGCCATAGGGGCTATAGGGGCCGTAGTGGGTGGTACCGCCTGTAGCACAGGGCATCTACACGCCTAAAGCACTCAAGACCAGACCCGACCAGGGCCTGTAGCCAACATCGGCTGCTGCACCTCACCACATCAGATCCCAGCTTGTACATATTACCACGACGACACTGCGCAGACAATACATGAAAACACCAATCTAATCTTATGTCCTATCTGGGCATCGCACAAAGACGCAGCAGTAATAACGCCAGTTTGCCCTTGTCCTCATGGACTGGATCCAGACCAGCCCGCTGGGCTCGAGGCCCCTCTACCTCTCTGCTCAGGAAATGACGTGTCGGACGTGGTTCCGTCTCTTAATCCATCATCACCCTCCCTTGCATGCCGATTTGCCTCCTCGATTCTGCATCTGAGATGCGAAGCTCGTCTACAGGCACTGGCTTGCATGTACATACATACTTGTTTGACTGTATTATCCGTACATACGTCCCTGATTCTGTGACTTATCTTTTCCACCTTCTAACCAAACATCACCGAAAGCCACCGACGGCCTCCTCCGCCAGTCTCCTCTTTCTCCAACGGTTAGCGAGCCTCTCCTCCAAGGATAATCAGACGTTCCTGAGCCACTCGACGGCAAGGCTCTGCTACTTCCAGTCTAGTTCCTAGATAGTGGCCAGCTGAGGTCAAAAATGGTGGGAGGGCGACAGGCAAGACAGGGCAAGGGTAGACAGACAATGGCTTGTCAGGGATACAAAGCGATCGGTGTCATCAGCGGGAGGACCGCTTACTACTAGGTATTCGCAACTACATGTACTACGACGCTTGTAACTCGACAAGGTTGATGGTATGTATAGTGCTTTAGTAGTAGTATCTACACTACCTACCTTACGTCTTACTCGGAGGCTTTTCAGCTGTAGCATCCCTACAACTCTTCGATAATACAGTATGTCGACACAGGCCGCCGTTCTGCGCGCGTATTGGTCGCCTCTCGTGAGGCAGCCTTCCAGCCCTGACAGCACATGTCAGATTCTTAATTTCTCTTCTTCAGCTCAGTTCAGCTCCAGCCTTTCCATCGCTAAACGGGACCTCAATCACGACGTTCCAACACTTCCTATTGCAACGAGGCGACACGGAATGGGAATTGAAGCTCGATTCAGCTGGAGCTGCTTCGTACTCTGTCGTGCCTCTTTGTGGCTTTGTCATGGACAGTGCTCTCCAGCCTCTGTCTGCGAGAAGATCTCTTGGATTCAATTGCAATAATGGCAACAAAACTTTCGTTCAATCTCAACTCTGTACGCCTTGCAGAATATCGCTTGCCTGACCAAATGTCCGGAGATGACAAAAGCCTGAACGCCCACGGACGAAACACACTCCGCCCGAAAATCACCGTTTATCCTCCGGCTCACCTCAGTGATCAGCCATCGTCCAAAAACACCAGCACATCAAAGTCCTCCTGGACAACCACCCAATCCTCATCTTTCTTCTTCCCCTTGCCCTTCTCATCCGCCGACTCGTCCATAAGGCTCTCGTCGTCAAGGCTGATGTCCTCCATCAACTGAGAGAGCTCCGATATCGAGCAGTGGGTGGCCTCTTCGTTCAGTCCTATGTTCCTACATATCAGCCACGATGCTTTTCACTCGAACGTCGACTAGGCACTGCTGCCACAGTTTACTGAAAGACGTCGAGTAGGGAAGATGAGGATGAGTTGTCAAGGAGTAAACTCACCAACGAGTCCCTGTGTCCTGCTCTCCCCCAGACATTTCGCCCAAAGAGCCGCTCTCCCGGCCTCGAGCCTCGCCATCCACCTCTGCTGCGACGCCTCCTCCTCAGCAATCTTCGCCGCCGCTCCAACGAAGGCTTTCAACGGGCTACCACTCTCCCAGCATCAGCCATCAAAATCCCTCCTCCCCCCCACAACCACAGAAAGAACATGAAGAACAGGGATTGAAAGATAAAGGATCTTGAGCTTACGCAATCAGCTTTCCTGAGCCCGTGTTGCCATGGCCATTGCCAAGGTTTGCTGTCTCCTCGGCTCTGGCGCTCGCAGAGCCGGTCCTGGTTTCTCCACGCCGACTCGATGATGCGGTCGGCGGAGTCGAAGGGTGGCCGCTCCTCTTGGGCCCCCTCGTGTGCTCCGTGGAGCTCCTTTGCCGTCGTGATTGTCTGTCCGGCATGGTAGAGGATAGACAATGTATGATGGAGGTGAAATATCGAAAGGACGGCAAGGGGGAGGGGGGGGAGGGAATCAGAAGATATTTATACCCAAGGATGAAAGTGTTGAGAGGCCACGCTTCGTCGCTGAGAGGTTGATTGCGTACTTTCTCGGCGAGAAAGGACCTGGACTCGGGCAGTTGTGTATGGGTTAGAGGATGGATATCCTTTCTTGGGGCTTGAACTTTCTTTTTTTCTTTGCTGTACTGATGGAGGGTTTTCGGTTCGATATGGGAAAAGCCACGAAACCATCGGGGCACATTGTCTAACCGAGCACTGAATCACTGCCAATTCGAGCTGGAAGCGAGCCAAAAGTCAAGACCAGAATACCTGCCTACTGAGTACCATGATGGTAACCGAGTGGCGCCAGTTTGTCCAGCAAAGCATCGAGAGGAACCCTGTTCACATACGGCGTGAACGATCAGAGCGTGATTTCGAAAGAACAAGATACATAGCTTTCACAATCATGAAACCCCTCCTATCAGGGCAATTCCCTTTGTTTGACTCTCTTCGCCTTGCAATATGGGAATCTGGGTCCAAGTAGGTACCTTGATGAAAATAACCTCGATAATAACCTTCAGCCACGACCCGGAGATGGCTGCTTTGGCGTTCCCCTTCATTGCTAACCTTAACGCAAGGCCCTTTTTCGAGGAAGAATTCTCCGAGAACTAAAGTACCTACCTAATATGAGACCAACAAGAGTATCTGACTAACCCTGGGAACAAAAGATCAACAGGTGGTTGAGGTTGAAGATGTAAAGAAACCTTCCCAGAGACATTCGGACCTCCCCGCCTTTGTTGGGATACATACATTTGATGTTAGCATTTGTGATTCACGACTCAACCTCGCTATGCTGGATCAAATACTTCAACAAGGTTGGTTACATAGAGGTGCACTAGTCACACTACGTAACTAGCAACACAAATGAACGATGCTACAGATTCACAGCAAACATCACAGCGTCAAGAGAGAGATCAAGTCATTCCTCATCAGTCAGAACCGTAGATTCAAAGAGTCGTCTATCGAGTATCTAACACGGCAGTATTCCTTAGCCATCTGCCAAATCGTCCCCCTCATCCACAGAATTCTGTCATGGCTAGCCCGGATCATTTGACATGAACCTGATCCGAGCCACATCCATCGTCTTGACGGTTGCGGAGCTGGATATCCTCTTTCCCCCCTCTGTATCTTACTACGAGAAGAGGGAGAGGACACTCCGGTCTTGGCTGAAATAGCAAGGGAAGGACGCGGACAGGTACCGCCACTGGTCCGACTCTTACTGAAAGGGCTCAAGAATCAACTACTCGCGCAGTGGGAGGGACCACTCGCGAGGGGCCGCAGCATCGACCCAATGGTCATCACACGCGTCCCCTTAATCAGAGACAGGCAGCATTCAAGACCAGCTTGTGCGCTGCGGGCAGCTCTGGGGGGTGTGACGCGGTGGGGAAGGGATGATATAGAAGCAAGAGAATGTGCTTGTATATACATTACCACACAACAACATTAATGTGTGTTTCACCAGACAGAAGCAGGCGTTGCAGGATCATGATGCAAATTGCCCGAACTGTCGTGGGGTGGGAATAAAACATGTCGGCGACGTTCTTCTCCGGAACGAGCCTCCTCATATCGTCATTATCATCAAGGCATGGGGTCCTAGTCGCTCACGCAACAATGATTCCGTTGCGGCGGGAAGCTTGGGGAGAGACCTCGTAGTCGTACTCCTCGTCGTCGCTGACGTCGCTCGCGCAGGAGGAGCTGTCGTCGTAGCCGCACCGGGAGCCGCCGCAGTCGATCTTGACACGCTCGCCCTTGCGGGTGATGCCGTAGCGCTCGCAGGTGCACGAGCTGCAGTCGGAGCTGGGGGTGCTGTAGCCCGAGAGCGAGGAGCTGGGAGAGGAGCTGTCGGAGCGGTACGAGAGGCTGGAGCCGTTGGACGAGACGGGGGAGGTGCTGAAGTCGGTGAGGACGTCCTCGTCGAGGCCGGTGCTGCCGAAGCGGGCAGTGAGCTCCTCGAGCTCCTCGTTGCCGTAGTAGTCGGACTCGAGGATGTGCTTGGTGGCGTGGGGGGACATGGGCTTGGGGGCCTTGATCTGGGAGACGGACAGGGGGCGGCCCTTGGGGATGTCGACGGTGAGGGAAGCGCGGTGGCGGGAGGACTTGTCCTTGGACGACGAGTGCCTGGAAGAGCTCTTGCTGCCTGACTTGTGGGACTCGGTGACGTCGAGGATGTTGAGCTCGCGGCCAGTGGTGGGCTCGGTGGTGGACTCAACAGAGGGGTTGTGGGCGATGTGGTAGCCGTCGATGATGTAGTAGTACCAGTATCGCTTGCCAGCCTCGAGGGTCGAGTTCTGGAATCTGAAGGTGCCCTTCCACGTGCCGGACTTGGAGGTCTTGTCCTTGGCAAGGGGGAGCTGGCCGACGTAGTTGTCCCAAGAGCCGAGGAGGTGGACGGTCTTGACGCCAGAGGAGACGCGGAGAGAGAATGACAGTTGAACAGCAGACATGTTGATTTGATGTGAATTAAGTTGTTGTGATTAGGGAGATGCTTGTAGGAGGTTCAATGTGATTCTGTGAGCAAAAGATTGGTAAAGATTGGGTGT
This sequence comes from Trichoderma reesei QM6a, assembly GCF_000167675.1. NCBI lineage: Eukaryota > Fungi > Ascomycota > Sordariomycetes > Hypocreales > Hypocreaceae > Trichoderma > Trichoderma reesei. The sequence continues at coordinate 2,121,895 of NW_006711148.1, forward strand.
TGATCGCCAGCGAGCAAGTAAAATCCACAGTTCTGTTTTTAGGGGAAAGGGGTATCAATTAGAGTGTCGTGATGGTGAAAATGCAAAAAATGGTTCAGTGTTAAAAATTATCTCGTCTCAAGCTGACCGGCAACTGAGATGGTTGATGGTGTAGTTGACAGGTAGAGGGTTTGTGTAAGTGAGGACGAGATATGGTATTAGAAGATTAAGAGGGAGACCAGCTCCAGGACAAACAAACAAAAACAAACAGGGGGGGGAAGAAAAACAGAAAGGTGGATTTGAGGTTGGCAGAACTTGCTGAGGAACAGAAAAGAAGAAGACGAGATGGACGGGTGTTGGCCGCCTTGATATACGTTTTGCGAAGCCCAGCGAAGAGGCCGCGATGACGGCCGACTTGGTCCAACCGTGTGCGGCCCATGTCTGGAACCTGATCCAGAGCTGCAACCTCTTCGACCTGCTTGCCTGGATCTGCCCTTGCCAGCGGGCCAATAACGCGGCAAAGTCACACACCAAGGCCGCTTCTGCATGCACCTCACTCATCGGACAGGGGTCGGGCGGTTAACCACTTGAGTGGCGCCCATCCACCATCCACAGCGCTGCCGGCGTCTAGGTGCGGCGCTTGATTGGACTGCCGCCAGCAGGACTCGTCACCTGCAGACCAAGGCCGCGGGGTCTCTTGGAGCTCTTGACTGGCTCATGGCCTGATTGCGAACCGTAATTGCGTCCTCTAGCATCCGTTAGTTCCCTTTGAGGTCCTTTGAGGGAGAGGCCGAGCTGGCCGTGATTCGCCGGGGCGCTTGCGGGGTGGACCGACGTGGTATTTGTCCCAGCCGACAGGTGCATATAGGCGAAGAAACAAACAAACAAACCGGGCTGGGTCAAAGGGCTAGAGCTGCAGCGCTGCTTTTTGATCACACAATGTCGGTGGGGAGGCGCGGAGAGTTGCAAAGGGCTTCACTCGGTCATGGTTGTACAAGGATGCGGACGACGAAGTTGGCGAATATGCACCTAACCAGCCGTAGGCAAGTATGCCATGTTCGAGTCGAACGCGAGAAGGCGGACCACCAGAAGGTGTGTAGACAAGGCTGACAGATTTTGTTGTCGTATTCTTGATGTAGTAGAATCCCGGTTGATCGGCTGGTTGCTGAAGAGGTCGCCTCGTCTGTTGACACCACGCTTTCGTCCTGAGGGGGAAAATTCCCCATCCCAGCATTAGCAGTCAAAGAGACCAAGCTTACAGGCCTCGGCATCCACGACCAACCACCGAAATTGTCAAAGGTCCAAATACCCACGGGCGACAAAATCTGAGTAAAACAACGGATGCTGATTGACAAATGGCTAATAATCGAGAGGCGTTGCCTTTGGTATTGCGCGGCTGCTCCATCTCGTATGGCAAACGCCTGGTATATCCTCTCGGTATGCAGGCATCGATATCGAGCTCCGATTCGGTTCGCTCCATCGGGCTTCCATCGTTAGGCTCTGACAAACGATGCCTGTGTGATATCTTGTACAGTGTCCCGTTTCCTCATCCAAGCAGCAAATCAGCCCTCAACGTCTTGAGTATGCTCTTCCCATTCTTCCAAAGTATATCCTCTTCAACCCTCCATCTTGACGTCCGCACTGCTGTCCTTTTGATCGGCCCCGCGGATGTACAAAACGTTGTTACACCTATAGCAGCAATCGTCAGTCCTCCAACGAACAAGGCAGGGGCAGGGGCAGGGGCAGAGGCAGAGGAGCGGTATCGCGTGCCGCTGCAGCAGCATCCTACCTGATCAGAACCTGGCCCAGCTCGCCCGTCAACTTCTCGTTCAGGTACTCCTCGGTGTTGGCCAGCTGGAGATTCATGTAGCTGTCGATGGACTAGAGAGGCAGCAGACGCGCAATTAGCATCAGTCAGGGCAGACGATCGCCTTTCTCCCGAAGCTTTGAGCTCGACTCACCACCAGTCTCCCCTTGTACTCCGTCTCTCCCCACTTCAGGCGCACGAGGACCGTCTTGTCGACGAGGTCCTGCAGCATAGGCCGAGGGTTCACCGGCACGAAGCTCATCTTGTCTGCTGGCGTCGAAGGTGTAGAGGGTTTCCGGCGAGAGGCACGCTATCGCAAGGCTGAAAGTTTCGTGACGAGAAACCAAGGCCACACGAAGAGCAGACCGCCCCACCAAGTCCGCGAGCGGCTGAACCTCGGCCTGTCCAAGCAAGGCCTGAAGCACAGAGCCTGGATAGCGGTATAACCCCGGTAAGTGCATATATCTACCAAATCCCCAACTGTCGTCAACCCCTGTCGCCAGCCGCACTCTCATCACATCACACTCCATCATCAACGCCCGGTAAAAGCCAGCAACAGGCCTAGGTTGGTACATATGTATTCCACCTCATGGCTCGGCCTCCCGACGGCCCTTGACGCGGCCGGCTCATGAGCCCAACCACGGCTTCATCCGCATCTCCCCGTCGCGGCCGCAGCAGAAGCGACCAACGTGTAAGCGTGATACGATGTACTGCACGGCGGTGATTCGCCTGGTGCCCCCATGAGAGAAGGAGGCTTGTTTCTTATGCTCTCATATCCATTGTCGCGTTTCTCTTGTCTTCATGATCCAACATACCGCAAGAAACACTGAGTTGCTCTCTACAGAGTTCAGCAGGCACATACTGGCGACTCTACGTTCAAAGACACAATGCGGGTGAAGGACTCCGCACTTCTAGTAGTCCTTCGTAGTAGTAGTAGTAGTGATAGGACTACTTGCAGAGAGGCCATCACGGTCCGCACTTCTAGTCCTAGTACTACGAAGGACTACGAGTAGTACTCGCAGAGAGGGACTATCACCGGATCCTTCTGCGGCCTATTATGGCGACCGCACAGTCGGTCGACCGGAGTGGCTTCCTTTTAGTGTCTTGTGCTCCTCAGCAGCCGTGTCCCTTGCATCAACATCTCCCGCCTCCATGTCCTTGCCTGGAGGGATGATACCTGGGAGTACGGAGTATTACTCGTAGTATTACAAAGTAGGTATGGGACCAAAGGGACGGGCTCAATTTTCGTTTGTCATTTGATGTCATTGTCCTCTAACTTGGAGGCATTCCGCATAGTAACATAACCTATCCCTAGCGCCGGCGGCAAAGCCTACCATATCAGAGCCTGCGGACAACAACTGTGAGCATCACTTCTGGCCATCAGTAGAATGGTTTGAGCGTGACGAGGATACCATACTCTTCGTCCATCCCTTCTTGGGAGAGGGCTACCTAATGCCTGCATCGACAGTAGGAACAGCGGAGAATGTAGGTGGGCTCGCCGACGGGATTATCGACCTGCTCGATGTTGCAGCCAAAGGAGGCCTCTGCACAAGCGGCGTTGCGGCAGTACTCTCTCTGGTTGATTTCCTCAATGATCTTGCGGAACCTTGCCACGACGCGGGCAGTTCCCAGCTCGGCGTGCAGATGCATGGCAACGAGGTCAGCGTGCTTCTTGCCTTGGTGACGCATGATCTCGGCCGCAAAGTCACCAACGAGATCAGTCAGCTCGGGGCATCCGACCAGGTCCGTCATGTTTTCGGCTGCGATGCGAGCCATGGCGTCGTGCAGCGTCTTGTCGCCGCTGGCGCCGAGGGCCTCTTTGGCAGTAATCATGAAGGTCTGGGGATCCCACTTGTCCTGGAACGCCTGCTTGATCTTCTGGGTCGCGAGATGGCCGAGGGCCTTGACGCCGTAGTAGTCGGCGATGGCATTGACACGCACATGCAGCACGGTGCCTGGAGTGTCTTGATCATCAGTGTTGACTACTCCTAAGGCTCATTCGGTCAGTGGATTGGGTCGGCCTGACGGGACTTCGCACCACTTGGCAGCGACGAACCTTGAGTCTGCTCCTGCACGGGCTGAGGCTCCTGAGGCTGGCGGCCATAGTCTCCCGTGTAGAGAAACTCGACCAGGCGTCTCACAGTCTCGGGATCGAACTGGTCTATTTTTATCACGCCGGTGCGGCCCTCCTGTATCCACCACACCAATCCGTCAGCGTCCTTGCTCTGATTTGCCGGGATTCACACACACCCTCTCCTGTGTCTCTCGTTCCTCTCTCTCTCTCTCTCTCTCTCTCTCTCTACCCTGTCCTCTCTACTTCTTACCTGAAAGTCGCTGTTGACAGCCGCGAGAAAGACGGGCGACTGCAGGCACGCAATGACCTTGTGCAGCTTGAACTCGATGCCCCGGCAGACAACGGTCAGATCCGAGAACTGGCCGGAGCGCAGCAGGTCGCGGAAATCAACGCCTGCGGTGGGAACAGGCGCCATCATGACGAGCGACGGGACCTGGAATCTTTCGAGTCAAGGGCAAGGGTACCAGGTACAAAGACTTGTGGCTCTTGTTGGCGCGCTAGAATGAAGACGGCTTGGGGTTGGTGACATGGAGAGGGGAGAGGGGAGAGGGAAGGAGCAGGGGTGCACAGATGGCGCTACTTGTGCGCCGTTTGTTGTGTTCTGTGACGCGGGGCGTGATTGGTTGATGGAGCAGGATGGGCGGGGAATGAAGGATTGACCGGAGTTTTTCCGTGATAAGCCCCACAGTCCAAGATGTGAAAGGATTCTGCACGGTTTGGAGTTCATGGATGAGCTGCAGCTTGAGTTTATCAGACTGGGTAATGAGTGAAGTTTGCCAGTATAATTCTGGTTGGAAAATTCACTGCAAAACGTGGGACTTCACGCGCAACGGCCAAGACGCAAAAAAGAAGCAGAATCACGATAAGGCGAAGGAGTTGGGTCACGTGAGTTTACACCGGCTGAGTCACTATTCAGTTTCTCTCCCTGCTACCAGTATCTATCGACGACGAAACGAGGACCAAACTTCGACAGAACCATCAGATATACCTACCTATATAAAGCAGCAATTTCCCATCGATTGATCCGAAACCTGGGAGAGAGCATTCTGACATTGACTTGACAGAGACTGAGCAATTTGGTAGATTCCCAGGCTGGTGGATTGGTCACATCCATATTGTCAAGCACAAGGAAGAAACAAACTTGGCTCAGGAAGCATCTTGTTATCATAATTCCAACCTAAAAGAAAAAAGACAAACAAAGACACGTTCCTTTGCACAACCCGCGAGTGTCAAACCATGAGCTCTCCCCTCACCGTGGACCCGGCACTCATTGCCAAAGTGACCGACTACATCAAGGTCTACATGTCCAACTATGACCCTTCCCACGACTACAGCCACATCAAGCGGGTGGTGCACCTCGCCCAGGCGATCCAGCCCAGCGTGCCCAACACGAACCGCGACATCGTCACCCTCGCGGCGCTTCTCCACGACGTCGGCGACAGAAAGTATCTCAAGCCCGGCGAGGACGGCCTGCGCATGGTCTACGAGACTCTTCGTTCGCTCGGGGCACCGGAGGAGCTGGCGGAGAAGATCCAGACGATATGTCTGGGAGTGAGCTACACGAGCGAGATGAAGGACTTGGCGCGCGTGCGGGAGCTCATACAGGAGCATCCGGAGCTGGCGGTTGTGCAGGACGCGGATCGGCTGGACGCCATTGGGGCGGTGGGCATTGGGCGGGCGTTTACGTTTGGGGGAGCAAAGGGGAGGGCGCTGGGGGATTCGATTGGGCATTTTGATGTGAAGCTGCTGAAGCTGGAGGGGCTGATGAAGACGGATGTTGGGAGGGAGATGGCGAAGGAGAGGACGGAGAGGATGAGGCTGATGCAGGAGTGGTGGAATCAGGAGACGGAGGGGATTGAGTAGGGGCATGAGCATTGAGCTGAGATGTTACAAGCCAGAAGGTTATAGTCTTTGTATGCTAGGGTTCATGTTGATGGTTGAGTCTTGTGGGTTGACATGCTCTCGTCTACCCTGATATTAGATGCCTTGGAATATCATACCAAATGCAGCTACTCATCAAGACTATCATCTTGGGTTTTTCATCGAGCTTTTTGCTTCAGCAAGGGTGGTTTGATCGATCTGCTTTGCGCAATTAACTCAACGACGTATCATCAAGGCATTTGAACTGAAATTTAGAACGCAACGAATAGTTACCCTGCTCTTCCACTTCGTGTCTCCAACGTCCGATCTGGGGTAGTTGAAACACATGCCATCTCAGGACAATGCGATTCATACCAAGCCCTCAACAACCCCAGATCGTCAAGCAGCACTGTCAAGTACTACCAGCACCGATAGCCGGTAAACCGCCTGTTTGGACGCGATAAAACACCGCCAAACTCTCCTCACCAATATTACCCACACGACTCCAGAAGTGGCCTGTCTGCGGAGTAGTGGATCCCCATCGTTTTCTGGGGTTGCTCTTGAGCAGCTTGACCTCGGGTATTAAAGAGACGTCCATGACTGAGCTTTGTCGTTGGGCCGTTGTGCCTTTGATACATGCAATTCATATGCCCTGTTTGGCAATGTTGATATGGCGGCGTGTTGGAGCACGGCATACCAATTCGAAGTGCCACGTATATTGATATGATTCAGGCTCAAATGTCTAGTAACCCCATCTCTCACTGCATACAGTAGGCAGATAGTACGATCAACTGCACGATCCTTCATACTCATCACCCGCATTCACGTGCAATCCTCCTCGCCCATCATCCGATAACACGAGTCATTGCCACGCATCACCAGTTCACTCCTTCGTAACAACCAAAGAAGCAATCGAATTGCCAAAATGTTGCTGAGGCTACCTAATCTACCTACATACTAGTACTACATATTTCGCCCATCCTAGATTCGCCAAAAGTTGCCGGATCGGGTAATTGTAAGGAGGGAACTTGTACCTTTTTCTCCTTCGTTCCACATGTGAGAAGATGCTAAAGCTTCATGCTTATCCGACTTATTCCCTCCCCTCTCAAGCCACATAAGCTCATTGTCCGATAGCCGCAATGCCGCAAATCAGGTGCGAAACTTGACATGTGCGGCATCCCGAAGTTGATTATAATATTTTGGGTAATAAGTCGCCGACTTTAGAGGTGGCGATTGCTCCCTTCATCCCACTTGAACATTGAATCACACGACCCTTTTGGGCCCAATTCATATGGATTGCAGTACTGTTATACTCGTAATACTAGTATAATCCCCTCTTCCCCGGCTATTTGCACTTCACACACACCCCCTGCTTCCTCCTCTCTCTCCTCATAGGATCTGCATGCCAATCAGCCCCAGTTACCTATAGCGTGGAACATGGCCATCCTCCATTCAGCCCTTTCTAGGTAAGGTAGTATCTAGTTTATTCCCCCTCTGCCCAAAAAACAACAGCAACCGCATCAAATGCCACTCGCGGATGGGAAAAAAAAAAAGCTTACTACCTGCGGCTGGCTAACGAACCGATGTCAGCCATTTCATTGATCTTACCTCGGAAATAAGAGATTGAACCTAAAATAAGGACAAACAGAGGAATTTCCCCTCGGCTCCTTTGTGCCAAATCATCCCCCCTTTTGTAACGTCCCCCGTCAGCCCTAACGGCAGACCTTTGCCATCAAGGTCGCGCAAATGGAAATGGAGCGGCACCAGAATCTCGGAAACGTTCGAGTCAAGTCTATCCGCGAGTCTCATATCTGGAGACGAGTACCATAGGACAAACGTCGGCGTTTTTGTTTTATTAGTAATTGCTGCTCAAAAAGTGAAGCTTCTTTCTTCGAATTGATGAATGGTTTTGTCGAACCAAGTTGAAAGAGTGCTTCTGCGTCTTACGTCAGTTAAAGTCTCGCTCCTCAGGTGAGGCAAGGATGACAGCAAGCATATCAGTGGTATATCAATAGCTGGGGGCGTGTGTGGAATCAATATGTAGTATGTAGTAGTCTGCCAGCCTGAGAGCCAAGGATTTGCCTTGAACTGGATCTGCAGCATCGGGTCCGACTCCCGGCAGCTGGTGTTGGCGTTGGCGTTGGTGTTGGTGCTTGGTGCTTGGTTGGGCTGGGGGGCTTGGCTTGCTGGGGGGTGGAGAGTAAGCAGTGAGCACGGCCACGCGTGAGGGAGTGCGCGAACCTTGAGGGTGAGGCTCACGAGGTGGCGGCAAGGGGGGTGAAGGAGGCAGTAGGGCAGTATATAAGTATGATCCTGGACTGCACGCTTCGTCGCATTCATTGTTGGATGTTTTGTTTTGGATAATTGCTTCCTATATATAAAACTCATTTGGAGCTGGTCATCGTGAGGTGTTGGCATTACAGAGACGACACATCATCACCACTCAACTACTTCATTCACGATACCTTTTGAGCCACCTCCGACGACACGCTCTATACAAACATCCTCCCGGACACATCTCGACGGCTTCTCATATCACCAATAAAACATTTCTTCTTCGCAAACTCACCTTATCTCATCTCAATCATCTCCCTCATCAAACCGCACACACACACACACCAAACACCGAGAAGCAACAGAAAATGGACTCCCTCCCCTTCGAGCTCATCACCCAAATCCTCACCCACCTCCCCCGGCACGACCTCCCCTCCGCCCGCCTCACCTGCCACGCCTTCAACGCCGCCCTCGCGAAACCCACCTTCTCCGTCCTCGCCTCCTTCGTCGACCCGGCCGTCGCCCAGCAGACCATTGAGCACATCGCCGCCGACCTCAGCCGTCGTCCAAAAGCCATCTGGTCCCCCGGGTGCTCCGTCCCGCGCGGGCTTCCCGTCCCGGAGAGTTTCCTGTCTGCGATGCGTGCGGCGTTGAGGGGCGCCGAGGAGTGTCCTTGTCCTACTGCATCTTATACATCTTCTTCTTCTTTTTCGTCTTCTGCCTCATCGTCATCTCCCATGGCCCGCTCTCCTTCCATCTCATCATCATCGTGGTCTTCTTCTTCAGCAAGCAGCACCGCTGCATGGAGCGACGGTGAAGACAGCGATGCAGGCTCAGACATCACGACGTACAGTGGCGCCGAAGGGGAAAAGATTACGGCGGAGAACTTTGGGCGAAGCATTGGCATGGACGAGGTGACTGAGGACGTGCTGCGGCAGGCCTTGTTCCGGTATGCGCTCTACTTGAGCTACGTCTATACGGGAGAGGGCGAGGCGCCGCAGCTGTGGGTGATGAATTCGAAGAAGTGGGCGCAGCAGCAATGACGGATCTTCAGGCAAGCTGGGTATTCTTTATAATTCATTTTCCATATTATGGCATCAGGTCTTTTCGTTCATAGGGCATCATTTCCTGGGGGGGTTCGTGGACGGCGTTTATTCCATCTTTATATATCAGACAATACAGTAGATAATACACAACTCTCGATTGGGAACTCTGAATTGGAAACCAAAGTGAGGTCAAGACAACGGGACGGGAGACGATATTTATCAACCAGACGATACACTATCATAACACAATGTTTCATCAGAGGTCAAGATCAGGTCAAGACAGCAAAGCATGAGACGAAACAATCGCAAGAGTAATAATGTATTATTCCATCGCTCAAGGCATGTAGAAAGGTATAATGCGTAATCTCCGTCATACGTCGATATCTAATAGGTAGATAACGGCAAAAAGCAAAACAAGCAAACTCCCGTGTCCAAACATTAGTCCCCCAAGGTATAATATCCTCCCGCCCTCCATCATGACTTTCCGCTTCCTTCCCATTTGCTGCGACGTTATGTACAACCACTCGCAAGAGGAGGTAGTCGAGCAACATCATGACTGGCAATCCTTTTGCTTTCCCGCACAGATTCCACTAGATGAAATGAAATGGTTTTCTCGTTTTTCTTCATTCTGTCCGCTCCAGACATTTCATAAACATGCCCACACATGGTGAGATATTGAATTCAGTCGTAAAACGTTATGCCAACTTGACAGAGCAAGGCGAGCAAGCACGGAATGCTCGCTTACAGGAAGTAAGCGGCAACGAGACCCATGACGGCCAGAGCACCGGTGGCGTGGTTGGCAACGGCAGCGTTGGTAGGGACGGTGCTGGGGCCGGTGCTACCGCCAGTGGTGGTAGGGCCAACGGGGGTGTTGGTACCGCTGGGAGAGGTGCCGTTGTTGCCGCCAGAAGGAGGAGGAGGAGGGACACCAGTGCCCACGGGGGTGGTCTGGACAGGAGGGGGAACCTGAGTGGAGGTGACGGTAGGGACGGTGCCGTTGGGGGTGGAGTAGACGACGGTGGAAGTGACAACCACGGAGCTCTCCAGGGTGGTGGGAGCAGCGGTGGCAGAGGCAGTGAAGCTGGGAGTGCACTCAGAGGCAGCCAGGGTGAAGGAAGGCTGAGCGTAGACGACGCACTGTCATGATGATGTTAGCTTGAGGTCGTCATATCGGTCAGGTCTGATTGGGAGGGAAGACGTACGTTCTTCTGGCAGGCAGCATCACCAGCCTGCTCGGAGCTCTGCCAGCACTCGGCAACGCCGCCCAGAGGGGGGTATCCGGCAACGTTGTCGGAGCATCGGCCGGCAGTGCCAACGCTGTTGGCGTCGCAGCGGACGATGATGTCGCCGCCCATGCAGTAGGCAGCGTTGGGCTTGGCGCACGACACCTTGTTGGTGCCCTCGGGAGGAGCCTGGGCGCTGACGAGAGCGGCGGCGACGGCGACGATGACGGCAGAGGTCTTCATTTTGTCTGTTGTTTTGCTTTTTGTGCTGTTTTGAAGATAAAACGGGCGTAAGGGGGGTGAGGATGATATTAAGATATTAGGCGGATACTGATATAGCAGGCTGTTGAACGAGAGTACAGCTGACGCTGGGCTTTGTAACTAGCGAGTGTAGTGATAATGCTTTGGAGTTTGGGTCCGGAAGCAGAAAGTCGGACGAGATGTGCGAGGACAGGACATGATTATATACCATGTGTGCCATGCGTCCCTGTATGCCTTGATAGTAATACGAGGTTGTTCGTCTTTGCCAGCATCCCAAGCCAAACAAGGCACATGCAGGGAGGCGGCCAGGGTCCCCTCGAGTGCCGGGGATCCCAAGTGGTCGCCAGGTGGTCTCCAAGTGGTCTCCAGACGCTGGTACCGGTACGGGCTGCGGTACCTGCCTGTTGGGCGTAGCGGCGGCCGAGTGACAAGGCCCCCTTCTCCCTTTTCCCACCTCTGGCACACACTTGTGCTGGAACCTGCCGCTTGGCCGTCCACGCGGGACGTCGGTCGTATGTTGTCTGTTGCTTGGGTGCGAGTAGCCCGCTTGTATCGTACGCAGAACTCGCATCGCAGCCGGTGCTGACCAAGGTGCATCGTGTCACTGTTAGCCCATCGCGATGGATCCCGTATGCGTGCAAAGGACGACAATGCCGACATGTACATACACACAGCACAGCCAGCACTGGAGACGTCGTCTGGCAGCATAGCCGGGGTCTTCTGTAGCAGCCAGCCGTATGATACCGGCTTCAGACCAGTGCAGAGGCAGCGAAGAAAGGGAGCATGCAGCAAAGAGGCGGCCCCAACCCGTCACGATGCTAACCAGGGGGTCCCCTCTGGTCGTCCCACCAAAGGCCCCAGCACCCGGTCTCTCTAGCTGAGTAGCGATACCTGGTCCATACTTGGGCCGACAGCCCACTGTAGGTATTGATGTCCTGGCAGGTCCTGCTCTGTCTGTCCGTCGGCACAGCTGTATGTAGTCGGAGGTAGCGAGACCTGGGTAGCCACGCGTGGCTCGAGTGCGGTCACGATGAGAGGCGCCAAGAGACGACATACATACCTTACATGCTGTACAGTACAGGCGGTGGCGGTGATGTGCTGTGCAAGCGCCGGGCGCCACACAATGCCGTCAGTCACTCGACTTTCAGCACAATCTGCATGGATTGACGAGAGGGAAAAGAGAGGGAATAAACAAAGAGATGGCGAGACAGAGAAAAGCAAATACGAGCTTTGCTTCCGCTCTATTCGCTGGCCGAGGCCCCGAGCGTGGCTAGCAGCTGTGGTAGCAGCGAGAAAGTGCGGTGGTTGCTGCTTTCCCCCCGGTTTTCTGGTCGCTCTTCCCCCCTCTTGCCCTCGCAGCTGACTGGTCCTGACACGGCAGCGGCTTGTCCTGTTCAGGCAGGATGAGGGCCGTACCGGGCCGCCATTGGCTCATATCACGTCATGGCGCGCAATGCCCCCGGTTTTTGCATCTCCACGTTTTCTGTCGTCGGGAGGAAGGTGCTGTTCGGTACCTGGGTACGTACCGAGTAGGTACTCACTCGTACGAGCTTTTTCCCTTCGCCTTTTTTTCCTCGTCCAAGGACACACACACACCCGGAGAATCTTTCTGATGAGGCCTCGTCTCGAGCACCAGACGCAACGTTTCGCCGTACAGTGCGGACAGGCTCCCAAGCCGCCGCTATCTCTATCGAATCCCTGCGAGCCCCCTCATCACACCGACGATCACTGCTTAAACATAGGGCAATTGGGTACAGGGAGACCATGACATATCGCACTGTGTTTCATTGATGATGGTAGGCAAAGGTGGAAAGACGACAAAAGAGAGGCTGAGAGGGCACAGGAACACGAACAAAGAAAGAAACCAAGGAACATTCAGCGGCATTTCCCATCCACAACGACTGGATAGTGACGCCATTGGCTTCCAAAAAAAGACCTTTGCCCTCCGCCTCGGCCCTAAATTGGGCAGATGTGTGTAAGCCAAGCCTGATCCATGCCGTTGGCAGTGGAAAGTTCACAGAGGCCAGAGAGGTATCGAGGGCCATCCAGATTCGTTATGCCCTCGTATCGGTCCCATTTTCGAGCAAGGCGAGCTTTTTTTTGGTCCCCTCGAGGCTATGATGTAGTAGCTTGGATCATTAGCCTGGTGATGAGAGAGAAGAAGGTCTGGGCACGAGGCACGGCTGAAAGAGGAGAGAGACAGAAGCAGAGCATGTCACCATCACATGGGGTCGTCGTTGTCGCCTCAACCACCAGCAGGGCGGCACTGCCCACGGAATCACAGGTATTATGAGAAGGTGCACAAGCGCACATGCGAGCTTGGTCTGGACATTCCACAGGTCAATGCAAGATGCTGGCGGTGATACGCGCACACGCAAATTATTATTGCAACCGCTCGAAATTGCCGACCCAGCCTTCTTGGATGGCCCTGTCAGACTCTTATTCCTGCTCTTGTTAGGGCACAGGAGCTTGTCTTACTGAGGCGGCCAGCGTCACAGACATGGATCACGCTGACAGGACGCTGGGGTTCTCTCCGACATGCCGCCGCTCTTTTGCCTCTTGACGTGCATTGAATCAGTGTGGAATCTCGTGAGTCCCTTGCTTTTTCTTGTGTCTCTTGGCTCAATTGCCTAGTACCCGATTTCTGGAGATGTGAGACTACAGTTCGGGAGATCAGGATGCCTCTTGGGTTTTTCTTCGACTCTGACTTGTTTTCTCGTCGAGTATTGAGCACACGGATACCTAGTCGTGGGACGGGCCGCCAAGAGGCGGTGATGGGACGACGGGTATCACAAAGCCGGAGCGCCCTTTTCTGCTCGAGACCGCAAAGCAGACCGGTATGCAGGCCTTACTAAGGCGGCAAGACGATGACTGCATCACAGGCACAGAGGCCGATAAGGCAATACACGTATTAGAGTGAGGAGAACACACGACATGGGAAGAAACCTGGAAGAGGGCAGCCAATGGACGAGAAACGGCACGCTCAGCCGCAATAAGGTATTACTAGGCCGAACGGTGAAAACTTTCACATACGAGAGAAGAAGGGCAGCTGAAAGCTAAGCTATTGGCTTTTTTCTCTTCTTTCTGTCATTTCTCTCTCTCAGATTCTTTCATCTTCTGCTGATATTACCTGATTCCCTCGTATTCCGATAAGTACTCAGAGAAGTATTTGGAAGAGAAACGGCATTTTGTGACACTGATCGAAGCCTTGGCTGTGCTCATATATACGACACGTCCCCGTTGAATTACGAAGATATTACATGTGAATGATGGGAGATGATGCACTGCGCTGCACGCCGCACACGCAGTGCTACTCTGTGTCTTTTGTCCTGACGTGTGAATACTTGACTTTCAAGGTTGGAAACATGATCTGACAAGGGCAACGGCGAGCAATTCTAGATGCAAAACGCTCTACAGAAGCGACGGCTGGGTCACAATGAGTGAATCGTAAAGGTCCTCCTATCATCACAAGAGAGGGCCCGCATCAGCAGTTCGAATTTCAGGCGATGGAATCAATCAGTGGTTCTCACGATGGAGAACAGAGAACTGGAGACCAACATCCACCAGTTCTGAACAAACAGCTTCTTTGTGTGTAGGAGATGCCTGGGCAGCATTTCGTACAGGTACAAGCTTTTTCCTTGCAGACCGACATCCCTTTTCACCTGCAGACCTTGCTTGCAACAGGCGTCGGGATGTCGCCGCCGCCGCGCCCAGACTACTGTATGTAGACCCCTGTCTGAGGACAAGGGCTAGGCTCTTCAGCTGGGCGGGAGAAGCGTTCTGTGCTTTTTCGTTGCTTCTTTTTGCTTTTCCTGACTCGGGCAGGATGGGCAATCAAAGGATCTTTTTCCTCTTTCAAACTTTGATAAGGGGATTGGTGATGGTGGGAGTAGATGGGGAATTTTGGCTGGCTGAGATATGAACGGCTGCGGTACGAAGTGATGCGATACGCGCTTCTGCCCTTTGAAGAGTTGACAAATGACAATTTACCGGCGACAACTTGTGTCTTCATGACTTGCCCTGTCTGTATTGGTGCATGTCCGATAGGAAACAGCTAGAGCTAGCATTTGTTTGCGCGCTCCCCTGGCTCCAGGAAAAAGTCCCTCCGCGCGGTTCAGCGTCCGCCGATCTGGCTTCACCGCGATCTCCAACAAGGAAAGTCGCAAACAAATGGAGCGGAATAGTAGAACAACTGATTCAAACTGCTCCGGCCAATGGCCCTTTTTTCTTCCTTTCTTACTTTTTTTTCTGCCCCTGACTAGCTCTCATTTTTACTAGTATGCCGTTGCCTTTCCCCCCATCTCCACAAAGCACTCCCTATCCTTCTCTTTCAAGCCCATCACCCTCTTCCATCTAAAAAGCCAACCTCTCGTGCTTCCACGGCCTCTTGCCCTCGCCCTCGCCGTACTGCGTCGTCGGCTGGTAGTCCCCCCTGATCTTGTACTTGTAAATCGTCAGCCCGTCGAGGCCAACGGGCCCGCGCGAGTGGATCTTGTTGGTGCTGATGCCGACCTCCGTGCCGAAGCCGTACCGCATCCCGTCCGCCAGCCGCGTCGACGCGTTCCAGTAGACGCCCGCCGAGTCGACGCGGTTCATAAAGTGCTCCGCCTCGGCGCCGTCCGACGTGAAGATGGAGTCTGTGTGGTGCGAGCCGTGGGCGTTGATGTGCGCAATGGCCTCGTCCACGGAAGCGACGGTCTTGACGGCGAGCGTGAGGCTGAGGTGTTCCGTGTCGTAGTCTTGCGGGACGGCGTCCTGGATGGCGCCCTCGGGGAGGGAAGGGAGCAGTTCCGAGAGGGCGGCCTTGCTGGCGGCGTCGAGGCGGAGCGTCACGCCCTTCTCGGCCAGGGCGGCGGCCACGCCGGGGAAGACTGTGCCGAGGGCCTTGTCCTGGACGAGCAGCGTCTCGACGCTGTTGCACGCGGCCGGGTAGCTCGTCTTGGCGTCGACGACGGCGACGGCGGCCTTGTGCTTGTCTGCCGTGGCGGTGAGGTAGATGCTGCAGAGGCCGTCGGCGTGGCCCAGGACGGGGATCTTGGTGTGCTCCTTGATGTAGCGGACGAGCTCGTTGGAGCCGCGCGGGATGACGAGGTCGATGTTGCGGTCCTGGCTGAGGAGCTGGAGGATGGCGTCGCGCGTGGTGACGAGCTGGATGGCCGAGTTGGGGACCTGCGTCTTGGCGAGGGCGGAGGAGATGACTTGGGAGATGGCGACGAAGGATTCCGTAGATTCTTTGCCTCCTGCGACGGGGGTGTCAGTTTTATATCTTGATTTTTCTCGTAGATTCTGTGTTGCGGTGGGGGATGGAGAGCCTACCCTTGAGAATGGCAGCATTGCCCGACTTGATGGCCAGACTGGCAATGTTGGCAATGACTTCGGGACGGGCCTCAAAGATGATGAGGAGCACGCCAATGGGGCACGACACCCGCTCGAGGATGAGGTCGTCGTCGAGCTTTGTCCGCAATGATGTTTTGCCGACTGTGTGTGGGTTGTTAGCAACTGGCTTGGGTTTGTAACTTGCGGCTTTGCGGCTATGATAATGGCAACATCTCACTTGAGATTGTTGCTCGTAAACCAAGTTGGACATACCTGGATCCTCGAGGTCCCTCACATCCAGGATGCCCTGCAGCATGTCCTCCCACTTGCCCTTCTTGCCCAGGTCCAGCCTCGACACCAGCGCCTGGCTCAGCGCCCCGTCCGCGGCCGCCTTGCGCGCCAGCTCCAGGTCGCGCGCGTTGGCCGCCAGGATGTCGTCCTTGGCTGCGGCCAGCGCCGCGTGGATGGCGTCGAGGGCCTCGTTGCGGGCCGACGTTGGGAGCGAGGCGAGGGTGAAGGAGGCGTCTCTCGCGGCGGCGGCGGCGGCCTCGGGGGAGCCGTTTGTGAGGGACATTGTCGTCGTCTCTGTGCTTGGACCTCGGTCTCTCTCTCTCTATCTCTTTCTCTCTCTTTTTGCCACTTTGATTTACGTTTCGTTTCGTATGTAAGGGGCTATGAATGGAGAGGGCTGATTGAATTGGGCGTTTTGATGAGTGTGAGGTTGAGCATGAGATCAAATCATGAGCTTATGAGAGCGGGTACAGTCAGATCTGATTTTCAAAAAGCTCCGATCGGGGGCCCACGCATTGCCTAGTCCAGTAATCAGTCATCAGGGCCGACAAGTTCAATTCCAAAGGCGACAACTGCTGTGCATAAACATCACCCATTGCTTCCAAAATCTGGAGAACACTCGACTCAAATATCGACTTGAAATCTCTTCTCAACATGTTTCTTTTGATGTCCTCCCCATGCCATGTTTGTTGCGCTGAGCATCCACCCGTTTCCCTCTGCGATATCGGTTCCGACCAAGGCCTGTTCGGCATCGACCAACGCTTCTCCAACCACAGAAAGTCGCAATACTAAACTGTCAACACGACTCTCTAATCTGTAAACCATTTGGACTTTGTCGAACATTTCGCTGTATATTCTCACTTCCAGGGTATGTAGTCGCCATCCGCCCCCAGCTCATGTCTTCGACCTTTGACCGTCTCCCTCGTCGACTTTTGCCCACTCATTTATTGATGAATCCGCTTATAATCTCCATCGGAAAGTCGCCTCCCTCGCGGACTAGCAGGCGAAAGGCCTTCTTCTCCCACAGCTCCCCCAGGTGGCCGCGCACAACCTGTAGAATCGCCTTTCTCATCTCGTAACCCAGATCGGTTGCCCCATAGACCTCTCGTATGCAGTCGACAAAGCTCTCGCTGACCCAGAGGTGCTTGATCTTTGACTCGAAATTGTGCAAGGCGTATTCCCTTAGCCCCTCGACTCTAAAGTAGTCGGCCAACTGGTAGACGCGAATGTCCTTGATGAGTTCGTCATCGTCAGCTAGAAAGGATGCGGTCAGTTGTTAGAGGGTCAGCGAACGGCGTCCAAGGCCAGGCCAAGCAAGGCGACGAACCTATTGGGAGCAGCGGCGGTGCAGGATCCTCCGAGTACTCTCCTCTGTACAGGTACTCAAAGACTCTCCAGTGTGCATGCATGCTGCCCTCTTTGTACTCAAACTTCTTCTCGGTGGCCTCTTTCATGGGAGACCTCAACGCTGCCTTGAAGTATTCGCTCTGTGCCGAAAGCACGATTGCATGCGCTGGAATTTCGACGCCGCCCAGGCGGATGCTGACGTCTGCATAAAGCTTGCTGTTGAAGCACCTGCGATGTTATTAGCCTCCACGATGCGTTCGTCAGGATAGGTCGAGCCAGGAGCGCACATGTGAATCGCCCAGAGGAGCGTCTCGGAGTGCTGATTCTCCTCTTCCTCTGCAGCCGCCATCATGTCCTCGCCAAGTTGTCGAGTCGTCGACGAGATATCAGAGATCTGGCCAGGGAAGATGAAAAGTGAAAGAGGCCTCGAGGCTTGTCGCTAAAGCGCAGATGCTGATAAGAAGGATGGATAAGGAGTCTCGAGGAATCTTGGTGTTGTGCCGATATATTCTCCAGATCACGGGACTGCAGCCGGTGGCTCGAGGTTGAGCAGCTGCCAGCATGGCTCTTTCCTTTGCTGTTTTTTGTATCAAAAGTCAACAATTCTCTCCCAAGTGATTCTACCGAGGTACGGTACCTAGAGCTGCCTATGATAATCTCGCCAATAGAGCTGAATATCTATGCATGACCATAACTTCGATCTTGTAGCATCGGACCAGTGGTTCATTGTTCAAAGTGCAGCAGTGGGTATTGAAGCATGTTTGCAAGTCCCTGGAAGGGTCAACGCCATGGCGAGGACCATAAGCTGAACGTCTTGACTTTCTACCCAGGCATCACCAATATTGCATTTTCAAGCGACAATCATGCTTTCTTGCAGGATCTACGAGTCTGCTGGTGACTATGAGAATCAAGCTTTTGTCAAAGCCATCGCAGAGCCTAAGCACATTTCCGCCATATCCTGCGGTGATGTTTGCATGAAAGAGGGTAGAGCACAGGATCATGATCACTTAAGATTGAACCCTGGGAAACAGATACTCCATGCAATCCACCGCCAAACGGAATATCACAACGCACTATCGATCGAGTGACTTTTTCTAAACTCCTAGGTATCTCTCTTCCACATGTTTCATGATGCATATGCCGTTTCAAGCGTATCATTTGCGTGTTGGCTTGTTCTTCCTCTTCTCAGGCCAATTCTATATGTACATACGGCCACGACATTGCTCAATTAGTCCGCCTACGATGGGTGACCTCTAGGAGAAGTGTTTCCAGTGTAATGAGTTTTCAGTTCAGCTTTCGGTGTTCAAGGAGCTTGTGATGCTCCATCTCGACAACTAGTACGTTCCACGACTGCTCGCATTATTTATAACCATCTTTCACTGCAATAGTAACTCTCTCACCTCGAATGTGAAAGCTTGGATACAAGATCATCTATCCAGTATGCTTCTCCACACTTCTGACGGGATAAGCCTTGTGAAAAGCCAAAAAATCAAACGTCAAGTCGAGCTTGTCTCGGCTGTACTGTGCCATTACCAATACACTTCTCATAGACAACATACAGACAAGCTCCATAAGACAAGCCGCTTGTTGAACTATTTCCTAAAATATTCAATCACACACCGTACTTGAGTTCACCTCCCAAAGTACGCAACTGAGTCAACCTCAACCCCTCAAACCCCAAATCTTCGTCTACAAGTCAAAAATTCCCAGGCCAATCCATTCCACCCCAACTCACGTTACCCCAAGCCGTCGAACTTGCAATTTACCCCAATGATTCCGTGACTAACAGGCGTATGCCTAGGTATCCAATTGTCAGCCTCTTGTGCCCCACACATTTCCCGTGTGGAATATCCATCGAAATCTGGCGAGGCCTTGATTTCCATTGCCCGGCTAATTCCCAGCGGCACGCCTTAAGCGGTGCCCCTGCATGTACGTACAAAGTGATAATACAACTAGTAATACTGCAGATTGCTGACTGCCATTTGCCTCCGAGTTGGCTATCACTGATCTGTCTGTGAGAGAGAAAGAGACTCGAACCTCTCTTCATTGTCACGGACTTGTATCATCATCTCTCTCAACACCGACATATCCAATCCCAGCAAAAGCCACCAACAGTAACCCAGACTAACAACAACAAACTCATCCCATAAAACCGCCGTTTAGTAGATGCAAAGCAAAGCACAATCCCCCTCCATCAAGCATCGTCCGGCCCCGTCCACGGGCCTCGGCCCTGGAATCCAAGCCGGTGCGTATCCGAAAACAAGGCCCACCCGTTACGGAGAAGGGCAATTTTCACCGCGATACAGTATTATGTAGTGCCAACAAAAGGGTGCATAGCCAACGAACATGGGGGGTGGACAATCGAGGAATCGAAAAATTGGAACATCCTTGGTTGGCTGGGCCTTGAGTATTTCTCACAAACTTTTTTTTTTCCCTTCTTGTTGCTGCATGTCATCATCGTTGTGCTTCTTCAAATACCCTTGTGGCCTGCTCTTTCACCGTCCTTCTTTTTCCTCTCCCCTTTTACTTTTCAAGGAGTGTGTGTGTGTGTGTGTCTGTTTGCGGTGATGAAGAACCAGTTTTCAGATTTGCATTCCTAATTTTCTTCACTGTCTTACTTATTGAACGGCTTCATCTGAGTCAATGCCGTCACAACTGTCATACGTATAGTATGTCCCATGAATGAGACAAACAAAATCATCCTCATACAGACCGCGCTTCGCTTCGACAACAACACCAGCTGCGTATCATCGCATACATCCAGGACCCGTCACTCACAATGTCGTCAACACCCGACCCTGAGAAAACAGAGGGCCTACCGACATCCTCCCCGCCCTCTATACGCTCCTCCAGTGACAGCATCACCTCGGCGCCGTCAGAAGACCAAGACACCAGCAGCGAAAAGAAGACGGCCCGCAGCCTGGTCCAGGAAGAAGAAGAAGACCAAGAAGACAACTCCGAGCTTCACCACGATGCCCTCGTCCCAACCGTCAGCATAAACACGGCAGCACAGCCCACAGGCGACACCAACGCAGCAGCCGGACAGGAAGCAGCAGCCGGACGCTCAAGATCTCGTGCCTCGACCACACGATCTAGGGCCCTCACCATCGTTCCTCGCTCCCAAAGACGGGGCGTCCTGGCTCGCCTCGCGCTTGTCCCCGAGGTTGAGCGTCCGTACGAGTACAAGAACTCGACGAAATGGGGCATCACGCTGACCATTGCCCTGGCCACTGCCGCCGCCCCCCTCGGCTCATCCATCTTTTACCGTAATGCACACCCAATCTTCACATATGACCCCCAAGTCTGACTGAATTCTTCAAGTCCATCAAAGCTGACCAAAGTTCGCAGCCGCCCTGCCGGAAATGACAAAGAGCCTCCACACCACGGAGGACATTGCCAACCTCTCCGTGGCCCTCTACATGATCTCCATGTCCATCTTCCCCCTCTGGTGGTCGTCCTTCTCGGAGCAGTTTGGCCGCCGCTCCATCTACATCATCTCCTTCGCCCTCTTCCTCGTCTTCGCCGTCTTGTCGGCCGTCTCCACCAACGTCGCCATGCTCATCGTCTTCCGCATCCTCACCGGCGGCGCCTCCGCCTCCGTCCAGGCCGTCGGCGCCGGCACCATTGCCGACATCTGGGAGTCGCGCGAGAGGGGCCGCGCCATGAGCACCTTTTACCTGGGGCCGCTGCTGGCGCCGCTCATTGCGCCGATTGTGGGCGGCGCCCTGGCCCAGGGCTTCGGGTGGAAGGCCACCATGTGGTTCCTCGCCATCTACGGGCTCGCCATCCTCCTGCTTCTCGTCTTCTGCTTGCCGGAGACGCTGGCGCGGAGGCCCAAGATCGAGGAAGAAGAAAATCCCGCCCTGGAATCGTCCATCCGCCGCATGACGACGGCCGAGTCCGCCAAGGTCCGCACGAGAAACCTCGCGGCCAGCGCGAAGCGCATCTTCATCGACCCCCTGAGCGTGCTGCTCTTCCTGCGCTTCCCGCCCGTCTTCATCACCGTCTTCACCGCCGCCATTGCCTTTGGGGCGCTCTTCATCTCCAACATTTCCATCCAGCAAAAGTTCTCGCAGCCGCCGTACAATTTCAGCGAGATCATCATCGGACTCATGTACATCCCCGCGGGCTTGGGGTACTTTGTGGCGTCCATACTCGGGGGCAGATGGATTGACAAGATTATGGCGAGGCAGGCCATCAAGGCGAATCGATATGACGAGAACGGCAAGCTGGTCTACCTGCCCGAGGACAGGTTCCGTGAGAACATGTGGCTGGCGAATACCATGTATCCCATTGGATTGCTGATATACGGATGGACGCTCAACTACGGCGTCATCTTCATTGTCCCGGCCATTGGCAGCTTCATCTTTGGCGCAGCATCCATGCTCGTCTTTGTAAGTCCATCTTTTGCCCCTTTTACACCATCCCCCTTTCCTCATCGTAACGACCAGTGCTCACACCCATGTAGTCCGCCGCCACCACGATGCTCACGGAATTCGTCCGCAAAAAGAGCTCCGCGGGCGTCGCCGTCAACAACTTTGTCCGCAACATCCTCAGCTGCGTGGGCGTCATTGTGGCGGCCCCCTGGATCAATGCCGTGGGCGTCGGCTGGGTCTTTACCACTGTGGCCCTCTTCTGCATGCTGGCGGGCTTCATCGGCATCTGGACGCTGAGGAGGAACGCGGCGCGGTGGAGGAAGCAGATGGACGAGGCATTGAAGGATTACTGATGAGTGCATGATACCCTGATATGAAGTTATGTTTGTTCTTTCTAGACTGAGTCTCTATAAATCGTGACTGAACCTGTATATATATATATATATATATATAATGAAATATACCTCTATATGTGGAAGACTGAGTATGTGATATATATATATATATATATATAACTGATGAGCAGATGAGTCCGGTCCTGTGTATAGAAAGCATCAAGTTCCTTCACTTGTCTCCAGCGAGCAACTTCCCCAGCGCCTCAACAGCAACATTCCCACCACTAAACACAATCCCCAAATCCCATCCCTCCTCTCCGCCCTCCCTCTCCGCAAGACTCCTAAAGTCCTCGTCAAACAGCGCCACCGCAAGCGGCACGCACGCGCTCGGCTCGACAACCATCTTCATCCGCTCGTACACAAGCCTCATGGCCCGCAGAATCTCCTCGTCCGTGACGCTGAACATGCCGCTCACCAGGCGCCGCTCGTAGATGACGCTCCAGGGGTGCAACCCCACGGGCGTCCGCAGGCCGTCCGCCACCGTGAGGGAAGACACCGTCGGCACGCGCTCGCCCGACTCGTAGCCTCGTTTCGCATCGTCGGCGCCCTGATACGAGGGTTCAGCACCAAATACCCTGATGCCCGTCCCCTCGCAGCTCAGCGCGACACCAGAGAGCATCCCGCCGCCACCACACGGCGCAATCACAGCATCCAAACCCCTCTTCTTCTGCTCCTTGTTCTTCTTCTCCTTCTTCAGTGCCGCCGCCTCATACACCCCCCTCAGCGCCTGTCCAGCAGGATTCACCCCCTCCGCAATGCTCCTCTCAACCTGCTCCTGCAGCTCCAGTCCCAGCGTTCCCTGCCCGAGCATAATGTCCGGGTGATCATACGGCGGCACAAGGCGCGCTCCAGTCTCGGCAATGACGCGCTCCGTGACGGCCTCGCGCTCAACACTCGTGCTGCCGCTGAAGATGACGTTTGCGCCGTAGCCCTTTGTGCCGGCGATTTTGGCGGGGATGGAGATTTGCGGCATGACAATGTGCGCTGCGATGCCGTTTTCTCTTGCGGCGAGGGCCAAGGCCTGGGCATGGTTGCCTATATATATATATTATCAGCATTGACAACTCCATCTCATGGATGATAAAAGAAAATATAGGTAGCTCACCAGAACTATGCGTCACAACGCCCTTCTCCTTGCCTCCCCCCTCCACCCATCCCGGCTCCTCACTCAACCGATGAAGCGCATAAAATGCGCCCCGGACCTTAAACGCCCCGATGCGCTGCAGGTTCTCGCACTTGAACCACAGCCTGAGGACGGGCTTGGCAGGGGTTCGGCCGGCGAAGCGCGTGCCCTCGAGGTCCTGAGGGCTTCGCGGAGTCGAGGCCAGCTGGGACAGGGTCTGGTTTGTCACGACGGGCGTGCGGTGGACGTGCGGCTGGATGACTTTGTGCGCTTGGAGGACCGAGTCGCGGGTTAGCGGGAGGGTTGTTGAGAGGGCGGCCATTTTTGGTGATGTTGTTGTGAAGTTGTCTTGACTCCAGTCTTTTGGCTCTCTCTCTCTCTCTCTCTCTCTCTCTCTCTCTCTCTCTCTCTGGGGGTGTGTTTGTGTTTGTGCTGAGTCTTTGGAGTTGAGACTTGTATAGCAAGTGAAGTGCGAAAAGAAAAAAGACAATCTTCACATAAGAAGAGAAGTGGGAGGATGTCAACAGTTGAGGGTATATAAATTCACATCAGACACTCATCTCATCAGTCTTGAGAATGGCGTCAAGTCAATTGGACTCTTCAAAAGGCGCGCACAAGACATCGATTACTGGATCATCCACTCCGAATCACCCCGCCCGCTAAGTGTCAACCCGGCTATAGGGTAGTCTAGTAGCTCGAATAGCGGCAACCAAATCGTTCTAGAAGCCCCCTCCCGCTCATCAACTCAACCGTTTCTATTCAATTCCAGACTTCTCGCTCTTTTGACATGGTATTTTCCACCTGTGAGAGTCAAGAGTTTCTACTTGTGCTGATACTGAGCTCAGTGGCTACGTAAATAGATCAGTAGTCAAGTTGGAACTTTTCCAAAACCGCTTGAAAATTGGCGCTCTGCTAAGAAATCAAGTATAACCTTCCATCTTTCTTTCCGGGAGGCCAACCAAGAGTCAGACACGCAAACAAACAACATGGACTGGAACATCAACGTGTTCGAGACGCACAATTGCTGCGTCGAGACAGAGCTGTAAGATCCCTGTGGGCTGTCTTCCCCCCTTCACTTCTCGATTAGGCATCTCGTGCAGCAGCTGAGCCGTGCCCAAGCCCGTCCACCCTTGATGATGCACCAGCGCTCTTCTTTGTGTAGATGCACCAGATCGAAATAACATCACAAACAAAGCTGCCAGCCACATGTTACCCATCACATCTGCAAAATCCAACTATCGAAACCCAATCTCCCAATCCCGTTCCATGATCGCCTCTCCCGCATCCCCCCCTCAAGCAGCCACCATGCGCATCTTGGAGAAATCTTGGGGGCTGCATAAACCGCCAGCCTGATCAGCTCGCCACCCCAACGTCATTTCAATGCATCGGTTCAGCTCTGCCAGCATCCCCAGCATCCAGCATGACAAGGGCATCAACGTCAAATCCTGCGGCTTTGGACTGGCCACGTCAAAAGGCTGCCGCACTTCAAGCACAGCACGTTGCTCGGTTTTCCCCCCCACGAGCCCAAGCTGCTCGAGACGAGAGGGTATGGGAGCCCAGTCGATATGGTAAAGGCGCAGACGGCTGTGTGGTCAATGCCCACTCAGTGATTCCGGGGCCAGTTGAGTCCCCTATCCCCCCTGTATCGGCCTCAACAGGTCCTCCCTTTGTCATATTGTTCCCATCCCCTTCAGATATTTGCCCAACAAAAGCCGACCTTTGAAAGACTTTGGCCAGATTATCTCCTCCGAAGCCCCTGGACTGACGGGGTTTGTTTGCCAAGCGAAAATCACATTGTATCCCGGCCTGCCGTAGGTCCTCCGCTCAAGGTCTAGCACAACGGTCGGCCAGGGGAGGGTGTCAATAACACAACCGTCAATCGCAGGCGTTCCAACGACAGCTACCAGCAGACTGGAGCCGAACGAAATGATTGCCCGGGGACATCGAGACACAAGCCGGGACAAGGGCGGTAACGGCATGCCGCCAATGATTCGACCCATGACCGAATCGTCAAATCAGCAGCCTGCTTTTGTGCTGTTGGCTCTTAGCACGGAACAGCCTCCGTCATTCCCCCCCTCCTGCAGCAACGGCTAGTTACCCCCCTTCTGCCCTCTCCCACGTCTGAGGTTGCTTCGTGGCCCAAGGACGAGCGGGTGCAGTCTTGAGCGGAACAGAGGCCATGAATATACGGAGCTGACCGGTCAGTAGCTAGCTAGCCCAGCGAGCCTTGTACTTGTAGACGGCAAACAAGAAGCACCATGCCTCCTACTGGCTCCGAGGGCGGTTGGGTCTCGTCTTTGCTCGAAGATTGTACGTACATGATGCTCGCAGATGATGGCCTCCTTGATGGACGCCAAGTCTGTCCACTTCAGGCGACATGCAGCCCTCTCAGCTGGCAAGATTCTCACCATCCATGAGCGTGTGTCGTCTCCGCGGAACCAAGCCGTCAGCTTCTGCCCTTCGTCATGTCTCGTCTCGTCAGCTCAACCGAGGCCGAGATCTCGCACCTGGAGCCAGGCATATCTCGGGCAAGAGATGGAGAGTGGGCAGAGTTATTCGCAGTAGCATCGGATGCTGCCATCGTGGCCTGCCGAGTTCATCCCCTGCACCCGTTACCAGGTCCCCGTATCCTTGTCTCGCCCATCTGACGCGCTCCGTGTCCGCCCAGCCCACCCCTTCACTCCCCTTTGCCAGCAGTCTGTGGTAGTATTAGCCTCCTACACCTGATAACTTATAATACCACCTCACCAGGATCAGCAGCATATGAGTGCAGGCGGGTGTCGCATTCACAGGGAATTGCCAGTGGCCCGCCATCGCGATTCCCACCGGAAGCCCTTCTCGATGCCGGCCTCACAACCAGTCCTTTGCTGCCTCCGTCAAGGGCGGATACTACAAAGGACAAGGAAAGCTGCATTAGTGCATCCATCGTCCTGGGACACGGGGACAACGATGGGACTTGCTTGGTATGAAATGACCAGCTACGAGTGCTACCTGTCAGGAGAGGCTGAAAAGGCTCGGATCAGAAGCCCCGTTGTCAGCTCATCCAGCTCGCGCTCCAGATCGGCCGCAGCTGCAAGCTGCAGGCAGTAAGTAGGTAAGTAAGTAGGTAAGTGCTTGATGCTTGATCTTCTGCGCCGGATGCTGGGCTGGTTCTCCCCTCCTTGCCTACAGGCCCATCGGCTCTCTGCATTCATGTTCCTTGTCCTGCGTAAGCCACAGCTGGACAATTCGCGCCCCGGGTTCGCTTCTTTCTGGGCGCTTCGCGTGAACTTGCCGGCCTCTCCCGTTCCACTTGTCGGAAGCTTAATGAGACATCACAGCCTCACTTTTCCCTCTTAGTGTTCCTCGTCTGTTCTCCCTGCTGATGTTGAACCGCGGCGCCGTGTACGCCGCTGGTCGAGAAAAGTTTCGGGAGAACAAGAGCAAGCGAGAAGTGAAGCCCAAGAAAAGCAAATAATCCCAGGACAACGGAGAAAAAGCAAAGAAAGTAGAGGAAAGGAGAGAGCAATTAGTTTAGGCCCTGCAATACCTACCTACTGCCACCCCCCACGCTCGGCTTTGCTTTCCCTCCTCAAGGGTTCCTTGAACGTTTCTTTGCGTGGCTTTTCCTCCCTTGAAGCTGTACACCGCGGTTGGAGTATTGGTTCCGAATACAGGTCAGCGTTGGGAATCAGGAAAACAGCATCCTGGGAGGAGCGTTTCGCGAAACCGGGGAAAATTTCAGGGGGGTGTGATTATCGGCACATGGGATGCGACTTGTTGGTTCTGAATTCTGGTTGATGTCGCATCGAATTTGTTCCAGGTTCCTGGGAGAGGCGACTGTCTGGTTCGCGACCCAGCGGGCGTGACTCGGTTGACCGTCTTTATTGTACGAGATAGTTTCTCTGCCACGTCTCTCTTGCTCGAGTCGGTCCAGACACTTTAAAAGGGGGATAAGAAGCCCACCGAGATGCCTCTTTCCCCAAGCTTGTCCTGTTCGTTTGAGATATTCCCTGGTTCAGCTCTCAAAGTTTCCGTCAGCATGGAGAATCAGAACTCTCAAGGAGATACACCCAGCCGTGACAGCAGTATCAGCCTGGAAGACCACAACGGACGATTTCCAAGGTGAGCATTGTCTCCCATGTCCCTTGCGAATGGCCCTTTGCTGATTCACGTCTGACCATTTAGGCTCAGCAGATCCGATCTCTATACCGCACACCAGCAGCAGAGGACGGCGTACGGCCCGAGGATGGAAGAGCCATTCTTGATGATTCCTCTCGATTTCCCCGGTACCTACTCCGCGAATGACCCATCCGCTGCAGAGGAGCATTCGGGCGCGAGCGGTACATCGTCGTCGCTTTCGGTTCTTCGCCTGGAGCGTTATCTGGCCGAAGAGCAGTGCCACGAGCGCTTTTCTCTCGGAGTACCGGCTCTGGGGTCCAACAGGGCCACCGTGAAGAAGTATCTCGACGAGATTATACACAACATCGACCGCAACGATGCCTCTCAGGCAGGGGCCACTCGCGGCACAGCGACAGATTGTGACGAGAGAGGCCCCCGGAGGTCACCGACTTGCTCGATGTCCGCATCTCCAGGGGAGACTTCAGAACTCGCCGAGACGCACGATAGTAAAGACACCCTTCGGAATCCATCAGACTTGAATCCCAGTTTGGCGGGACTAGGCGAGGCTGACATGGCTCGCTTCAAACCAGAACAAGCCTCGGCTGATAGTGAGTCCCATCTTGACCTTGAAGAGGGCCTTGAAACGGGACAGATCCTGATGTATGTCATTAGCAGACTCCGCAATTCTCCATCCATCACTGACTGGCAAGCTGTAGGCGCGACAGGACGAAGGGCCACGAGAGGCATGAGAGGCATGATAGGTGGCGCGTGGGGAAGCGAGCGCGCGTAAAACGGAACATTCGCCAGCGGAGAAGGAGGGGAGAGTCGCACAAGGACAAGGCGCCGTGATGCGAGAGCGCTGATAGCCTGACGATGCGTGGTTTGGCGGAAGGGTCGATGACTTGGTCTGCACATAGATGGCACGGCGTTGGATGGGCGGTTGCACATGCAATCAGGAGGACTTTTGTAAAGACATGTGATGGTATCGTCAAATCATGCTTCAAAGCGGCTTTGCAAGAGTGCCCACCGAAGTGAAGAGTAAAGAGGTAGCTCAGCTTCGAGCTTGGTTCGTTTTGCAAGACTGTCATTGAAGATGCTTGAAGGTTGCAAGTTTGTGTGGTGTTGTGGAAAACAGCCCATCCTTCCCTTGTTCAAGACTGTGCCTCGCACCTTCCTCCAAGAACCACCGATAGAATCACCAACGTTTACCTATTAACCCTCAGGTACCTTACCTTACCTAACCCGGGATGACTCTTGGATGATGCAGTACATGATCCCTCTCGCCGCCTCTCGCAGACCTGGGACACGGCTGGAATTTGTTGTCCATGCTGTTTTCCGCTTTCGGCGGACACCGCAATGAGGTTCAGTTCTGAACCGATATGGAGAAGAATCCATCATTGAGCTATGTGGATAGGTTTGCATCTGCAAGCCATCAACTTTGATTCGGGCTTATCGCATGCCATAGCGATAAGCCACGCTGGGAGTGGGGTCGCTCCAAGCACCTCTCCCGTGTATGAGGCGATGGAATGGTACCTTATTATATCATGGCTCTCCTCAACGACCTACATTAGTCACTCACTCTTCTTCTTCTTCACTCTTCAAGGCAAAAGGCTCCCTAGTTCTCGGGACTTGTTCCGTATAGATTACAATCATACCAGATCTTAATTAACTTAATCTCATAGTGGGTTGAGAGGACAGCAAATCTATAGACCGTCCATCATGGCTTCAGAAACGGCCTTCAAACCCGCCTTGATAATTGTTGATTTCCAAGAAGACTTTTGCCCTCCAGTGAGTTACAACACGCTCCTCTCTCACGTCACGATGATTTCCTCTCTCGTGATCTCCTCTATTCCTCTATTTCTCTGTTACTTCCTATTTCTTTTTCTCCGCCAAAGGCGTCTGTATTATATAACATAACAGTACATCCCCAAGCAAGCTCAGCATCTCCATTTGCTCACTCCAACATCCAGAACGGCTCCCTCGCAGTCCCCCAAGGCCGCGCCATCGCCCCCGTCATAAACACCCTCCTCACCCTCCCCTTTGCCCTCAAGATCGCCACTCGCGACTGGCACCCCCCAAACCACATCTCCTTCGCCGACAACCACCCGGGCGCCGTCCCCCTGCAATCATACCACACAATCACCCATCCCACGGATCCAACCAAATCCGACACCACGCTCCTCTGGCCTCGACACTGCGTCCAGGGAACCAAAGGCGCGGAACTCGTGCCTGAACTAGACGTCGATAAGATCGATGAGGTGCTGGACAAGGGACTCGACCCAAGGGTCGAGATGTACTCTGCGTTTTGGGATCCGATGCGGGTGAGCGTGAGTTCGTTAGGGGACACGCTGAGGAGGAATGGCGTGACGCATGTCTTTGTGGTGGGATTGGCGGCGGATTACTGTGTCAAATCCACGGCGGAGTCGGCTGCTGAGGAGGGATACCAGACGTTTATTGTGGAAGAGGGCACGAGGCCTGTGATGAAGGACACGTGGGAGAAGGAAGGGAAGAAAAAGGTTGAAGCGAAGGGTGTAAAGATTGTGAGTATTGATGGAGAGGAGATTGCAAGGGTTCGAAGGTTGGCGTGATCGTGACATCTTCAGATAAGGTAGTCTCAAATTCTCAAATGGTGTCGGCGAACCCCCCTCAGAAAGCACAGTAATTGATACACGCAATTGATGAACACACATTGACGAAGCACACTGTCCGCGGGTATTAAGATCTGCCATTCGCAGCCTTTTTCAACTCTATATACTAGGCATATATCGTCTATGGAGCATGCCAGTGCATTGCCCGGATCCCATTACATCCAATCAAAGAACAAACTCCGTGTAAATACCTACACCCGACCCGTTTTACTGCGCTTGATTTCTTTCACATTACCCAACGTAAAGAGAAAAAATGTCCATTTCATCGTTATATTTTGTTTTTTACCTCCGAACCGCAGATCCGTTGGACATGGCCAGTGATGCTGACGAGGGAGCCGGGGTCATCGCTCTTGAGGGAGCCCCTGAAGGTGCGGCGCTTCGGTTGTGCGCCATGTGAGCCTTGACCAGGTGGCCGGCGGCGAGGGCGCTGCAGAGAGACAGCTCACCCGCAAGCACGGCTGCCGCAATGATGCGAGCAAGGCGGCGGGCGTTATCGCCTGGGTTGGTGGGGTGGGATCCTCGGACGCCGAGCAGCTCCAGCATGGACCCCTGGGGGTCGAGGATGGTGCCACCGCCAAGAGTACCGACTTCCAGAGAGGGCATAGACACGGAGATCTGGAGAGAGCCACGGAGACTGGACGATAGTTAGCATGCTGTCGGATCTCAAGGAGGGAACAAGTAGGGGACTCACTTCTTCATAATGGTAATGCAGTTGGCACTCTCCACGACCTGTGCGGGATCCTGGCCAGTGGCGAGGTACATGGCGGCGACAATGTTGGCGGCGTGGGCGTTGAAGCCACCGATCGAGCCAGCCATGGCAGATCCAACCATGTTCTTGGACGTGTTGAGCTCAACCAGAGAGTCGACATCCGTCTTGAGGACGCTCTTGACGACCTCGCCGGGAATGATGGCTTCGGCGACAACACTCTTGCCACGGCCTTCGATCCAGTTGATGGCAGCCGGTTTCTTGTCCGAGCAGTAATTTCCAGAAAGGGAGACAATCGTCATGTCGTCGAATCCGGCCTCGTTCTGCATAACGCTCAGAGCGTGCTCGCAGCCCTTGGAAATCATGTTCATGCCCATGGCGTCACCGGTTGTCGTCTTGAAGCGGATGTACAGGTTGGTGCCGGCAATAGCGGTCTTCATCGTCTGCAGTCGGGCGAATCGGCTGGTCGAGTTGAACGCGTTCTTCATCACGGTTTGTCCCTCTTCAGAGTCGAGCCACAGCTTGGCAGCACCGGCGCGATCCAGAGTCTCGAAGCTAACAACAGGTCCTCGGGTCATACCGTCAGCAGTCAGAACAGTCACAGCGCCGCCTCCGGAGTTGATGGCCTTGCAGCCTCGGCTGGTACTGGCGACAAGAACACCCTCGGTAGTGGCCATGGGGATGAAGAAGCTCTGTCCATCAATGACAAGAGGACCGGCGACACCAACGGGAATGGGCATGTAACCAATGACGTTTTCACAGCAGGCTCCAAACACGCGCTCCCAGTCATAGTGGCGGTAAGGCAGCTTCGAGTTCTCCAAAACGCTGGTAATCTCGGAAGTGGCTCGGGTACGAGAGATGATGGTCCTGCGAACCTTGACAGCACGGGTAAAGTCCTTGAGGGTCTTTTCGAGGGCATAGCCGGGAATCTTGCCGCGCATCGACAGCTCGACAACCTCTTCGTCCGTCATCTCGGCCACGCGTTTCTCGGCAAGCATCTTCTCCAGGACGGCCAAGCTGCGGTTCTCAGCCTCCACCTTGGGCTTCTTGGCCTCAGTGTCACTCTCGTCATCCGTAATGGCAGGAGTGGCCGGCTGAGTCTGCTGGGGAGTGGGGGGCACGTATTCGCCAAGAGGCAGGGTGGCAGTAGGAGTGTCGTTGAAGCGCTGGGCGCGGGCAAGCTCGTTGCGGTCAATCTGGTGGTCGGGAGTGTTGGGGTCCTTGATGGTCCATCGGGCCACATTGAAGAGATAGCCGTTGAGTCCGACGCTGAGGGCGAGAGCGGCCACAATCCACTTGGAGAGAACAGGGTCCTCGAGACTGCTGAGGATGCCACCGACGACGCGGCCTCCAACGCCGAAAAGCTCACCCTCAGAGGGCTCCGTGGCCGAAGGCAGGGCGTAGTGAACAGAAGGATACTCAAGCTCATACTTGATGGGTGTGATGATGCTCACCAAAACGGCGGAGCCCTTGGCCCGGGCCATGTCTAAGATGGCGTCGAGTCCGTTGGAGGCAACCTTGAACGGGTCAATGGGGGGCGTAGAAACAACACCGCTGAGGCCGCCCACGAGCGAACGGATGTTGGAGAAAGAAGCGCCGTTGCGGAACAGAATCGTGATGACGTTGATGAGGTTGACAAGGATGAAGCCAGAAACCATCAAGCCCTTGAATTTGGGAACGCTGGTGCTCTTGACGTTCTTGCCAAAGAGCGAATTCTCCTTGGAGGTCGGGCCATCAGCACTGGCGGCGGCGTTCTCCGCAACACGGCGGCTGACGCCGTCGGCCTCGAGAACCATGCGCATCTCGACGTGGCGCTTGATGCGGTTGATGACCAACTTGATGCTCAGGATGGCGGTGTAAAAGGTGAAGAGCAGGATGCAGTCGAAGAAGAGGATCCAAGCGGCCAGGAAACAGAACTGCTGGAGGCCGCCCTGCACGCCGGAGGCGGCGCCGAGGCTCAGGACAAAGATTTCCATGGCGTAGTCGCGAACGATGTCGTAGCCCTTTTCCTTGATGGCAGCCTGGACGGCGTAGGAGATGACATTCTCCTGCTTGACCTGCTTGCCCTTCTTCGTCTCCTGAGCGCGGTGCTCGATGGCATGGCTCAACACAGCCTTCGTAAGGACAATGTTCTTCTCAAAGCCAATGGTGACGACGAGGAAAGGAAGACCCTCGGAGAGCAGAAGCACGCTGATGGGGATACCAAGACTAGTGGTAACCGCCAGACCGAACAGGAAGGCGAAAGTAGAAGAGAAGAGCGTGGTCATGCCCAGCCAGAAGTTGGAACCCAGGCGGCGCATGGATAGGAACAGAGAGACGAACGTGAGGTGCATAGCGAGATAGCCCAAGACCATGATGGTAATGTCCAAACCACCAGCGTTCTTCAGAAGGTCAAGGAAGTTGAACCAGGACTCGCGAGCTCGCCGCACGAGGTTATTGCCCACGTCGACCTTGGCAGCCTTCATGATCCACATCTTCTTCTCACGGCCATGTTGAGTCTCGATCTCCTGGGCATTCTCGACGGGGATCTCCTGTACAGCAGCGACGAACTCGGGTGCCTGCTCATAGGGCAGAGAGTACGCCAAAACGCTGTCACCCGCGTAGGCGGCAAAGGAGTTGATCGTGGCAGGCAGGGCGGTGATGGAGAGGTTCTGGGGAGTTTGCACAGCGTGGGCATGGGGGGCAGCAACAGCCGAGTCCGTTGAGACAATCTCTGGGAAGACGAGAGTCAAGAGGGCAAGGTGGTCGACTCCTTCTAGAGTCTCAGAGTTCTGTTCCACGTTCTGCCACTTCCAGCCCGTCTCGGGACCGGCTATCAAGTCTCTGCTGCCCTCGGCCAGCGACGCCCATTCCGCCTTGCTCACGCTGGCAGTGTTGCCGAGCAGGGTCTCCTGGAGCAAGCCAACGTAGGAGGTGCTGGCCAACAGAGCAATGACACCAATGGTATGTATAGGATGGGAACAAGCCACCTTGGCCAGGAACTGGAGCACAGGCGTGATCCGCTTGTTCAGACGCGATGGGGCCGGAGCCTGGGTCGGAGCAGGCTCCCCGCGAAAGCGGCTGGGGAGCAGCGTGGAGGGATTCATGGTGTAGACGGGATATGCTTCGTTGCCGGGCTTGCAGCTATTCCATTGGCAAGTCTCGTCGTACGATGTCGACTAGATCGGTACCTGTGCGGTCTAGTGCCCGCGTCCGCTTGTAAGCATCTCGCAACAGTACAAATGTCAAGAGTCTCGTGGACGTGGGAGGGGAGAGGAACAGGGCGGACATGGGGATTGCTTTATAGAGCAAAAAGAAGGCCTCAGCTGTGCCGTAAGATCCAGACTCACCTGATGACGAACGTTGGCCTGCTGTTGAAAGCGCCGGGCCAGCCTTGTTGCCAGGATTGCCGTATTCGGAGTGGTGGCGGCGAAGGAGTGCCAACGGCAGTGCTGAGCTCCTCGAGAACAATAGGATGCTGACAGCAATTGACGATGATCCGGCTTGACAAAGAGTGACGAGGGCGTAGGACAGCTCAGCCACAGCGCCTGGGATGCCTCTAAGAAGCAGCAGATGGGGGAGAAGGAAGGAAAGGAATGAAGCCGGCAGCGGTCCCCTTCTCTTTAATGTCGACGGGG
Source organism: Trichoderma reesei QM6a (assembly GCF_000167675.1). NCBI lineage: Eukaryota > Fungi > Ascomycota > Sordariomycetes > Hypocreales > Hypocreaceae > Trichoderma > Trichoderma reesei. The sequence goes on from NW_006711148.1 coordinate 2,156,339, forward strand.
AGAAAAGAAGCGGGCGAGCAAGGGAAAATTATGGCCACTGCAGGTCCCCCTGATGGGAAAAAAAGAGGCCCAGAATGCAGATAGCAAACTGGTGCAAATTAAACCTCTCCAAAGCGGTGGCCTAATGGGGTAGTATATGGGGGTCGCGGTCTGGAGCGCTTGGCCTTAACGGGCGATCCGAGTTGGTTGATCGTGGGGCACTGAAGCGATGTCGATCGAATCAGATGCGAGCGGGAGGGCAATTGGGAGATGTGATTTGTCCAGAGCCTCAAGTGGTTGGATCAAAAAGCTCGGTGGATGATGAAATGAATTTCACTAGTGAGGCTGCCGCTGTCGGTGTTTATTTCGATTTCCGTCCCTCGTTTTTTCGGGGCGAGAAAATTGATACGAGTACGAACCCGATAAGGCGGGCAAGGTGCGGTGGGAGGTACAAGTACAAGGATTCCCGAGTTTGCTGCTCAATCAAGTACACCTTCAACCTTGAATGTAGTACCTGTAGCTGCAGCTCTCCTTTTCAAAATTTCCTGGCGCATAATTGCCGTAACACAAGCATCCGCAGAGGCGAACCAAAGTGCAGACCGATTCCTTCTTCCTGCGTCTGCATAGGTACCAGCAATTTGTGGTATAGAAGTCCTATCCGACGACATCTCACGAAATCCTGCAATCCTTCAAGGTTCCTGCAAGGTATCCTTCTGTTCGCTGGTGGATCCGCCACTCCATCGCTGCACGTGTCTGGCGAATGACGGCGCATCCCTGGACTTCTCAACAGAAGCAGGAGGCAGGCACAACCCGCAGCGGCACGTGGCGTCCATACATCAGGTACTTGCCTGGCTAATTGCCCAATTACCTTGTGTCTTGCTCTCTTCAGCTTTTAGGAACATACTGCAATCCATCTCCTCGTACTCGAATTCTGTCCGAATCATCGTCATCACTCAGGCACAGCCCAGAATCATGTCGTCAACATCTTCGCCATCGCGCCCGAGAGTCGACTTTGCATCGTCGACTCGCGCCTAGTCGCTGCTAGCCCTCCATCCACGCCCAATGGCGGGCCTCAGACCCGCATCGCTACGGAGGACCTGGTCGACAAGCATGTTGGCGCGGTGGATTCCGCTTGGATCCCAGCAGCCGGCCGGGCTTGGGACTGCAAAGAAGCTGGAGAAGAGATGCAAAGGCCCGTGCTTCAGTGACAAGTACGACCTTCAAGGGCACCATGTCCCGTCGACTCCCACTTTGATAGAGAACTGATCAATCCATGCAGCCCTAGGAGAGGAGAGGTCTCGTCAGCCAGGATGTCAAATTGTGCTGTATCTGACCTCTTCCGCCACCAAAGCCACTCCACGAACGGAGTTCTGATGGCATTTCTGCTACTGTACGCGCATGGAGCAAAGCTCTCTGTTGCGGGCCTGATACGACAGTTGCATGCTGGGAGCGACATACCGCTTTTGTCGCCTTGCAGAAGTGACAGTGTTGCCCAAACGCTATGTGTTGGTTCAACAACCACAACAGCTGCGGCGAAAAACCACGTCGGCGGCACCAATGCTCCGGTCTTTGCCATGATTCGTCCGAAACAACATGCGGTGAGGGTGGCTAAACTCGAGATATTCAAACTGGCCAGCGGCAGGCCAAAGTCCATCAAACTCTATGATTGGCTCTACATGTCGCGGCAAACCCGTGACAAGCACTCTCTAGAAGGTCGTTTCTTGCCCTTATCCCCAGGTTGACATGGGTTTACAACTGGTTGATGACTGCGTCAATGCCCCGAGCACCCAAGTCAGCAGAAGCAACACTTTCTTTGTGTGTTTGGGAACACTTCCCGTTCCGGCGGGCCGGATCCCGGAATGGCGCGCTATGACATTTCATCTTTTATCCACTGCCCGTTTCTCAAAGAAGAAGTGGGAAATGCCAGGATACTGATGCTGAGCCTCCTCTCGGCCATTCATTGAAGCACTTGACGACTCACAGACACAACCAACGAATCCGCCGACATAATCCCATACTGTCATTGTTTGTCCACGGAAGAGTGGGATCGTTGATACGACGCTATGCTTATTGTTTTCTGGTGTCCGGCACCCATCCCATAGCAATGGGTATTACTATTGACATCACATGTCTGATAAGAATTCCACGAGGCATGTCACCAGAGTTTGGTTTCCCATCTTGCATCGGATGCGGATGCTTTGGGCTGACAACCACGGACTGTGTTGCATCTGCCGAGCTCAGTACGGCACTTTCTCCGCCAATACAGGTCAACGCCACAGAGCTCAGATGTACCACTGCGCGCTACTGAAACTGATGCGTCGAAGTGTATTCGGCTTCCAGTCGAAGAGCCGGAATACCGATTTCTCGCATCCGCTAAGACATCATCTAAATACAAAGAAGAAGAAGAACCAGAAGAGGACCAAGGACCAAGGGCAAGAACAAGGCAGAATCCAGTTGCGCCCAGTTGCGCCCGCTAACCATCCAGTGACCGCAAACACCGTAGATTTCTCACAGTGGCTCATCGTCGTCCCGAAGCTCTTTCGACTCAAGCAGCCGATACCGCCCCTCCTCCTGAAGTCGAGCGGTGGTGATACGGTCGGGATAGTTCCTCAGGAACATGTTGGTGAAGTGCGTGCCATAATGGATGCCCTCAAGGGGTGACTGCCCGGCGTTGTAGCCAGGGAGCGGCCGAATCACGGAACGGAAGTTGGGCTCGTGAAAGTACGCAAAGGCAAAACGTTCCCTAACATTGAGCCCGACTTTATGCGGCGTCGATTGCAGAAAGTTGTTGGTCATGTACTGCATCATGTCTCCTGAAGAAGGCTTGTGAGCTGCAGTCTCCTGAAAAGGGACAGGCAAGCTTACCTGGAAAGACGGTGAAGGTTCCTGTAACGGGAGGCACGTACACCCATCCGGCCTCATTTTCTCGGAGGCCAGCGGAACTCTTTTCCCAGTTGGAGAAGCGTTCGGTATCACGCGGAGGCCGAACAAAGAGCCCTACAGGACGTCTGGTTAGACATGCGACTCGACGAACCGTGTCATGAAACTACTCACCTCCAACGGAATCCTGGGCTGCAATGACAAGCAAGCCATAGTCGGTATGGGAGCCAATGCCGCGCCCCTTTTTGCCCTTTCCATTGGTCCTGTTGTTTTGCGGAAATCTGCAGAGTTACCCAGTCAGTCACGGCTACACCGTGCTACGAGAGAAGGGCCATTCACCTTAGAACGCGCATGTGGTGCCACCCGTCGGCTGTGTACTTTGTGAGAGATCCTGTGGGGATATCCAGCCCCATCTCGATGAGCTGCAGGAGCTTCTCTCCCGATACGGCCAAGTCTTCCATGTACTTGTTCATGACGGCTTTCATCTCTTGATCCAGCCAAGGGCATGGCCCATGACATGGCCAGCCTTGGGCGACTCGCTTGTCGGTGTGCGGAAGATCCTTGGTCACGGTGAAGATTTCGGAATAGTCGGCCACTCCGTCGGTGATCTCTTCACCGGAAGCGATGTATCCCGAGTAGCTCGAGCCGTCTACACAGGCCTCTTTCCGCGCATGCGGTTGAGCAAAGAAGCGCCTGCTGGTGGCGCTGGCGGCTTGGTAGACTCTTTGCTGTGACTTGGTCATGCCAATTTGCAGGATGCCGTCCCGGCGCCAGGCACCGATCATGGCATCCGCTATGGCCTTGTCAGACACAGAGCCCGAGACTCTTTCAGGCAGAGTAAATGTTTCCAGCCGTCCGACCTTGGCCGTGAAGCCTGGAGGCATGCTATGGCCGACGGCGGTCTGCGAAATGACTGCCGATGTCGACACAGCGCGTGCCTTGGGGAGGAGATGGCGGGCTATACCCCTGTTTGCCACCTTGACAATGGCCATCTGATCTATGATGGGGAGACGGATAGGCACAGCTGAGATATGTGGGAAGTGGTCTTGCTCTAGGTGAGCTATGCTGATACTGGCTCTCAATGTTTCTGGCAATGTTTCTGTTGTTGCCCTGATAATGATATCGAGGCTTGGAAGAGGAGGAGACGCGCGAGCATAATATATCTCAAGCATCAACATCGACCCTTCTCATAATTTTGAATTCTTCACGACATCGACCGACCGCCCTTCTACGCATCTCCGCACGAGGTTACCCAAGGTGGCACCAAGCGCACTAAAGAGCTGCCAGTGCCGTTCTACTTCGTCTCATGCGGTGGTGGGCGCAGCTCTGCCTCGTGAAGAGGCGATGACTTCAACCGCATGCCCACCCAAAACGTGTGCAACAGTGGTTCGCCCGTGGTTCTGGAGTCTCTTGGGTGGCCTTGTATCACTGAACTAATGAACGAGATGGAGGCGGTCTGAGACAGAATGGCCGAAGCGACATTGATGAGAAAGGTTGAAGATTTTGCTAAGTTGGAAGAAAAAAAAAGGAACTCCAAAGGGCAAGCCTGGAACTGCTTCCCTGCTGTTCAATCTACGCAAAGACGCCGACAGCTCTGGCGACCAAAGGAAAGGAAGGAATCACGATATCGACCATAAACTGGCGGCGACTCGCCCCCTATTTGACCGCCTCCAGCTCCAGACGGAACCAATACGCCGGCCATGTCCGAATAAGCCCCTTCAGCGGCAGAGAGCTACGGATCCGTTTTTGCCAAATTGGATTTCATTTTTCGCATCTACTGGCTCCCTCTCCAACGCTGTCACACCTGCCATGAAGATATCTGCGAATCTGTATGCAGCTAAATAACAACCGAATATCACTCTAACGAGGCCGCGACTCTATCCTTATGAGCCCGCCAATCGCGTCCTCAAGTTCAATCATGAACACGGGCAGATTCTTTCTTCAACTCTATATACACGCTTGCTAACAGCGCTACCCTATCACAGACACGTCATCCTAGCGTTGCTTTTACTTCATCATTCTACGAGCTCAAAGGGAGAACGAGGCAGGCGAAGCCGAGTGGCACAACACACCATGAAGTATGCTGTGCCGTATGAGCGGCGCAGATGTGGTATACTATCATTGGGCACCCGGGCCGGAGGAGATGCCAAGCCGATGTCAAACTTGACAACCTGAGCGACCCCAGAGATAGACGAACTGGAGGGGGAATGACTACCTGGGTCACGGTGGAGGTGCCACTCGGCTTGAGGTTGAACAAAGTTGAGGCGAAAGGAAGTACCGATGCTCTCCTCGGGTTCAGGTAGGGTGCTCGATCCCAGCCCCAACGGCCGATGCCTGCAGAGGCTTGATGAAGTTTCAATCGGAATTGTGGAGCATCATCGTGAATGACTTCTCATCGATCGGGGACATACTCGTCTATATCTAAGGCAGGACCTCGCAGATGGTCGGTCAAGAGCATTCTTGGATCTCGATTGCATTTGAGCTCGGACAGACAGGGGAAAGCCCAGCCTTGCGAGTGCAAGCCGAAGGGCAGCGGCTCATGTGTCTTTCGAACCCCCTGGCACGATGCTGTGTCGAAGCTTTTCAACCTGGACTATACGAGCCTTGGCTAATGGCTGGGGGCAGAAACGAGAGCTTCTGGGAGATGAGCGATCAACCGCGTCTAGGCGGTTCAGCATCTTTCCTACAGCACCGATGCCCAAGCCGCCCCTATCCCCTTGACCCTTCAAATTCACCTCACCCTTCACACGCACCCTCACTGCCCCCCATACCCAACCCAACATGAACCCCCCTTAGGTCGTCTGTCAGTTTTCTTTTCTCACCACACAACCAAGTCCGACCACCGTCACGCCATGAAGCAGAGCAACCCTCCTCGCATCCGTCAACCACTCAAACGGTATTGGGCCTCATCGTGCGTTCAATCTCTTAGCGCTCCTGTTGGACGAGTGCACAAATTTTGCATGGGCGCCTCTCCGGGTTTCCACGACTAGGGTCATGGCTTGAAGAGCCTACTCTGGGCATCCACTGGCTGCTCCTCGCGAGCTCATTGCTGTCTTCCGCCCGTTGAGGTTTTTGCCAAACGCAGGAAACGACCGATCACACCCGACCCCGTGCCACCCAACGCGGCTTTGCACATCGACCTATCTAGTTCGAGGCCTACAAGGCATGCGTATGACTGAGGGTCGTGAAGCTAGAAGAAGCTGTGCAACTGCTGTCTAGAAGAGCGGGGGGGCTGAGTCTCAGACATTGTCGACGGCATACACGAACATATGCAGAGCAGTTTTCACTAGGCGGTCTGAAGGAGAAAATCTGCGCAGCATCGGGAGAGGCCGGGGGCTGTAATCCTCGTGTGAAGGCTTCTTCCTGTGGGGATGGTGTTACAGCGGCAGAGACATGAAGGGAAAGAGGAGGAGGAGGAAACTGACCAGCAGGTCGCTCAGCAGATTATGCGAAGCCACTTTGCTGATGGAACGCACCATGATATGCCATGAGCGACCTGAAAGACGGTCCAGAACTTTCACATCACCACACTTGTTTGCCTCGAGTCTCATCCCTTGACATTCACTTTACCTGTCTCCTACGAGCCTTTCCCCTCTGATGGGAGCACAACCTTCCCCTATCGATTCCACTACCCCTTTGCCAAATCACCCAAACCCAGCAACCATTACAACGTCGAACACGGGGCTTTACTTGACCAGCTTTCCCGTCTTATGCTCCAACCCAGCATCTTTGGCCTTCCTATCCGCAAGCTCACACAGCGCCTCCCACTCCTCCTTGCTGACCCTGCTCACGCTCAACCGGCTCTGCTTGAGCATCTGCATGTTCTCCAGGGGACCCCCCGGCTTGCCTAGGTCGCGAAGTTCCTTGAGCCCGATGGGTACGGCGAATTTCTTTCGGAACTCGACGTGAACTAGACTCCAGCGGACGTTGTCCTTGCTAGAGGACGGATCGTAGTAGGGCGTTCCTGGGCGCCGGGCGCTTCCTATGATGTTTGTCAGATTGAACGACCTTTGCCCATGTGATGTGTGTTACGTGATGTGAGGAGTTGATATGAAGATGGGACTTGCTGTCTTCTGAAAACTCCTTTACGATCTCCATGATGCCCGCAATCCCAGGCTCCTTGCAATTTGAATGATAGAAGAATGCTTTATCCCCGGCATTCATGTTCCGCATATGATTCCTTGCGGCGTACGCCCTTATCCCTGTTTTGATTCAACATCATCAGTAAGCCATTTCGACTCATCCACCAGCAGAGGAAAAGGAAAAAAAGGAAAGCAGAAGAAGCTCACCATCCCACCCCTCGGGCTTATCCTTGGCCCGCAAGTCATCGATAGAGAAGCTGACGTCGATGCCGTTCTCAAGACGAGTCTCGGGCTCGGCCTTCATGAGCCAGTACCATTCGCCTTGGTGGCGAGGGGCGTCGGGGTTGATTGTTGGGATGGAGTCGACGTCTGGGTCTTCGGAGACGGCTCTCGAGCCTAAGTTGTTGTCCTCTTTCTGCTTTTTGGGGTTTGATGGATTTGTTTCCTTCCTGTCGGTATCATCTTCATCTTCTTCTTCTTCTTCTTTCTTTGTCTTGGTGTTTTTCTTGGGCTTGTTCTTGGCCTTCTCGTCCTTGTTCTTCTTCTTCTCAGTCGCTGTGGCTGCCTTGCTCTCAGGCTTCTTGTCAGATTCGGTCTCCTTTCCGCTGGCAGCAGGCTTCTTGGCGGGCGTAGCCCTCTTTTCCTCCTTTGTCACTTGAGCTTTGTCTTCGCTTTGTTTTGTTGATGCAGCTGCCGCCTGGCGAGCCGACCGCCGCTTAGCGATGGGTTCAGCTGCGGCCGCATCACCGCCGTCTCTTGTTCGCTTTGGGGGCATGTTTACCACCTAATGGAAATGACAGAGGATGGAAAGTGAATGTACCCAATCAATCGATCAACCAATTAATTGTCACGTAGTCAGGCAGGTTCTGGAAACAAAACAAATCACAAGAACTGAAAAAGAGACAGAAAGACAAGAAGCAGCAGCAGTTTCAAGGTTGCCCGTAATAAAGTATTATTTGCTGCGGCGCGTCCAGGTCAATTACCAGCCACACCCAGAGTCTCATCAACGCGCTCCTCCTTCTAACGCTCTTTTTTCCCCTGTAGCATTGCTTGTAAAGAATCAGGAAAAGCCACAATGTGGCTTGCTTCCCGTGCCGCTTTCTCCCGCCTATTTTTATCCTTGATTAGCGCAGGCTTTCTTCCCTTGACTTTAGCCGCCGCGTTCTTTGTTAGGCACAGAGGTATTATGTACTTGGTTTCGAGTCCCGTCTCATTTGCGTCTTGCCCGGTTTTTTCCTCTTGTGTGTAAGTACCTACCTTAATTACTGCTGCGGCCTCCACCGTGGAGTGCCAAGTATTATCAAAGAGCCTCAACTCTTCACATGCTATGTATTCGAGGGATTTCTTCTCAGCAGCATCATCAAGACCATCATGTTTGAGAGAAAAAATTCTTTATTTCTCATTATTTACTATTCAGAGGAAGGATCAAGTTTCGAACATATTGAATTGGTTCGTGATTGCGTGGAAGTCGTCGTATGCAGGCCTACACAAGTGCCTCCTCAAGTGGCGCTGACTAAGGAGCTTGGGTGCTGCATGATGAGTCAGCGCTGATGACTCAGCCGATCCAACCTCGATGCTCCATATGAGACGACGTGCTGTCTTGACGACCGACATGCGGCATATAGCTCTTGCGATTTCAATAATGTGAGTTCTTTTATTTTGTGGTGATATTGAGAATCAAAAAGGATTATGAGATACGTAAGTCGAGTTCACCAGTGACGATATCTTATAGGTAGTAGTATACTACATAGTTTTAAATCCGCAGGAGGATTGGGAAGCAATACGATATACGAGGTACAAGTCGTACAAGCAGCTATGTCAACCGATATAACGGCGCCCATTGATATCAACGCCGTAGGCTATGGCCAATCGGCGGCTCAAGGACGAAGACGAAGAGGGAAAAGCCTCATCCTTGTAGACGACGCAGGGTTGTGATCGTCGTCCCAAGATGATGACCCCAACAGATGAAGTTTGGCATCACCAGCGACATGGACATTAGGAAAAGCCCCGACCGCCAAGAATTCCATTGCGAGGTAGCTTGTGAGGCTGCGTCGTAAGCTAGCGACGTTGCACAAAAGAGCGCGTAGGACTTGAGGGGAGACGGGAAACATATCCCTGAAGGAGCCGCCAAATGGGAATGACAGCACGCAAAACCCAGAAAAGGCAAGAATAGAAGGCAAGACATATGCATGCATGCTTGCTCGCGGGTGCAAGAGTCAAGACCTGTCGACTGTTGCAGCAGCCAGGGGACCATCGCTCGATGCCTCCTCTTGCATGAAACCAGAGACAAACCGGATCTCTATGCCAGCGACAGTGAGTTGCCAAAAAGGGCATTGTGCGTGCGTGATATCGGGGACTATGTAGCCCGGCGACGGCAGCAACCAGATAATGGATGGCCAGCATGTCTGGGGAGCAGTGCGAGCGGGTGAGGGTGATGACAAAGGCCTGCAGGTGGAGGGGAGATGTCAGAAGGAGGATGGTACATCGGGAGAGGTAGTGTCCAGACGGGGGCTCTCATTGGCCGAGAGCAAGGGGCTCCCTCCTCCGGACCTCAGGGTATAAAAGCAGTCTCCCCCCGACTATCCTCTCCCCATCACTCTCCCCTCTTCAACCTCGACGACTCACATCTTATCAACCAACAACCAAGAAACATCTCTCAGAGCTGAGCTCACAAGAGTCTTGCTGTTGGAACCCCTTGCACTCCTTCATCCTGTTAGTTGTCAAGCAACACCTCGCCGTCACTCACCTCCCTGCCTCACCTCTGCCGGCCACCCCACTCGGGATAGGTTCGACACAAGAGGCCACCATCATCACACAGCACCTTGTGCCATTGATTGAACCATGAGTTCCATCGCGGTGGACAGAAGGTCGCCGACTTCCTTGAGGGAGCTTGGCATGAGCCTTGACTATGGCAGGGCCGACACCAAGAGGTCTCGCGAAACCTATATGGAGCCTCGCGTTCGCACTGCCGCCATTGACAATGTCATGGCACATAGGAGCCATAGCAAGCATCGCTCGGGCCCTTCGACAAAGCGCCATCGGTGCTCAGAGGAGGGTGAAGCTGTTCATCATCACTCCTCCTCTCGTCGCTCGTCACGTGAGCTCGATTCTGTCCTAGCCCAAGCATCAGTGTCATCAAGAGGAACAAGCCAAGACTTGGCCGTGAGACCTAGAAGGGTCAGAGCACATCAACTCCCCTCTCCTCCCCCAGAAGACTTCCATTACCGCCGTGGCCAGGTTGAGCTTGTGCCTCGTACCCATGGCTCACACACAAGTCGAGACCTTCAGGGTTTTGGCGCATGGTGCGAGCCAATTGCCTCACCTCAGCAACAAGTCTTTGCTGGAAGCTCCTACAACTATGAGGACGCCTCTCAAAGCACTCGCAGCAGAAGGGATAGCATCTCCATCGCACCCAGCACACCAAGGGACCGGCTATTGCCGATGCCTGAGTTGTCGCCTTTGCCCACCCACTTCGTCTTCTGTCCCTGCTGCGTCGATGAGGAGGGCAGAATCAACGAGACCTGGCACATGGCAGGCCCCGAGAAAATGGAGACTCAATGTAGGTTGCCTCTGATGGTGCGAGCATTCACTTGCGTGGTGATACTGACCAATGGCAGTGGAATATGCAATGGCATACATTGAGCGGATGAAGTCGGCGTAGAACAAGTTGAACAGAGGTCGGAAGAAAGGAAAAGGTGGGCAGAGGGCTGGTGACCAACGTTGGGCAATGGCGTGTGGCGTTTCTGGCTGAGTGATTTGATTGAGTTCATTGCAAGGATTCTCGTGCTTCGCAATCAGCGACCTGTAACCGCTTTCAGTCTCCGTAATGGTAGTAATGAATTGAACGCAGCTCATTCTCTAAGACGGCCCGCTTGTCGAGGTAGAAAGTAGACAGAGTGGCAAAACCAAGAGGGCAAGGCTCAGGACGAGTTGCAGCCGGCATCTTTGATGGTCAGGTGTCTTGGAGGGACATGGTTCCTCAAACGCTAGGCGTCATTATCCAATCCAGTTGAGCGGTTGGTGAGTCTGCCTAATGACGGGCATCATGTACTTGATAAGCACGGCGCGCCCTTGGCCGATCGTTTCAGGGCGAGGATTGAAAAGCAGCGACGGTCGTGGATGAGAAGAGAAGGTGCCAGAAGATTCTCTGTGGTCGCGGACGAGGAGAAGGAGACGCTCGAGGCTGAAACTGTCAAAGGACATGCAGTGTAAGAGCGAGGAAGCGAGAGAGAGGGAGAGAGTGAGGAGAAGTCCTAGATTGGGAGATTGAGGGGGTGGAGCCAGGCGGCAGCCTCAAGCTTGGTTTGGCTTGGTTGGCCTCTTGTCCTAGGTACGTATCTCGCGCCGGGCCGTTTCGGGACCGGACAGGTACGTGTACGAGGCTGCTGTACTAGGTATCTTTTCACATTTGCAACCTGAGGCTGGAATTGTGGGGGTGAATCATTTTTCCATCCCGCCGGATCGCGGACCCCCATTGTTCCAGCTCCAGCTGCCATCTGCCAGAGTTCAGCCGCGCGGATAATAAGCGGGGCCGTCAAATTACGAGACCTCCGCCTTGGCGTTGCCGGGCAGCGAGGTCACCTAATGCGGCAACAAGTAAACAGTGGGTACAAAATTAGAAGATTAACCCCTACATACCTTAGGTATCTTCAAGGATCATCACTTTCCCCATTACACATCTTGGTCTAATAGATCCCCAGCCATCATCAGCGCAAACATCTACTAGTATTACTACTACGCTACTTACCATATCATCGCTATATCATATCATCCTTCTCTTTGCTCTAGCAATTCTCGTCGCCACAGGCGGACCTCCCGTCGCGTCGCCATGGAGCCAGGCTCAATCACCCAGAAGCTCTTCGAGGTCTATCTCCGACTGCGACCCCCGTATCCAGGCGCGCCCCAGACCGAGCCCATTCTCCACGTCGAAGACCCTCACGACAAAGTGCACCCGTCCCACATCACGCTCAACCCGCCCGCGGATCGACGGAGGGCCATTGAGCGGTTTGGCTTCACGCAGGTCTTTGAGGAGGACGCCAGCCAGCTCGATGTCTTCCACTGCACGGACACGTCGTCGCTCATCGAGGGCGTGCTGGCGCCTCAGGGCGGCGACGGCACGGATGCCGTCGTGGCCACGCTTGGTGTCACCGGCTCAGGCAAGGTACGCAGGCGGCGGTGCGAGGTGTTTGGCTGTGTCCATCTAACCTCAGGGGTAGACGCATACGATCCTTGGCAGCCGTAACCAGCGCGGCCTCGCCCAGCTGGCCATCGACGTCATCTTCCGCTCCATCATCGACAACATGGTCGAGTCCGCCCAGTCGCCCACGCTCGACTCTCTCCAAGCCTGCGATGCCTCGGAAGCCACGCTCGTCACGGCGCCCTACTTTCTCGACACGATGAACTCTGATCAGGGGGCGACGTACCGCGGCTCCGGCTCCCGATCAAGCACACCAATGCTGGTACGAAACAAGCCAACCACCCTCTCGTCCTCCCAGACAACCACTCCCAGCAAAATGCGCCCCAAGGCGCAGCAAATGCCCGGCTCCTTTCCGGATTCAGACGTCACAAGCCCGAAAAGTGTCAGGCCTGTTGGAGAATCTGATGAAGACACGCTGAAGCCCAAGGGGCCGCAGCAACCGGACAAGGAGAATCGCCCTACACAGCAGTCTGTGGATATAGGCAGATTCAATACGGTTACCGGGAATCCACCGCCCAAGCGGGCGTTGGAGCGGCCATTCATGTCCTTGACAGCGGCAAGTCGCCTAAAGACAACAGCAGCTAAACAGACCAAAAAGGGCGAAAGCATGACGAGTCAACGACGAACCCTGCGCCGACACTCGACTCTTCTCTCTTCCCTCCCCAGCTCTCCCGACGTCAGCGACTTTATCGTGCCCTGCGATCCCGCCGCCGAATACGTCGTCATTGTGTCCATGTACGAGGTTCACAACGACCGCATCTACGATCTCCTCACCCCCGCCAGCAAGTCGCCGAACAACAAGGACTACCGTCGCCGACCCCTTTTGTACAAGCCAACAGAGCTGTCGCCCGATCGCAAGGTGGTTGCCGGTCTCCGCAAGGTTGTGTGTACTGATGCCAGAGAAGCCCTCTTGGTGCTCGAGGCTGGTCTACAGGAGAGACGAGTAGCTGGCACGGGGAGCAACAACGTCTCCAGCAGGAGCCACGGCTTCTTCTGCTTTGAAGTCAAGAAGCGGTCCTTTGGCTGGAAGAACAACTCTTGGAGCGGCAGCAAGCTGACGGTTGTTGATCTGGCGGGAAGCGAGAGGGCGCGGGATGCAAAGACTCAGGGAGCGACTCTGGTGGAAGCGGGCAAAATTAACGAGAGCCTCATGTATCTCGGACAGTGTCTCCAGAGCCAAAGCGAGATCAGCTCTGGCAAGGTGAGTCTTGTGAAGCCCCGTTTGGCCGTCGCAGAGATGTCGTCTAACCTGTAGCAGCCCAATATTGTGCCGTACAGACAGTGCAAGCTCACCGAGATTCTCTTCTCCAACTCGTTCCCATCCGCGGCGGGATCCTACAGCCACGTTCCTCGCCGAAACCCCCAGCGAGGCATCATGATTGTCACGGCAGACCCCCTGGGCGACTTCAACGCGACATCCCAGATTCTGCGCTACAGCGCTCTCGCCCGAGACGTCACCGTTCCTCGCGCGCCCTCGTTCAGCGTCAACATGCTGGCGCCGAGCCCGACACACTCGACGCAGCACACGCGGCCGTTTGGCAATGCCGGGTTCGGCTCCATGAGAAGCCACTTTTCGCCCGTTAATGCCACGGAGGAAAGGGTGACGATGGAAATTGCCGCGCTGGAGATTGCGCGAATGAGCGAAGAGATTGAGCAGCTGCGCGACGAGATTGAGGTGCAGAGCGAGGCGCGCATTGCGGCCGAGGCTCACCTCCTTAGTACGGAGGATCGCATGATTGACATGGAGGCTGCTGTGCGGGAAGAGTGCGCGATTGAATTCGAGCAGCGCCTTGCCATGGAACTGGCGCGCTTCAAGGCCTCGATGCAGATTGAAAAGGAGCGCCACGAGGAGCACTGGGACCGCAAGGTGGACATTCTCGAGCGCGGCCTGGAATCTGGATTCGAGGAGGGCTTTGACAAGGAAAACGTGCTCGTGGAGAACCTGACTCAGGAGCTGGAGCGGCTGCGGCGGGAGAACACGATCCTCAAGAGGGAGCTTTCGAGCCGCAGTCCCAGCAAGCGCAAGCCGCTCGAGGAGAGGGAGGACTTTTCGATGCCGGCCGGACCCTCGAGCAAGCACGACAACTTGGCCGTGTCAACCCTTGGGAGGAAGCTTGAGCGGATCAAGATTAGCGACGGGTCGAGGGCTGGGGTAGGGCCTGGAAGTCCTAAGAAGATACGCAGGCTGGTGGCCCGGCGGTGGGAGGATTCGGATGATGCGTAGGGGTCGCAGTGATAGTAAAGGGGGTTGGGAAGCAACGCTGCTTTGCAGTCTTTGTTGTCAGGCTGTGAGCTGTTGATTTTTCTTATTTTGCTTTGGAGACGGAGCTGTTTTCAGGGTCTGTTGGGCAGTGATTGGACAAGGGGAACAAAATGACGACGCCACGACCCCTTAGATATACCCATGCTTGAGGATTTTGGCGATGTTGGGATTTTGCACTCTAATTTTCTTGTTTGCGTATCTTTGAGTTTCATACTTAGATAGTTTTCTTCTCTTGTTGAAATAAGTGTATGGTTCATAGTATGGTCGCATGCTCTTGTCTCATGATGCTCCTTTCATAGGTAGGTAGCAAGGCCATAAGCTCTTCTCTTGGACTGATATGCCGGAAGTTGTGGTATTAATTACTATGATTAGCTGGTATGTATCGTTCGCTTCTCTATGTGCAACTGAGAGAGACACGCAAGCGTCGAGTCTCGTGAAATGTATGGGTATCTTCCTTTTATATACTGGGAATATGCAACCCTCGGTCTCGTACGCTGTACCAGAATCGCCATATCTCGTGAGTCCTCTCCCCAAACTCCCAAATCACTTCTTGACTCATTACCATGTTTCTCTCACGCTTGAGAGCCACTGGGCGCATCCTCCTCCACGATGGGATCCCGCATAGGCTCTTTGCCTTTTCCCTTGTCCGTGGCCTTTCCCTTGCCCTTGTCCCTGCTCTGGCTTTCTGTCTCTGTCTGGGGCGTTTCCTGGGCTGGAGGCTGAGCGGTAGTCTGAAGGGGGGCCTGTTGCATGGGAGTTTGCTGCATAGGAGCCTGATACTGCTGTTGATACTGCTGATACTGCTGCTGCGGCATCGTCTGGGGCACAGGCTGCCACTGCATCATCTGCGGCGGCGGCGGCGGCGCAACCACGTAAATCGGCCTCTTGGCCACGCGATTGACCCTATCCGTATCGACGCACGCGCCCACGAACAAGCCGAAATGCATCACGGCCACGATGAACGTGATGACGGCCGCGGCCATGGCCACCTTCTTCTCCTTGAGATAGCGCCTCCGCGCGTCGTCGTCGTCGGTGCACGTGTACACGTATCGGTGGGTCGTGGGGTCGTAGACGTTGGAGCAGTCCTGCCAGGGGTAGTCAGACCCAGAGCCGTAGCCGTTCCACGAGTCCTGGAACCAGGGGCCGAAGAGGGCGGGCAGGATGGCGCCGAGGAGGAAGATGATGAGGCTGAGGGCGACGTGGGCGCCTGGGTGGATGCCGCGCTTGAGGCGGCGGAGGAGGCGGACGAGGAGGTCGGCGAGGGACCAGACGAGGGCAATCATGCACTGTTTTTTTTTTTTCCCACATACATTGTCAGATATTTGTTGTGTCTGATATAGGTAGGAGTGTCAGGGGGGGGGGGGGGCTTACGGGAGGAATGGTGGATATGAGGACCGTGGCGTAAAAGTATTCGTACTTGAGCGTGCTGAAGCCCAGGCCGACGCCCGTGGCGCCGAGGACGACGGACAGGACCTGGAGCGCCGTCTTGGTGAGTTCCCAGGGCCTGTTTGGTTCGGGCTCAGGCGTCTCAAAGATTTGCTGCGGGAGGGGGATTGGGGCATAGGGGATTGCGTTGCGGGCGTCGTAGACGAGGGGCTGGAAGCCGGCGGGGGCGTGGACTGGTTGAGGCGGTTGAGGAGCGGTTTGCGTTGTTGTTGCTGTTGTAGTTTGGGGGGCTGGGGGAGGTTGTCCCTGTTGTTGAGAGGTGGAAGAGGAGGAAGCCATTGTGGGTGTCGGTTTGTGTGGTTGAGGCTGGATTCGGGGTTGTTGAGGTTTCGTAGAGTTGTCGTGAGGACTTGTCAAGACAGCGATGTCTAATTAGAGAGTTGTGTCCTCAGATTCGCAACGAACGAGATTGACGATGGAGTCGAGATGAAACGAGTGAGGTTGTCGCAAGCAACGCAAAGGGCCGTAAGTGAGCAGGAGAGACGTCAAGCAACTCTTCAAAGAGGCTATCGCGACTCTAGCCGTCGAGCGCCCGGAACGAGAAAAAGCAATGCAAAAAACCCACCCAAGCGACGCAAGAGCAAACAGCGCAACGCAAGATTGAGGGAGAAGAGAAAACAGCGAACAAAAAAGAAGTCAGCTCGAACCCGCGGACAATGGCTCTCTCTCTCGCCTATCCGCCAAACGAACGATCAGAGGTAAAGATGACAAAGCGCATTAATACCATGACCCATGAATCAGGACAGGCTCAGCTTGGTCTAGACTTGACAGCAAGGAGCGTATCGCTAATTAAAAGACAGCATCGAACTAACAAAAACTAGGCAGGCAAGGCAGGCTGTCCCGCCCTGCATTCATTGCACCAACTTTGCACGCCAAATGTCGGAGTCAGACAGAACCTGAATCTGTTCGCCTAGGATTTCCAAGACAAGCGTTTAAGCTATCCCTGACCCCTGTCAAATCCGGCCTCGGTCCATCAGAGCGCAGCGCAAAAGGCGATTGGTCCAAATTCCGCTCCTCGACCATCATTGGCTGCAGAGAAAGTGCCGAAAGGACGAAAGTGGATCTCGTGATTTTTCGGGCATTACCTATTTAGGAAAGGAGCCAGGGGTATCCGGCTCTATGTAAGTTTTTTTACACGTACCAGGGGTTTGTAAGATGGAGTCAAATGCAGGGATTGATAGGCAGCAAGACGCCCATTGGGCTGAAGAGCGAAGAAGAGGTCGATTGTCAACAGTGAGCTGAATAGAACAGAGAGGGAGAGAGAGGCAGAGAGAGAAAGAGATGCTCAAAATGCAAGAGTCCAAGATTGTAGCATCGTCATTATAGCTGGTACGTGGTCTAATCGCTCTTCGTAGAATCATATCGCCAGTAAATATCAAACAAGACATCAAACCCGCCCAAGCCCATTACATCCATAGTACCACCTCCTCTCACATTCTCGCGTCCCCTTCATACCTAGAGTAGCATCTCATTCCTTCGCCAAGAGCCAGCCCCTTAAGCAGGAGCATAATACTCCTTCACCGGCTCCTGTCCACGAGCACCAGCAGCAGCAGCAGCAGCAGGAGGCATCTGGACACCGTCCGTCGAAGCCTCGTTCCGCATCGGCTGCCAACCCTGCGTCGCGGGCCCCCAGTTCTGCGGCTGCGCAATCACCATGACGGGCCTCGCCTTGGCCGTGTTCCGCCTGTGCGTCCTCACGCACGCGTCCACGAACAGCCCAAACTCAATGGCGAACAGCATGCACGTAATCACCGCGCCGCCCAGCGCCTTGCCCCGCGGGTAGTGCACGTAGTAGTCGTCGCACTCGTCGTACGTGTGCAGGTTGCCGTACCGGTCGTACGTGTTGACGATGCAGTTCTCCTCGTCCCGGTCCGAGACGTCGTTCAGGGCGACAAACGCCGACAGGCTGCCGCCCATAATGGCCGTCAAGAGCCAGAGGATGAGGCAGATGCCCACGTGCGCGCCCGGGTGGATGCCGGCTTTCCATTTACGCACCGCTCTGGTGATGAGTTCTGCGAGACTCCAAGCGAGACAGGCAGCGGCCTGGAGATGTCATTGTTAGTCCAGCAGCGTTGGCTGTGGGAGAAGCGGAAAAAAAGGAGACAACATACACCAGGAGCTGCGGCAGCACCAATGCCGTAGCCCTCATCCCCCCCGAGAGACGACAAAGACACGCCCAGGCCGATGGCGCCCAAGACAACGACGACGCCGTGGAATCCGAGTCTCGTGTAGGCACCCTTGGTTGACTCGGCCGGAGTAGGCGCAACAGTTGGTTGGCCTGGATAAGGCTGGTAGTAAGGCTGGTATCCGGCAGCCGCCAGCTCTTGAGGAAGAGAGTGCGCGGGAGCGGGCGCCACAGGAACCGTGGTCGTCTGAGCCGTTTTCTGTGCCATTTCGGGAGTTTCTTGGGAGGCCATGGCGACAGATTCTCTGAATGGTAGCGAGCGGTATCGAATGTGAGCTGATCAAGAGTTGTATGAATCAAGAAGTCGACTGAAAAGTGTGGCGAATATGAACCGCGATAGCCTCAGGACTCGACAGATAATACGCAAAAAAAACAAACGGTTCCCTTTCAATAACGACTGAATGTAACCAGAAAACGGCACAAAGCGAGCGTGAGACGTGGTGCAGGATTCGGCACCGAAACGAACGACAAGAGAGCGGCTGCAGCAAAAAGAACTTACAACCGCGATCCAGGCAAAAGGGCGAGCGCCAAGGCTAATATACTAAATTCGACGTCGCCACCCAAACACCGGCGCGGCTGTGTCTGCAGCAGATGGGAAATTTGGTCAAGGCACCCCCCTGTGTTGTCTGTTGGTCTAGGCAAAATCCTCGACTCCAAGGCGGCCAGCAGGATCCACATCCATGAGCCCACCTCCTCGGCCAGCCGCTCCCATGTGCCGCACAGCAGTACAGTATTAGCCGCTGCTACTAGTAGTAACATGATTCTTGTCTGTGCGGCAATGCCTCACTCAAGGAGCATTTCTCGAGGCCGAGGCACAAAGTTGAATAACCCAAAACCAGTGAAACATCTGCCGTCGCTCGGGCAAGGCAGACATCATCCCCGCCGCATTCAGTATCGAGTCTGCGTCGCAAATGGCGCAGCACTTGAAAGATGAGGGCTCGAATGGCAAAGCCCGTCGTCTACAACTCCTGGGAGTGCTCTTCCGTTCCCAGCACTCGCTATATGATCCGAGGGGTCATCGCGGAATCCTGATGGCCGCCTATGCAAATCAAGCCGACAGCCTTCGAGTACCGTCTCATCGAGGCATAAGTGCTCAAAGCCATCATGGTTCAATTCATATGCTTCAGGCCCGCAAGACACCTAGAAGACATTCAGCACACGTCACGCATGAATCCAAAGTGCTTTGCATACCGGTCATCCTTGCATCTTGGCTGCGGTCCGACATCTCTTCTCATTCGCCATCAATTGGACACCTTTATATCTTTATTCTCGCTGTAACACCACCATGAGGCCCATTATGCCCAGCATAACCGTCTTCAGCCAGGGATACTCTGACAGCAGGATCGTGACGTAGCCCACGAAAGGGATGTATCCAACCACACTGCCAATCATATCAGACCGTTCGAGGTAGTCCTGGCCCTTGGCAAAGAGCTCAGTGTCGTCCGCCACGTTGTTGTCTCCTTTCGTCAGGTATTTCGCCTTGTCGCTGTCGGAAGAGTAAGCAGATGCAGACTGTCGCAGAGGGCAAAGCTTCACCTACCCATGGCCAAACTTGCGCACTATCCGGTGGACAATGGGAATGTCCTTGTCCTTGACGTTGTAGACAACAATTTCGCCGACCGAGGTCTCGCTGAGCAGCTGGCGGTTCCACAGGAAGAGCAGGTCGCCTCGCTGGAACGCCGGCTCCATGCTGCCACTGAGGACGACGACAATGGGGGAGGGAGAGTCGGAGACGATGGACAGGCCTTTCCACATCTAATTGCACAGTCAGATCGATCTGTTTCCAGCGCATCTTGCGCCGTGCTAGAGGGTACGTGACGGAGTGTAGCAGCAACGCACCATGAAAGCCGTGGAAAGCACCAGCCCAAAGTTCATGAGCTGGGCGGCCAAGCTGCGCGGGTTCTGGAGGCCTGCAAACATTGTCACGTCTGGACTCTTGAGCAGTTTAAAAAAAAAATGGTGAAGCAGCCGAGATGCCAGACAAGCCGTTTTGTTGGTGTTTGTCTGTTTACTTGCTACCTATGTAGTAGCAAGATCGAACTGAATGCCTCTGGTCAGATTCTGGTCCAATTGATGCCACGATCTTGAGCTTCGGGCGATCTGGACATGGTGGCTATTTGGCGCGTATCGACCAATCACACGCTGCGATAAGCAAGCCGGGTCCACCCCCAGCTTGCAGCTTGCATCGGTACGTACTCCCTGTGGCTGTTGCTTGTCATTTTCGGGATTCTGGAGTTCGATCTGCGGGGACCAGATCTGATGTCATGGACCAGGAAGCCATTGCGCGTGTATGTCATCGGTTGTAATCAGAGGCTGGAATGGAGAGTATAAATCATGTAGAGGAGGCATTGACTCTCTGACTTGACTCTCTTCGCTACTGGACACAACAAGCAAACAGAGATTGCTCAATCCAAGCTCAACCACCGCATCTCCCCATACCAATCGCATACTACCCTGAACCAAGCATCGCAACCATGGACAGCAGCGGCAACAACAACAACACAAACCAGAGCCAGAACCAGCAGAATCCCAGTCTGGTGGGAGCTCATGCGCAATACATCAAGGGCGTGGGGGAGGTATGAACGAACCCACCCGATGAAAGCTCAAACTTCAATTTCAATGACATCTGCTAAATCTCTTCACGCACAGTCCACCATTGGCAGCATCAGCGGTTCGCAGGCCTGGTCCGCCTCGGGAGAGCACGACAAAGCAGCCGCCGTCGACGCAATGAGAAAGGCCGCCGACAAGAGGGATCCGAACCAGGGCTACGGAAAGGCTGAGGAGTGGGCGGGCAAGCTGACTGGCTGCGAGGGCATGCAGAAGGAGGGCGCGGCGAGTTCTCAGAAGAGGAGCGACTGAAGGTTGTAAATGTTGATGTCAATCGAGTTCACTTGCTGCGTAGTAGGTAACACCGAGGGGGACGATCGACTGCGAGTCTTGTACACATATTGTAAATTAAATCGAGGAATATCGTGGAATACGGAACACAATTCAGCAGCTGAAGCTCGCCTTCCACGACAGATGTCGTGCCTTTGAGCCTTCCATGCCTTACGTCGATGCCATCGCAGCTCTCTTTCCTAGTTCGAGCCCTCACATCTGCCTGACCGTCCCGTTGCCCCGGGCAGACCAAAACACCTTTGCAAGTTACCATCAATCACCGTTCGGTGCCTTCTACATACTCCTTCTCACTGCGTGTACTCGGACCTATCGCATATTCTCCTCATATTTCCATCCCCTGCCACGAGTTCGGCTGAACGCGAGCTTTATCAAGTATCAGTAACAAGTTGCCCGTCTTTTTTTTTTCCCTTCCATAACTCCTGATCGTGTTGATCATACTACACCAACAATGGATACAGCGCCTCTGCTCGGCAACCGCCCGGCCTTGATCCAAGACCATGTAAGTGCATACGGTCCACACAGCCATGAGACAGATAGAGAGAGATTCGCTGCTAATGAGCTGCCATCCAGCCCGTCTTCCTACGCGCCAGCCATTCCCCATGGTCCCTCATACCGCAAAATGTGCTCTCCTTTATCCGCGGCTCCATCCTCGCCTATCTCACTGTCGCGGCTATCCTCATCTTGAACTATGAGCTGACGAATCCGCCTCTCAACGGAAACCCATCCGATCCTGGAGACTTGGACCCCAACGATCCCGGATCTGACCCAAACGACCCCAGCTTCTCAACTCTAGCCCAAACGGCAACCAACTGGCGGCTCTTTTTCGAGTTCCCCATCATCAGCTTTGGGCTGGTTCTCTGGTACTTTGTAGTCACATTCGTAGGTCATATGCATCGATGCGTCGAATCAACAAGACGTGCTCTGCATATCTAACCTTGACCTCTACAGTCATGGACATTCACCCACCTGTACTATCCCGATGCCGACGACGTCGATGGACGGGTTGAATATGCCATCATCAGGCTCATGTCTTTGCCCAGAGACCTGGGCAACGCGCGCTACCAATTCTACTTCACCTTGTTCTACTTTGTTACCGTCGCCTACTCCTTCATGAACTCGGCGATATACTGGTTCGTCACGCGGCCGCATGATCTGGTGCACGTTGTCTTGGGGCTGTTCAGCCAAGGATGTCCTGACCAAGTCAAGCTATGGGATGCGACAGCGATGACACTTGCTGGCCCATGTAGGGACATCCTTCCACGTTGAGATGGCAGAAGAAGGAGGCGCACACTGACACGAGCTTGCAGTCAGTGACATCTTTGGCGAGGGGTGGCTGCGGGCCTTTGTCCTCATCAACCTGTACGCGGTCACGCCAGGCATCATGGTGACCGAGGTGCTCTTCCTCAACAGCATCAGGCGCCCCAATGTGAGTGGTGGTAGGCAGTCTAGCCGCTGCAGCCGATACTGACGTGGGCGCAGGGCATCGGCGGCTATCTCTTCGCCCTCCTGGTATTTGCTGCCCTGTACATTGGCTGGGCCTTCATTGGACACGCTGCCACCGACGTCTGGCCATTCTTCTTCCTGGACGCGGCCCAGGTCGGCTCGACAGAAGCGGTGGTGGCATACAGCATCGGCTTCGTGCTGCTGGCCCCTATTGGTAAGGCCCTGCAACTGGTGCTGGTGGACGGCGGCTAACAATGGCTACAGCCCTCATCTTCATGCAGGGCTTCGTTGGCGTGCGGGAGTCGCTGATCCGACCCTACGTCATTGTCCAGGACGCTCTGGGGGCCTAGACACACCAGACAGCTGACGGAGGAGGGGTAATAACGGAGCAACGATCGTGACTCTTGTTGCTTGGGAGGAATCGGAGGCTTCCTTTTGGTAGAGTGACGCATCAAGGGACCTGGCCGATGGTCGGCGGCCGTGTTTAAATCGTGGCCGTCCTATGAAAAAGCCGCACTGATGCGCTGTCATTGTGGGGGGAGAGCAGTCTAGAGCATACTCTTAACCTAGAAGCAATCTCAAGGTGTTCGCGTTCCTGACTAGAACCAATCCGTGGTCTTCTGGCGCTGCCGCGATGCGATGCTCGCATGTATCGTATCTCGGTCTCACCCTGGGGGACTGAAGTAGAGGGAGGGGTTGAGGGGATGAAACAGACTAGAGGCGGGCGGAGATGGTGGAAGGGGGAACACGTCGACGGTTTGTCAGGCTGTTTGTTTGTCAAGCCAAACGTTTGGTCACTGGGAGAGACGGAGGGCATGCGTGGCAGCTGGCGTTTGGACCGGAACCGTTGCCGTGGGCGGTTCGGGGCGAGGCGAAGCAGTTGATCCGTTAGTCAGTCAGTCACTCTCAATCAGTTGCAGTGCCTCGGTTTCTGGGATTGAATTGCCCGGACTGACTGACTGACTGAACCCCTCACCGCGGGACACGTCACAGGTACCCAGTACCTTGTGCCTGCAATGGTGGAAGGGGATTTGGCGGGGACCACGTGGTAGAGATACCGCAGGGGAGAGTCTCCCAGTTCTCTCAGAGAGCGTCTGACGGAAGCGCATCCATGCTACCTACCTAGTATGAGGGGGACATGCACAAGAAAGCAAAGCAAGATTTAGGGGACTGACTGCATGCATGCAGTGGTGTAGGTAATATGTGACGATGATTGGATAACAGAGGTAAGATAGTAGTAGTACGTAATAAAGAAAGAAAAGAAAAAAGGGCAAAAAAAAAAGATTATCGAAGCTGGCGGTTTCTTCTCTCCCGCCGGGAATTGAACCCGGGTCTCAAGCGTGACAAGCTTGCATACTGACCACTATACTACGGAAGAATTCAAACAGCTTGGGAGCTGTTGTAGTGAGTGGGTCGCTTCGATGGCAAGGGATGTGCGTATCGTGCTATATTTGGGCTTCAGTGCATTTCTTGCCTTTGTAGGTACCTTAACGGCACAAGTGCTAGTACTGCACGTTTAGGCAGTGTTGTGTGTGCAGGATTTCAGGGCAGTTGCATGTCTCAGGTGGGATGTAGGACTTGAGGTCTTGGGGTTTTTTTTTGCTTGTCTTGCGTCTGAAGCGTGATGAGAGAACAAGAGGCAAAGCGAAGAGCAGAAAAAAAAAAAAAAAAAAAAAAAAAAAAAAAAGGACATAAGGGTAAAAGGACGAAAGGGAGCTCGTCATGGCACGTTACCTGAGTAAGTTTCGGTAAAGAAGTACAGAAACGGGAATCAAGAGCGTGCGTACAGCTGGGAAATTTGAAGGGGGACCTTAGGGAGGCGACAAGATGGCCGAGTTTTGTCCTATCCGGCTTGTTCTATTCGATGTACTTACTGTACGGCGCTGTACGGGGGGAAGCATGTTGCAGAGTCGCATGTACGTATGAATGGCTACATGCGAGGTCGCTGTATGTACATTGCATTGGGAGTGGCAATATGTGCGTCGGGATGTACACTGAGTGGCCGAATGCGAGTTGATATGTACTTTTTGAGTGGCTGTATGTACGTCGAGTCAACATGTACGCTTGAATGGCTGTATGTAAGTCGACATGTGCGTAGGTATGAATGGCTACATCCGAGCATTACCTGTACACGTGAATGGCCACCTGCGAGCAAAGAGGGGATGAGACATGTCTCTGATTCGGCACCGTTACCGGGCGTGCTCTTTTCTTCACGACACTTGTTGCCCAGTGATTTGGCTTGCCGCATTGCCTACTCAGCGTCGTCCCTATTGGCGAGTGCATAGATACCTGGTACCGCATGTATCTCCGTCCTCTCGTGCCCCCCCAAAGATTGCCCGTGACGGGACGAGGAGTAACTACGTACATTACAAGCCGTTGGAGGAGAGGGGAGGGGAACACGCAGCTCCAATTGGATGCTGACTCCGGCTCCCGGCCAAGTCACCTGGCCGACTGCTGCCATTGGCCCAGTCTGGTGATGTCGTCCTGCATCATCCATCGTCCACACGCAACCACGCACCCCCCTCTCCAAAGACCAAAAAAAGATACAGTACCGCAAAGTGCAGGTGTCTGCAACTCTCCAGCACGGCGGCGTGGACATGGCGTCCCCAAGTACTGTGTACCCCCGCTGCTCTTCGCTGGCGGCCGCCGTGGCTGAGACAGACCCCCAAAAACAAGAAGAAAATGGACGCCAGACCTGATTGTCGCCTCCTAGGCCTCGAGATTGACGCTGCAGCTTGAAATCATGTATCTTTTACCTTTTACCTGCTGGAACTGTGTCTGCAACAACAAGGTACAAATAGTGGATCCCGTCTCTTTTCCCAGCTTTTCTCCCTCTTTTCTTCTTCCTCCCCCACACGCAAGCCAAAGAGGGTCGCAAAGCTTCTCGCGAGAAGAGCCATCTTCTTTCTGAATGTATAAGAAGGTGGTCCTTTCCGCGCCCCGGACCCCCGACAATTCTCTTGTTCCTCACTCATTGTGTGTCATTCATTCATTATTCTCTTGGGAATTCTAGTTGTGTGCTAGCATTTCTGTTTTCCATCCTATTTATTCCACTTCCCAGTCAGCCGCTCATTTCCACAACTCTTCGTCGCTCTCTTATATCAAGTCAAAACAAGTTCTATGCAGAGTCTCCCCCCGACGTGAGAGGGCGTCATCAACTCTGATTTCATGCACAACCACCGCGCCCCCCACAAGGACAAGCACAGAGACAAGGACACCTCCTTCTTCAGCCAGCTCAAGCCCGCCAACATGTTCAAGCGCGCATTCCGGTCCCAGCAAGACCAGAACCGCGTGGACAAGTCGTCGCGGCTCAAGAAGCCCGGCTCCTCCAAGGACAAGGCCAAGGAGCACGTCAAGCAAAAGGTGTCCAAGCTGCAGAGCTCCATCATAGAGCACGAAGCGGCGCCCGCCCAGCCCGTCAACATCACCCCCTCGCCGATTGTCACCCTGACCGTCGGCCGCGAGGGCCGCCTCTTTGCGGCGCACGAGGATGTCCTCAGCCAGTCGCCCTTTTTCGAGGCCGCCTGCGGCAGGGACTCTTCGGATGCCATGAGCAAGAGGATCTCGCTCCCCGACGAGGAGCCCGAGATCTTCTCTGCCGTCCTCGAGTACCTCTACAAGGGGGACTACTACCCGCGCCTGGTGCACAACAGGCACCGCAACTCGTGGGAGCTCGAGGACCGCATGAGAACTCCCCAGAAGTCGTCGCCCAACCCGGACCACGGGAGCGGCGGCGGCGGCGGCGGCCATCACGCAGCAGGCGCCGGCTCCGATGCCGCCGTCTACCTGTCCAGCGTCGGCGCCGAGGTCCTGCGCGACACCGTCATCTACTGTGCCGCGGACCGGTACGGCCTCGAGGAGCTCAAGCGGCTGGCCCTCCGCAAGCAGGGGCTGCACGCCGGCATCGACGTCGGCACCATCCTGCGGTCGGCCCAGTACGCCTACGCAAACACGCCCGACTCGGACAGCCGCCTGCGCGCCCACTATCTCGCGCTCATCATCCGCTGCCGCAAGACGTTCAAGCGCAGCGGCACGATGCAGGCCGAGATGGAGGCCGGTGGCAGCAAGCTGTTCTTTGACCTGTTTGTCGCCATGTGCAACCACTTGGATGACGTTATTGACGTTACCAACAACCGCTCTCCCAAGACTGTATGAGAGAGCGGTTGATATCATGATCATGGACGGCAACAGGAGAACAGCGTCACCCTTTTTTTTCGGCAGGGGGAACTGGCTGAGCGAGCCGCCCGTCTGACAATGAAAGGAAACAAGGAAAGAGAAAGATTCAAATGGTAAAATGGGAACCCCCTTAGCAAGCATTTCTGCGCATCTTGTCAAGACCAGTCACGATTCATGCTGTGTCGGCATTTGGTCGCTGCTTCAATGTCTTTTGCTGTTGTACCCGTTTTTGGTCGTTTGGTGTTCTGATGACTTCGAATTACGGCGTCTTCATCACTGCTTCAACTTACCGGCCTCGAGTCATTTTTCTCTCTTTGCGTACGGATTGGCTGCATTGAGCGTGGTTTCGCACACTGCCTGGCTTTTGCACACCGTTCAAATTCATTGCAAGCCTTGAGCGAACTCCTCTTTGCTTTCGTTTCACGGCGCTGGAATTCCTCGCGTCTTTGGTGTTTTGGTCAAATTGTCAAGTTGGAACCTTGTATAAGCCCACGTACAGCACACAGCATGTACAGCACCATGAGAAACAGACAAAAAAAGAGACAGAAGATGTCAGCCTCGGAGGCTTTCTTTGTCAGAACACGATCTTCTTTGGATTTGTTTCAAACTCCTGACGAATTTGCTTCTTGGTGTTGTGGATGCAACGGAGCGGAACAGTTTTCTTCGAAATTGGATACAAATGGGAAGAATCACCCGGGTGCAGCATTTCAGTATGCTTACGGTACGGGTTGACGGATTTTGTTTTCTCTTGGACAAGATTGGAACATCAGAGCGTTGCGCCTGATAATTTTCTTCTTTTCTTTCTTCTTCTTCTTCTTTTTCCTCCTTTTGACGAAGACATGACAAATGACAATGTTGGCTTTTCTGCATGGTGTAGCCCTGGGGGCACAAGCGCAGGCCAAAAGATGTATAACGAAAGAAACACAGAGAAAGAAAAAAAAAACGAGAAAAACAAGTCCATAGGGTCGCTATCTAGTAGCGGTCCTCCCTGACTGGAGTTCCGTGTCAGGGTTGAGGTTAATGAGACAATTTCGCACCTCACGTGTTTGATTCTCGCCGGTGACTATCATGAGTCTTGTGTATAAGCTACCTATGATGAAAACACTTGGAAAAAAACAACAAATACCATGAGCCAAGTGTCTGGATGTATGATGCCTTGAAGAAGAAGCAGCAGCCATCTAAGCATCGTCCCACTTGACCTCGATCCCCTCAAACTTCACCTCCAGCTCATCCTTCACATCCTTACTCGGCCTCGCCACCAGCGCCCCAACCTCCAGCTCCCATCCTTGCCCCCCATTATCGCCATACGGCCAGCAAATCTCCCTCATCGGCGTCTTCTCGTCGCCCTCGACCCGATACACCCACAAGCACGACCCGTCATGCGCATCCAGCCTCTCCACGAGAATGGTCACGGCCTTGGCACCGGCCTGGATGTCTGCCGCGGAAGAGGAGACGTCGGCGACGCTCCAGTCGGCCCAGTTGTCGCAGCAGACGGTGGAGAGGCGGGGCGCGTTGTTGAAGTGCTCGATGCCGGCTTTGATCCATTTGCGGGGGGTGCTGGAGGAGGGACGGGTGAAGAGGAGGAGGATGCCGGCTTGGTCGAATTGGTGGGTGTATGTTGCTGTGAAGGTGAGGCTTGCGGAGCGGAATTTTGGAAAGGGGTTCTTGGAGAGGGATTTGTAGGGGGCTGTTTTGTGTTTGTTGGTTAGTTTTCAGACATAGGAAGATAGTTTGCTCCGTCGGAAGGGATGGTGGTGGTGATGTAGGCGTGGGGTGGGTGAGTGGGTGAGTGAGTGAGGTTCTTGGGGAGGGGAGAGGGCTACCGGTGAAGACGTCGTGGGAGGGGGGTTTCTTCCAGACGTCGGTGTTTGCTGGGGCGGAGAGGGCGAATGAGGCCATGATGGATATTCACGGTAATTCAAATGGTGGTAATGGTGATGTTATTGTTTGAGTTGATGCGAAAATAGATTTGATTTTACGGGCTAGAGTGAGCCTTTATAACTCCAGCTGATCCATCACAAGTCAAGCTCGATATCGGAGTATTTGGTAAGGCCAAGACATTCAATTCACCGGCTTACGATGGAATTCCGCATGTAAATACTCCGCTGTTGCTTGCAACTGAGATATGGATACTATATATGTCACTGCAGGCTCTACTAGGTAGTAGTAGTGATCTATAGCCGGGGAACGGGAGCGGGGGAAGTGGGATAGTTAGTAGTACACGGATCGCAGGCGGGGAGTGTCGGGGCTAGACAAGTAATACTGGGCTCGTACAGCGACGACAAGAGCCGTATTTTTTGCTGATTCTGATGCGCTGCTGCCTTCCATCATGATGATTGAAACTCCGCCATCCTGTGCGAGCCAACATGTCGAATCAGCATATTGCGTTAGAATGATTGATTCCTTTGGGATGGAGGAAAGTCGGCCAAAGAGTCACAGCGAGGTGAAAGTGAGAAGACAGACAGCCGACAATTAAGCGGTCGGGCCGACCACAGTTCTCGAGCAAAGGCTTCAAACTTTGCCTTGCCAGTTCGACAGACCAGAAATTCATCTCTTTCAATTCCACTACCACCGACTCTTTGTAAAGGTTGCTTTGACGGGAAGTCTATCCAGCGAAGGAAATCCATCACAGATACCGTCGGGCGCATCTCGGCATCTCAAGCAACGCATCTTTTGACCGTCTGTCGACTTCATCATATCGCAAACAATAAAAAAAAAAAAATCGAGCACTGCACGATTCGAACCAGCGGCTTTGCACCAAACAACCAACCGCCTGCTAATAGTACTCGATTTGCCCGGAAAGACGCACACAGGTTTTTTTCAGCGAGCGTCTTCCCCACTCGGCCACTAGTCTTGCCTGGCCGTCAAACAGCCTCACAATCTCGCCCCGCCCGCCTTTTTTTTTCTCGACATTTTTCTTCTGCCAGCCTCAGCGCGACGCCTCGGATTTCATGCTCTGATTCCCACATGGTGCCGGGATTCAGAGGAGAGCAGCTCGTCTTGGCCTTTGCATCAAGTCTTTTGTCGCTTGCGCTCACGAACCCTGCATAGACGGCCAGAGACGGGGGTCTTTCTCTTTAGAACGGCTGGACGGTCGCTTGTGAAAGAGCCTTTGCGTGGAGGAGCGAAGAAGAAGAAGAAGGACGACGAAACTGCTGCTGCTGCTGCTGCTGCTGCTGCAACCGGAATTTCTTGGCTCTGGTTATCGATATTTCGCTGCTGCTCACTTAGAGCTTTTTCATCAATCGCCTCATCCATCTCGACTTGATATTACCGCCTCACACCCAAACACTCATCTGTCGTCAATAACAACAACATCAACAACAACAACATCAACAACATCAACAACGACAACAACAAAAACAGCAGCACCCACGACAGCTGCCATCATGTCGTTTCTCACGCCACCGCCCAAGCGGCCGGCAGGGCAGGGCAGCGGCCCTTCCAAACCTCGCTTTGCTAGGCCAAATCCCGTCCGGGCCCTCCGCGAGCGTGAAGAACGCTCTCATGCGTCTGCTCTGGCTCGCGCATCGTCCATCCAGCGGCCGGGCGTCGTCACTCCCGCTCACCAGCAGTGCGCCAACAAGGCCTGTCCGAAGCCCAATGTCGTCGACGGAACCTGCCAGACCTGTGGCCGTGTCGCGGACGACAGCAACATCGTCTCCGAGGTCCAGTTCGGCGAGACCTCGTCCGGAGCTGCCATGGTGCAGGGAACCTTTGTCGGTGCCGATCAGGCCGGTGTTAGAGGCATGGGCCCGGCTTTTAGGAGAGTCGGCGGCAGCGAGGACAGGGAGAAGAGCATCCGCGAGGCCCGCGGCCTCATGCAGGGTTACGCGCAGCAGCTCAACATCAGCGACAGCCTCGTCACCGCGGGCACCCAGGTCTTCAAGCTTGCGTCCAGCGCCAACTTTATCCAGGGCCGCACCCTCGCCAGCGTTGCGGCTGTCTGCCTCTATGCGGCCTGCCGAGCTGAGCCGCCCTGCAAGGTCATGCTCATCGACTTGGCCGACTTGGTCCAGCTCAACGTCTTCAAGCTGGGGCGCATCTTCAAGAAGCTCAACGAGGTGGTGCCGATTGGCGCCGACGGCTTGATCCCAGTCTACCCCGAGGATCTCATCTGGCGATTCGCGACAAAGATGGAGTTTCACCAGGACACCGCCAAGGTCGCCGAGGATGCCGTTCGGCTGGTCAAGCGCATGAGCAGGGACTGGATGGTTATGGGCCGTCGTCCCTCTGGTATTTGCGGTGCCTGTCTGCTCATGGCTGCTCGCATGCACAACTTTCGACGAACAATTCGCGAAGTCGTCTACATTGTAAAAGTCACAAACCACACAATTCAGAACCGATTGCAAGAGTTTAACAACACCGAGTCAAGTCGCATGTCGGTCGAGGATTTCTTGAAGCAAGATTTCCTGGAGAGCTCACACGATCCTCCCTCATTCTACCGCAAGTCGGATGAGTACAGGAAGAAGGCAGAGGAGAGGTCACGCAAGCGCAAGCGCGGCATCACAGGCGAAGCCGCCGAAGAACAGAACCCAGAAGAGGCCCCAGCCAAGCGACATGTGGAGGGCGGAGCAGACCTTTCCAAGGCGCCCGAGGTCAACTATCGCCGAGACGCTGATGGATTCATCATCCCGCCTCTGCCTTCGCAAATTCCACAGGGCAACATCAGTCTCAACCCATCAAAGGATGAAAACGAAGACGGCACCGAGGGCCTGGAAGATCTCGCTGAAGCATTCGGAGACGCTCTGGATCAAGAAGAGGCTGCAGATCAAGAGTCCGCGGGCCGAGGCAAAGGCAAACGCGCCAAGCCTCAGCTTCCCATCAACGAAGAATGGGAGCAAGATGAACAGGAGCTCGAGGGAGTCATTGAGGAGATTTTCAACGACCCCCTAACCTATGAGCACGCTCTTGCTTATTCGACTGCCGAGCAGCGCGCTCGCATCCACTCCCTGTGGGCTCGTCAGCAGCAACCGCAGAAAGAAGTGTCCATGGCGGCCGACGTCACCGAGGACGAGTTCGCCGACGATCCCGAGGTCATCAACTGCCTGCTCTCGCCGGAAGAAGCCCGCATCAAGGAGATTATCTGGGTCAACCAGAACAAGGACTGGCTCAGGAAGCACCAGGAAAAGGTGTTTCGGCGCAAGATGGAGGCGGAGCGCCCCAAGCAGACGCGCAAGCGGAGAAAGCGCGCCAGGATGGGAGAGGGCCAGACGAGCCCCGCCAGCTCGGCCGCAGAGGCCGCCATCGGCGTGGCCAAGGACCGGGCGTGGTCCAAGCGGATCAACTACGATGCCATCCGCAGCATCTTTGACATTCCCAATGTCGGGCTTGGCTCTGCGGCTACCAGCCGCAAGACCAGCTTGGCCGGAAGCACCTTTGGCGCCGACGACGACGCCAGCGAGGCTCCCGACGAGAGTGTTGCCGGGGATGACGTCCAGGAGCACGATGAGGAAGAGTACGAGGAGCCGGAGGAGTATGGTGAGGGCGAGGGCGAGGGCGAAGAGTTTGGAGGTGGCGGCGAGTACGAGGGTGGCTACGACGAGGATGATCCCGAGATGGACAATGAATATGGGCTTGATGATGAGTAGGCATTGAGCTCAAAGGTTTGGTTTATTCTTTCATATCGGCTTTGCTTGAGAGATTTGGCGTTAGGGATCTGGCTTTGAGGGATTTTTGGCTGAGCATACGGCCAAGGAAATGGCGTTGGGGTCAACTTTGTGCTGTGCGTTACGCTTGCGGTTGATATAGGTGTTGGAGACATCTTATGCCTGCACATGTTACTTGCCAGTGGCAGCTGGGATTGATATACTACCGGTACTTAACTCTATAGTTGCTCAATACCATGTACGAATTTTGTTTCACTACACACCCTTCATGCCACCTTATACACAACTCTGGGTAGTCTGTATCACTCATCTCTTCACGCCATAATATACGTACGTAGCTCACCAATCAAGACAGACCCTCGCGAAGCCATCACGCAGGATACACCGGAAAATTCCACGGCACCGCCCTCTCCAACAACTCATCCGCATATCCCCTCTCCCCAGCATTCACATACAGAAACTTGGTAAACGGCACCGTGGCATAATACTCGAACCTCGTCCCGGCCGGGATAAAGGCCACATCGCCTTGCAGCAAGAGCTCCCTCTCGTACCCCTGAATCGTCAGCGCAAGCTGTCCCTCGTCCATCTGTATGGCAAAGTGATTCTCCAACCGAACAACATTTGCCTTTTCGCCTTTGCGTCGTGGCGAGAGCGTGATCGTCCCGACGGTGAGGTTCCTAAAGGGTGTCTGAGAGGCGGTGAGAAGGGGCTGGATGACTTTATACCCGTCTTCACTGTTCAGGAGGTATTTCGGGCCGTAGTCTTTGGCAATGTAATACGGATCCATGGGATCACTCGACAGTGAGTTGTTCCCATCGTGCCAGTTGAGGCGCGCATCGCCCGCCGTTCCATTGACAAAGTCCCTCCTCGGAACGTAAACGTCTGCCTTTGCAATCCACAAATCGAGAGAATTGAGCTGCGCCTCCTGCTCGGGCGTCGCATCGCCAAACGGCCGCTGGTCCTCCTCGACAAGCTCATACGGCGCTCCGTGCGGCGACTCAAAGTCCCCCAGGCTAAACACCTGAAACAGCTCCTCAAAGCCGCCCGGGTTGTAAATATGCGTCAACTGGCTGTCCGGATCGATATGCTGAAAGGTATGTATCGTGCCCGGAGGCGCGGTCCCGAAATCCCCCTGCGTGAGAACCCGCGCCTCGTCCACGGCGCCGGTGGCGTTCTTCTTCGTCCAGAGCTCGACGCGGCCCTTTGTGCAGAAAAAGTGCTCGTGGACGCGCCTGTGGGTGTGCGGGCGGGCCGAGGTCCAGCCTGTGGCCTTGCCGGCGTGCTGGACGAGGGAGAAGGCGCCGGCGGAGGAGTTTGCGGTGATGGAGAAGCGGATGATTTGGCCGGATGTGGTGAGCTTGATGGCGTGGCCGGCGTAGCGGGGGAGGATGTAGGGGCGGAGGTGGGAGGGGGCTGTATCGACGACGAGAGGGGAGGGGGGAGATGGGGTTGAGGGGGAGGAGGAGGAGGTGAGTGCGAGGAATAGGGGGGAGAGGGTGAGGAATAGGGGGGAGGGCTTCATTGTGCGTGATGGTGACGGTTGTGTTGGATGTGAAGGAGAATGGGAGTTGTAATGCCAGTCAAGAGGAAAAGGGTAAGATTTTATGGTTATATATAAGTGTATTGAGATTGTATACTATATCAAGTGAGGTAGCAATGAGAGACGAGGAACGACAAAAGGGGAACAAGACGCCGACACCTCAGCCCCCAATCCGGGAGCCCGCCATCAACACTTGCATATACGGACGTGCAACTTCCTTCAAACAAGCAGTGCTTCGTCTCTTTATGGCATCCCGTCACCTCCCTAGCCTGAGCAAAGAGATTTTTCACGCCCTGCCTATTCCGGATGACAAGTGGTCATTGAATGTAACCCGCCAAGACCCGTCGTCATGAGGTCGACTGACGCAATGTAACAGCTTGATTGGATTGATAAACACATACATTCTCGGTGAAAGAGCAAGTGAGTATCGAGTTTGTAGGCATCACTTGTAGGTGAGAACGAGATCGGGAGGGCTGGTTTGGGGTGGTTTGTGGCTGCTGATCGGACATTTTTAAGGTTGTCATTTGAGATAGATGCTATGAGTGCACAGATGTGTGTGTATATCGAATTCGTGGTTGTTATATCGAGGTAGTGTTGATCGGACGGCGTTGATGTACAAGTTAGTAGTCAAGCACTTGATAGATGGCATGGCAGCGTAAAAAGAGCTTTTGACGCTATACATGCATCAACTAATCACAAACGCAGCAGAAACCATAAATAACACAATCTAAATAGACACTCTGCAAAGTCATCAAAGAGCCGCACTATGTAAGAACCCTCTCAATCATCAACTCCCTCGTCAATCATCCCCTATATCGCTTCTCATCACTCCCCTTCTTCACAGGAGTAAATTCTGCACTCTTCTTGTTCAAAATCCCCATGCATAGCATGAGACGCTTTCCTTGCCGGCGTGTTCATCGCCTCCCCTGTCAATTCCCTTATTTACAGCTGCAAAACCACCCCAACACTCGCTGTACATCCATCAAATAGCATTCCAGCTCACCTATCGAGCACAGCTCATCTCGTACCCCCTTACAGCCCTACCACTTCTCTGGCTGTCACAGTCAGAACTATCCTTCTGTATATTCTAGGCCCCAGGGCGATATCTGTCAGCAAGACGTCGGTTTTTTCATGATTCCGAGTTAGAAGCAGAAAGGCTGGTGACCAAAGACATCAAGCCCTTGATGTCCCTCCTCGAAACAATCTCACTCATATCAACTGTTCTCAGCATACGTTCTCGCCATGACAAAGAGCATCACAGGGGTAAGAGAAAAGAAAAAGTCCATGTTCATGGCATCGTCCGCCACTACATCAACACATACCCAGAGTCAGGCCCTGCGCTGCTTCAGCCCAGCTTCGGACTCGCTCGAGACCTTGCAAATCTCCGAAGCCGGGCAGAACCACCACTCTGGACCTTCTTTAATGTATAACACAGGACTTGGATTTAATCATTAACAGTGATGCAGCTAAATATCCGGAGCGATACATCAAGTAACCCATGATAGTGCATGAACACCTATTTGTCAGTGGCTTGGAGATCAAGGTCAGGATGGGGCAAAGCAGGATTTAATGTTGATATTGCTAAGCACATCATCAACGAGACCTCATCTCAGTATTCACAATCGCCATGGATAATTGTATCATTCCGAGGCTCAGTTCAAGCATTGCAAGTAGACTTCGCACCTTACCCCTACGGACCACGATGGATAGGTAGGAAGGGACCTCATTTCACAAGTCACTGAGACCCAAAGCGTCCTTCATTACAGTTTCGTCATTGCTCTGCTATGTGCTGACATCTTGCTATATACACCAAGAGTATTTACAAGTCTTGAGAGCCAGACAATCCTTTTTTTTTTTTTTTCACGTTCCATCATTGATCCCATAGCCTTTTCATAAACAAGTCCACCATCGCCGCTTATTTCTGAGCCCAGCCCAGGCGCTCGTTGCCGAGGTCAAAGACAACCAGGGCAGCCTTGAGGGCAACGTCACCAAAGATGTTGATGCCAATGCCGGAGCTGCTCTGGAGGCCACCGAAGCAGGTGGAGCTGCCCTCCTCGAGGGGAGTCAGGTTCAGCAGATCGCCAGGGATGGTGATGGTGGAGCTTCCAACACCGAAGCTGAACGAAGGGAGGTCCTCGTCGCAGTCGAAGACGACACCCTCCTGCTGGTTGTCGTACTGGGCCGACTGGACGTTGGCGTAGTAGGCATCGACGACGTTGTCGTCGAGGAGGAGCAGGGTGGTGCCGGTGTCGGCAATGCCGTCGATGGAGTTGCGGTTGAGCTTGCCGCCGCCGACAGAGTAGCCCGAGGCAGTGAACTCCCAGAAGCCCTGGCTGTTGTCAACGGGGGTGTAGGCAACGGGGCCCTTGGCGACGCTGGTGTCGATGTAGCCAAAGTTGTAGCTGCCGTCTAGTTGTTTGGTTCAGTCAGTCTACTTGCTTTCATGATGATCGGGAAAGGAACGAATTCCAGTGAGTGTCTACTTACTCTGTCCGTGCCTCAGGTCGGCAGTGAAAAGGGGCTCAGCCAGGCTGCTGGCGGCGTTGGAGAACCACGTCTTCTGCGGGTGCGGCCTGACCTGGTTGCCGCTGTCAAAGGCAAGGCCGACGAGGCCAGAGATGACCGTGTCCTGGACGAACTCGGTGGACACGCGGGTGGCAGACTCGACGCCCTGGGTGTTGACGCTGAAGCCTCCGATGGTGACCTTGTCGGTGTAGACATCGCCGCTGGAGCTGCTGCCGTCGCCGTAGCTGATGGACCAGCTGGCGCCAGACACCTTCTTGGAGGTGGACGACTTGGAGGGCGTGTAGATGGCGTGGCCGGTGGCCGAAGACTTGGGCGTCTCGGAGCTAAAGACCCACAGGTCGGAGGAGCCGGTGTCAAAGTCCAGGGGGAGGACCTGAGCCGGAGTGCCGATGGAGACGGAGGTGATGTACTCCGAATCGGCGCTGTCACTGGGGTGGTTGGGCGCCGAGCCGGTCTGGCGCTTGGCGAGAGCCTGCTTGGCCTGCCTGGCAGCCACGAGAGACTTCAGGTTGTCGCTGATGGGAGCGCCATACTTTCTCTTGGCCTTGAAGAGAGCAGTAGGGCCGTGGGGGACGTAGTTCTTGTTGTACTGGACCTCGACGGAAGCCGTCTTCTGACCCTCGGTGGGGAGGGCCGCGGCCAGGCCGCTGGCGGCGAGGAAGGAAACGAGAAAAGCTCCAAAGGTCTGCATCTTGAATATCGGAGAAGGTTGCTCACGGGCTGGCTGGACTTGTCTTGAAGGCTGATGGGGCTGATGAGAAGAAAGCTCCAACAGCAGACGGAGGGACGCCGGACGTCTTTATATATCCCCTTGAGCTCCATCGACAAACGCTTCGTCGATAATCTGCCATCTCCGGGGCATTGTCGTTGTTGACGGCCTCAAGAGCATGGTTTAGGAAGGTCGGTTTGCGCCATCCTCCCCGAGCTTCACACACTTGCTGGGGCATGGTGATGGGAGGAGGAGTCGAGATGGTGGAATTGACCTCCGCAATCAGGCCAGATGGCTGTAGATCGTCGTTACCGGCCCGCGAGCGAATGAAGCGTCCGCGTCCAGGGGTGGCATCCATGTGGAGGGCGTGCCTGGTCTCCTAACCCACCAAGAGAGGTCGGCCGAGGAGCGTACTGCCATTTCTGCCTTGCTCCAATGGAGGCGCTGGAACCTTTGTCGATCACGTATCGTGAAGCATCCCAAGATAGAAGTCCAGAGTCCTGCTAGCCCATGGCCACGGCCATTCGCTCGGAGACGGCGCAACAGTGTGACTTGTCTCCCGAGGCGCATAAGTCGAGATGATACATAGTCCTTTGACCATTCGTCCTCGCCACTACCTATGGCCGGCCAATCCCGAGTCGTGGCTGGCCGTGCAATGTCGACACTGCGGAGGCCAGGGAAATAAGCAGGCCTCGAGAGAGATATCCATTGCCGATCTTTGTCTATCAAGGGTCTTCCTGCTCAACGCTTAAACAGCAGCCCACAGTTCAGTCCGTGTGACGATATGACAGGCTGGGGTAGGCGGGCCGACATGACTTGGGCAATGGCGCTGCGCCCGCGTCTTTGCTTTGTATGACCGAGGTCGACCTGAACAGACGAAGTTACCAGCCCATCCTTTCGGGGGCAATGTTGCAATCGTGTTCCACCGCATCCCACTGCCAGTGGCATGCTCGGGCCCCCAGACGGCCAGTCACCAGCCGCAAGCACGAATCAGGCCTCGTATGGCCCAATCTCTCTCTCTCTCTCGCATCAACGGTAATTCAAAGCCACGAGAGCCATCCCATCCCATCCATGCCTTGCTTGACTCGGATCTGCCTCGTGCTCCTGGCTCGCATAGGGGACTGAGCAAAGAAGAACTACTAGCCCAATCGACTAGGGATCAACAACATGGCGGCCGAATTAAGTCTAATCCGTTAGTCTATGTTAAATCCGCCGTCCCAGCAATCAGAGCGGCCTGGTGACCGGGCATGAACAGGGCCAATCTGCTGTGGCCTCCGTGATTCTGGGGCTGGTCGGGATGCCCTCGAGGGCCATTGGCTCTGGCGCTGCGGCACTACCGTTGCTGGCCCAGGGACAACCGACTTGGCGTCCGGCAGTCAGGGGTGGGAACTTGTGCCAGAATCGCCATCCCTCTCGCCTCTGCTGCTCATCGCAATACTACAAGAGGCCGTCAACAAATCACGGGCTGCCGTGGCTGCGGTGCGGACAGAAGTTCGTTACAGCGAGCTCAAGCCCAGAGCGGCATGTCCCAAAAGGCCCAGAGCCCAAGAGGCCCGCTCCAGCTGCCGGACAGGGGCCAGGGAGTCTGCTATTCGATAGATTGCGCTGCTTGGCTCTCGTCGACGGTGCTGGGCCCCTTGTCTGCTGGCCGGCTAATCGGCATGCAGCTGACGGCCATCGTTGGATTCTCGAAAAAGGGACCTGTGCGAGTATTGACTGCCTGCCAGTCGCAGTCGGCCGGAGCAAAAGAGGCAGCGGAACCGGCCGAACGGGAGGCTCTTTGTTTGCTGCTGTTGCTGTCGAGCAGCGCTGGTGCTGGAGGCGAATGCGACGCTGTGTGTGGTTTATACGAGTTACGGAGTTTGGAGTAATACCAATACAGTATCACGAGCAGAGATGGTAAAAGTTGCAAGTCGTTGCACGTGACGGTTGCGATAAGGACGACGTGCCTTCCTTCCGTGGTCGATGATGGCGTCATTCTGTTGTTTCTGCAGGAACCTACAACTAAACCTCGACGATGCCTCCAGCCTCCACTCCTTCAGCCGCCTTCACTCGACACACTGAGGCCTTGACGCTTGCTGTCTACTAATAGAACTCTGTGATACCCGGAACCAAAACACCACAAACCACCATCTTGACGGAGAATAAATGCCTTGGCGCTGCCTCCAAGCCGACAGCCGAGTCCCGTCACACGCATCGCATCGCATCGCATCGCCAAGAAACAGCTGCCAAACAGCTTGGCGGCCGGCAGTCCAGCAGAAAGATGCCACTGGCAGGTCTTGGCCTACATAACAGAGCAGCACTCCAAACAGGCACCGGCTCAGCAATGACACTCCAGCGTCGCACTCTCTCAGCGTCTGCAGCCAATCTGCTTCCGTGTTGGCGCCCTCCTCCCCTTACCCTTGTCCCCTGTCCGTGGCTAGGAATCGACGCCACTCGGAGACCATGACGGCTCTGGAAGGTGCCTCGCGAGGCATCGCAGTCTTTCAGCTCGCGTTTCAATGCAGGACACGACGAACATCGGAGATAATCTCCCTGGGTGTTTCAAGTGGCAGCATCAAAAGGTCCTGGACAAGAGAGCCTGGACTGCTTCTATCAACATTACCACATCATCATTCTATCTGTCATAACGCTCAGATAGCTTAAATTAAGCTCTAGAGAGGTTATTCTAAAGTGCCTTATTTTTCTATATTAAAGGTGGCCTTCTAAAGCCCTATATATAGGTATTTAGAAAGCTATCCTCCTTTTTATCTTATTAAGCTTTTAATACTATAATAAATTATATAATTACAGCTTATGCTATAATAAGTAAATGCATATAGGTATAATACTTAATAAGCTTATAAGTATATAATATATAGCATTTTAAGCTTTTTATAATACACCCCCTACTTAATAAAGATATTATAAGTGCTTTATTAAGTGCTAAATGCTTAATAATATAGTGTTAAGCTTTTAAATAAAGGAAATATTACTTTAAAAGCATATAAAAGCTATAATTAAAGTATTTACTATATTTAATAACTGCTTTATAATCTCTTTTATAAAAGGATTATAAAATACTATACTAGCATTATTAAAAATAATAGCTTTAATTAATAATAATAAAAATATTTACTTACTTTTTACTTAAAAAGCTTTTCTTAAGCTATATAAAAGCTTAATTTAACCTTTTATAAATACCTCTTTTTTTTATAATTATTATTATTATTATTTTTATTATTATCCTTATTATTATTAATAGTAGTAGTAATAAAAACACTATACTAACTTATAAGTAAAAAGTATATAAATAGTTATAAATAGCCTTATTTAAGCTTTTATTATAATTATAAATAGCTAATAGTATAATAAAAAGCTTAAAAAAAGGCCTTTACTACTACTACTATTACTTATATAGCTAGTATTATTTAATATATTACTAATACTTATACTATTACTAATACTACTAGGCCTAATAGCCTTATTATAAGCACTAGTGCTAGTACTAGTGCCCTTACCTTTTTTTTTAATACCTTATGCTTATACTTATAATTAAAACTATACTCTTTACTATTACTACTAATACTTAATTTACTATATAGTATATTAACCTTTTAGGTTACCTGCCCTTAAAGCCTTATACCCTTACCTTATATAAGGTCTAAAAGGCTATATATAATAATAATAATAATAAAGTAAGGGTTTAAAACTCTTTATATAAAGGCTGCTTATAAAGTATTATTTTTAAAAAAAGTAATTTTACTTAATATATTAATAATATTAAGCGCTTTACTTAATATATAGCTTATAAAAGGTCTAGCTACTTTTATTTTCTTTTATAAGTTTTTAAAAATTTACTGCTTTTTAAGCTTTACTTTAGCTAATATTATACTATAGCTACTTTATCTTTCTCCCCCTTATTTATAAATTAGTAAAGGTTATTACTATTATTAAAAATAAAACTATAAGTACTATTAATAATAAATTATAATACTTAAAAGCTAATTTTTAAGCAGTTAAAAAGAGACCTTTAGTATATATTATGCCTTTAAATTAAGCTGCTAAATATTAAAGATTTAGTATATAAAAAGAAGTAGTAAAAGCCTTTTAATATAATAAAAAAAAAGGTATAAAAATATATTATAAAGGTATAAAAAAAAGTAAGTGCTTAAATATTCTAGGCTTAAGTATAGCTAGTTTATAATAAAGGTAATATATATAGCTAGTTTATTACTAATATATATTATAAGTATAGCTAGTTTACTGCTTTTAGTTAATTAAATAATTTATATACTTTCTTTTAATATTCCTTTTACTTATTTATAATTATAATATTACTTATATTTACTATATTTAATAGTAATTTAAAATACTTAAAGTATTAATAAGGAAAGGCCTTTATAAGCCTATTAGCAGTTATCTTTTATATAAAAAAATAAAAAACCTTAAATATTCCTTTTTAATATTCTTAATAAAGCTATATATTATATATATTTATATATTATAAATAAGTATTAATTTAATTACTTAAGCTAATTATAAGCTATATTATTTATTAGTTATTATAATTAAGCTTTTACTTATTTTTAAAATTAAACTTTATATATATAAATAGTTATTATAAAGCTATAGTCTTTTTTTCTAGTTATATAAGTAATAAAAGCTTTACTTTTATAATTAAAGTGCTAATTATACTTTACCTTATTATACTTTATATAATTAGTCTTTTAAATATTATAATTAAAAACCTTTATAAAAACCTTTAAGTTTTAGTATTATTTATAAAAAAAGTATTATTAAATATATATAGTATTTATATTTTATTTACTTTTTTATATTATAATATAAGGTGCTTTTATATATAAAAATAGTAAATTAGCTAGTTTACTACTTTTTAATATATTAAGCTTAAATTAATAAAAAAGCAGAAAAAGGCTAAAGTAGTATAAGCTATATTAGGTTATATTATAATAGCTATATATAATATAAAACCTAGCTTCTTTTAGTATAACTTAATCTCTACTTTTATAGCTTAGCCTTTATATTTTATAAGCTTAATTATTAAAATTAAAATTAATAAATATTAGCTATAATTAACTAAGTTAAATTATTATATAATTTTTATTATATAAGATTTATAAAATAATATAATCCTTTACTTAATATACTTTTAAATAATATAAATACTTAAGAATTAAGCTATATTACCCCCTTTATAAAGCTTATATTTTATTTTTAATACTTTAATTAGCTTTATATAATATGCCTTATCTTTTTTATAATAAGTAATAATAATATTATTAATATAAAAGTATATAAATAGCTTATAATTATTATTATAGTATAAGCAGCTCTTTTTAAAGCATACTTTTAGCTTAAAAGCAAAAAGCATACTTATAAGCTTTTTATATTATAGCTTTAATAAGTCTTTTAGTTTATAAAAAGCCTTTTTAAGCTTTATAAGCTTTTTAGCTTTTTAAAAGCC
Organism: Trichoderma reesei QM6a; assembly: GCF_000167675.1. Taxonomy (NCBI): domain Eukaryota; kingdom Fungi; phylum Ascomycota; class Sordariomycetes; order Hypocreales; family Hypocreaceae; genus Trichoderma; species Trichoderma reesei. The sequence continues at coordinate 2,198,739 of NW_006711148.1, forward strand.
TAGCAGGAACTTATATATTATAAGTATGCCCTGCTTACTATACTTTATATTTAAAAAGGCATTCTTTATATTATATTATTTAAGTTTAAGGTTAAATCTAGCTGCTAATATAACTAGAATATAAAAAAAGTATATTATAAGTATTACTATATAGGTTTTGTTAATATTAAGCTTTTTAAAGATTGNTAAGCTCATCACACGGNGCGNCCCCTCGGG